>NC_056733.1:612608710-612971210 GCF_019279795.1 Protopterus annectens
AACATTGCCTTAAAATGGCTAATGCCTGCTCAAGATGAAGTAAAAACAGCCTCTTTTTAACACCTTTATTAAATTAAAACATATTAACTTGTTCCCAATAATGCACACATTATATATATATTTTGTATAACTATCACCACTCCAACATTACAAAATTTGCTCAATTCCTC
This sequence comes from Protopterus annectens, assembly GCF_019279795.1. Classification (NCBI taxonomy): domain Eukaryota; kingdom Metazoa; phylum Chordata; order Ceratodontiformes; family Protopteridae; genus Protopterus; species Protopterus annectens. The sequence goes on from NC_056733.1 coordinate 612,608,881, forward strand.
CCTTTACTTAAATCACACTCCTCCTCCAGAGCACTATTCTGCATGTATTGTTCCCACAATTTTCATTTATTTCTATATCGTTTGCACCTACTCTTTTCTAAAGATCCATTTCCAGTTCTTTTATCTCTTATAATATTCAGTACTTCAAATATAGTTGGTTTAGACTTTGATTTCCGTTTTCCTGTAATTGCTTTTTTTGGTAGCCACCTTAAAGGCCTTACTATGTCTAGACAATTCAGATCCTGTGTCCCAGCTCAAATGAATAATTTCCATTTGCTCACCTAATATTTCTGACTGAGTACTTGATAGAGAATTTTTAAAGTCTGCTAACTCATTACACTCCCAAAACATGTATTCCCACTTCCCTCTTTCTTCCCCATCACACCTCCGATATTTGCTGTATACCTGAGGAATAATCCTTTGGAATCTGCGTGGAGTATAAAAAATACCTGTGTAAACACTTCAAAGCAAAATCCTAAATGTTGTAGACTTTGTTGTATATTTTGGAACTGTTGCTCCCTTGTAACTTTCTTATCCAGTCCCAATATTTTCAAACCTCTTTTGATTCATTACTTAAGTTATTGTGCACTATTTTATATGCCCTACTAATTATTTGTTTTTTAATAGCAGCTTCTGTTGAAAGGAAACAAAAATAGCCTTGAGGAAGCATAGTTTTTTCTTTCTATGCCAACTTGTTTGAATTAAAAAATATTTTTTCCATCAGGGTGCAGCTTTCCTTTATATATTGCACAATGATATAGTGCTTCTTTTCTGCAGAAAAGATGATAATCCCCAAACTTCCATCCATCCATCCATCCATCCATCCATTTTCTAAACTTCATGTCCTGGTGACATCATTGTGGTGTTAAGTTATGCATGGTAGACCAGAGTACCCTCATCCCATCTTATCCTATAGTTCCCTCAAGCGTTCACAGGCAGGTTGAGAGATTCAGTCTGTCCAGCCTGCACTGGGTCTGCCTTTGGGCCACATGTCAGTGGAATAGGCCTAGTACACCTTCTGCAGCCATGGCCAGGAGGTATCCCCATAAGAAACACAACCCATCTCATCTGACATGCCCCAACCTAGACAATTATTAACTTTTTAATAACACTGTACTGTTTTATATTTTCCATTAAATACCAATTTATTTTTGTGGATCTTATTTTTTTCTGATGTAGCTTATATTTTGTTCAACCCTCTTATATATTGACAGGTAAAGCAACATAGACAGCAGTGACTGACTGTGGCATTCAGATAATCCCATAAAGTTTAACAGAGGCAGCTGTTCTTGTCAGCTATTCCCTCAACAGAGGCTAGAAGGTCAGCTAAAGGGAAAAAAGAAGTAAATTTAAGCTTTAAGATAGAAACATGAATATTTTATCTTACCAGAGAATGCATTACGCAAATCCTAAACAGTTTTACCCAGGGCTAGGAAATGGGGCAGCAGAGTAGCCAGAGTCACACGTCAGACCAGTGAAAAAAACGTGTCTTGTCACACTTCTATCCTCAATGCTAAGAGTAAATGCAGGAGTATTGCTCAGCATCTCATACTCTATGTAATCAGTAGTAAATGCTCTAATTTCCAACATGTTTTTTTTTTGACCTGGACTGCATACTAATAACTGAATATCTGTATGGTTCTTTAAACCTAGGAAACGTCTCAATGTTTCAATCATTTGGGACACCATGAGTCATCACTTTATCCTGCAACAGCTTACACACTTTAGCTGATCTCAAAACACTAGTCATTGTTTTTTTTTTTATTTAGCACAGGATAAGAACTCAAACTGGTAGATGGGAAAATACTATGTGCACTCCACTGCCAATTCTTTTTGACATTCCACAGTGCTTAGTGTTTTGACCTTTATTTTTCACGGTATTTGTCAGTTGTATATCAAGTCACAGTGGTGACACAACATTAGCAAAATAGTCAAGTATCTCTATCGTCTTATATTTTCCACATTCTTTTTTGACACCTACAAGAAATCTACAACATAGTTTTAATTCATTTCATTCATGCATAAACTTACAACACTGTCATAGTGGTTTTAACCTTCAAAAAACTAGTAGGTCTTAATTTATATAAACTGCTAAAATCTGTCCAGCATATATAATTAGTCATACCTTATACAAATCAGAAATGGGTATGCTATATAACGCCAAACCTTTCCTGACTGTCTTTGTTCACATCTTTACTGCTAAAATGTTTTTACTCAATAGGCTACTGCATATCTAACATTATCATAAATTTGCCTGTTTCTTTGTCTTTGAAGATGGAACAGGCATGCAGAAGAAGTCAGATTTGCCTCTTATCGTCAATCCCTGCATATCACTGCATCATAATCCAAGAGCTAAATTAGCATGAATTTAAGCATCAAGGAATTTGTCAGGTCAAACTTGATCACAACTGTCTGTAATTCCTCAACTCTCAGTATAGTCCTGAAACAATATACATCTTTGAAATCTTAACTCCATGAATTCTAACCTTATTCAAATTTCATTCAGTGTAAATAGATTTGGCAATTCCTCCTTATCTACAGCAGTAAGTATAATGCCTTCTTTAGGCAAGTATGTCGCATTTAAACATGCCTTCAAATCTCATCTGTCTGCATATTGCATTTGTGTCTGCAGCACTATCTGGTTATTATACTATATGTCAGCAGTATCTACCCCTGTTATGATATATGTAAAACTAATTGAGAAGTGAGGTAGCGGCTTCTTTGTCAGTATTTAGCAGAACTTTCTGTTTTACTCCTCCATCTCGCTTAACTTCCATGTTTTTCCATAAGCTCATTACCCTGATCATCCAGTCTTTGGCCTCTGTTAAGTTAAAATTTCTTCTCCTCTTTCTTAATTAGTCACTTATATTATTCTATCTTTCCTTAGCTCAAATTATATACTATCTTCCCTAACATAACTTGTTATTTCCTGGATTTTGTTGTTCCCTAACTAAGTGTACCATCTGTCTTGCTTTGCCCTTATTTTAGCCTACCTTGCTTGTATACCTTTGCGTTATGTCTTTCACCACCTGGACCACCTATGCTTCTTGATATGGGCTTGTCTTATTCCATGTGATCATGTATACTGCAAAGATTGTACGTACTCTCTGCATTCATACAGTTTGGAATTGCTGGAACCTCTGGCACTGAGGACTGTGTTGTTATACAACATCACTTCATCTATATTCTTCTGTTTTGCTGTTGTTATCACATTTTTGTTGGTCATCTCTTTCTCCACGATGTTCATCGTGTTTCACTGTTGCAGTCATTACATTTGGGTTATCCTGCTGGCAGGCTACCCGCAGTCGGCCTGAATTCCAAAGTCCTAGTCCAGTGTCGGTCGCTGTCACCTCTTCCCTGACGTCAGTGCGCCAGGGGTATATAAGATGCAGCCAACACCATTTTCTTCAGTCTTTCTTGCCACATGGTGCCTGAAGCAAAAGCAGTTCACAAGTGCTGGTCAGCCTACTCCTGCGATTTTCGAAACTGAATTTCAGACCGGAAGTCTTCTATAAAGCTAAGTACCCCGTTGGGGAAACTTTTTTCTTGCTCCAGTTAACAATTGTATTTCTTGTGGGAAGCAAATACCTCATAAGGATTTTCATTCTTACTGTATTCCTTGCCTAGGCCCTGACCAAGATGTTGCTAGTTGTTGGTTTTGTGCTAGATTTAACCAACGCACTATTAAGCGTCGGTACGATTTTGCTTTTCATTACTTTGGCCGAAGATTTAGCTATATAAAGCCGTCGGAACAACCGATGACCGGAATTCATAAAAAGCACAGGGAAAAAGAAAAGGACAGGCATCCGAGGTCCAAAACCGACGACAAAGCCTCTTCTAGGCCAGTCGCCGGTTCTCAGTGAGGCACTTTCGCAGCCCCTGACACCCACTACCTCAGAGCCACAGGCCGCCTCCGACTCCCACGTGGAGACAACTAGGCCTCTGGATACTCAAGGTATTGGGCCTTTGGAAACTAACCCCTCAGATGTGTCCGGAGCCGCTGAGCAGTCATCGGCTTCTGAGGGTGTTTTCAGACCTACACAGCTTCATATCAAGTCAACTTCAGCATCCAAGACAAAGGCTAAAACAGTTTTAAAGACAAGGAAACAAGTACAGCATTCTCCAGGACAGACTTCTATGCCTAAGAAACAGATGCTCAAAATGGCCGAAGACCTAATTACTTTGATCAGGGGTTCGCATCCCCCTCCTGATAAGAGGCCTAGGCAATATGATTCCTCTGATCAGGTTTCTATTTCCTCTGACTCCTCTTCAGAACAGGGATACTCTATTCTTCCCTATGAGGATTCTGATGCTGAAGAATCTATTCCTTCAGCTTCTCCTCCTGGGGATTACTCATTTGGGGAAACCTTGCATACCATGAGGGAGCATTTCCACTGGGAGAGCCAGGATTATTCAGATTCTAAGAAAAGGCTCAGAGACTTTCTTCTACTACCTCAGCACAGACCTCTTGCTATTCCACCTGTTCTAGACATTGTAGAAGATGTATTTTCAGAGTCCGGCCTGTCTCCCGACTCTTTACCTCCTGCACCTGTTAAGCCAGACAGATACTACAGGGTTCCAGATTCTCATAACTTTCTATATAAAAACCCTGCTGCTGACCCAGAAACTATTTCTCAGGGTCCCAAAGGGGTCAAGGCTGCTACTGCAAAAAACCCTGTCCCCTCAGCTAGAGATTCAAGGGCACTGGACAGATGGGGGAAAAAGTTTACACTTCTGCTACCTTGGCTGTAAGGGCTTTAAATTGTCAGTTTCATATGCTTAAATATCAGCAATACTTAATGTCTCTGTTAAAACAGAAAATGTTGACAAATTCTGAATGTTCTGAGAACAAGGAATTGCAGGATTTATTGCATGCAGATGAACAAGTGGGAAAACATACTTTGCAATGTGGTTTTGATTCACTAGAGGCCTCTTACAGGGCTGCTGTAACAGGTTCTGTTATTAGAAGGCATGCTTGGTTAAAGGAACAGACTCTGCCTGATCATGTTAAAGCAAAGTGATTGGATGGTCCATTACAGCATGATACTTTGTCTGGTGTTAAGGCAGAAGAGGTGTTGAAGAAAATGGAGGATAAACTAAATCTATGCAGACAGTGAAGGATTTCTTACAGGTACAGCCACCCAGATTTAGCAGGAACTGGCCTTCTAAGAATTGGTCCTTTCCCGTGTCAGACAGGCCACAAAGAGGCAGATACAGACAACCTAGAGGCAGACAACAGCCCCAGGGCTCATACAGGCCCAAACAATGGGGTGCTTCTACCTCCAAAAGCGGAGAAGACAAATCACAGCCATATAGGAAACAGTCCCAATGACTTCCCTCTGCCAATGCCAAGCACTTATCTTTTGGCAGCACGCTTAGGGGGAAAGCTAGCACTTTTTTTCACAAAATTGGCACATGATCACCCAGGACAAATGGGTCTTAAATATAGTCTCTCAGGGCTACAGGTTCCACTTTCACACCCTTCCAAAGGCAAAAGGTATGCCAGACCTGCCACACAATCAATGGGCAGAGGCACAAAAACAAGTTTCATCTCTCATGGACATGAAGGCTATTCAGCCAGTGCCACAACAAGAGCAGGGACAAGGATTTTACTCAAGACTTTTCTTAGTACCAAGAAAGGACAAAGCCTGGAGACCAATTCTGGACCTGTCTATACTAAATACTTTTCTGGACGTTCCAAAATTCAAAATGTTGACTCTGCAGCAGCTTCTGCCCATGCTGGGCAAGAAGGCTTGGCTAGTAACTTTGGACCTCAAAGAGGCATACCTGCATGTCCCAATCAGACAATCTTGCAGAAGATACCTCAGATTCATAGCTGGCTCAATGCACTACCAATTCTCTGCACTGCCCTTTGGCTTATCTACTGCGACCAGGGTCTTCACAAAATGCCTGGCACCAGTAATTGTATTTTGCAGACAAAGAGGAGTTCAAATATATCCTTACTTGGACGACTGCCTTATTGAAGGAGAGACCAAAGGCATTCTACTAAAGCATCTGGCATTTGTAAAAATATTACTAATTTGCCTAGGGTACACAGTAAATGAAAAGAAATCAAAACTAGTACCTGCTCAAGAGATAATATTCCTGGGTGCAAGCTTAAATACAACTGCCCAGATGGCTTATCTCACGCCAGACAAACAAAAGCAACTGACTTCTTACTTTGAAAGCATGGCAACAAAGACCCAGTTATCTACAAGAAAAATTCTGCAGGCTCTGGGCTACATGGCATCCTGCATTCTACTAATTCCATAAGCAAGACTGCATATGAGGAAACTACAATGGTATCTAAAAAGTGTTTGGACTCAACATTGCCACAGCCTGGAAACATTAATTACTCTCATTCCCTGCCTGCAACAGGAGTTTCGAAGGTGGGCACAGGCCTGTCACCACAACAAGGGACAGCTATTCACTTCACCCACAGCTAGGCAGACACTAACAACAGATGCATCAGATTATGCCTGGGGGGCACACATGGCAGGAAAATGTATTCAGGGCACATGGCCCACAAGCCAAATGCATCTTCATATCAATCAAAAAGAGATGCTAGCTGTACAGAATGCCCTGACAGCCTTCAAGGACCTACTTCATCCAGGACAACTACTGATAAAGACGGACAATACTACAGTCATGTGGTACATAAGCAAGCAAGGGGGCACACATTCCTACCCCCTCTGCAGGCAAGCCATGACTTTGTGGAACACAGCATTGACTTAGCAAGTACACCTGCAAGCACAATTCCTGCAAGGAAAGACAAATACTCTGGCAGACGAACTAAGCAGAAACCTCATGGATCCTCACGAGTGGAAACTGGATCCACAAATCTTCAACATGATAACAGGAAAATGGGGATGCCCAGACATAGATCTATTCACTTCCCCTCACAACTGCCAACTACAGAGGTTCTGCACTCAGATTTATCACAAACAAGCATGGAAAGTGAACGTCCTTTCATTCAGCTGGAAAGCCCTTACAGTATATGCCTTCCCTCCTCTGCCTCTCCTCCCCAAGGTACTCCTAAAGGACAGACAAGAGAAGCCAAAAATGATACTGATTGCCCCAGACTGGCCAAGCCAGCACTGGTACCCAAATCCTAAGAAGCTTGTCTCAAGGCCCAGCCTGGACATTACCTCAAATTCCTCATTTGCTGACCCAACAAAACAATCAGACTCAGAACCCTGAATCTGGCTGCATGGCGGATAATGTAACCATTCAGAACACACCTCTCTCTAAAGCAGTTATGGATGTTATTTTGGAGGCCAGGTTGCTCAGCACCAGAAAATCTTATGCAGAAAAATGGAAGAGATTCTGTGCTTCGAACCAGGCATAAGGAATTGACACGCTTGTACCAAATATTCCTCAGATTTTAGAATACCTAACTGAGATGCTGGACAAAGGCCTATCCTTCTCATCAATTAAGATCCATGCCTCTGCCATTTCAGCTCATTACAATACGGACCCACCTATTTTTTCTCATCCACTGCTATGGCAGTATCTCAGAGGGGCCAAAAACATAAGACCTCCAAAGAGAGCTCCACTACATGTATGAGACCTCAATTTTATCTTGGAAAAACTCACGCTGCCTCCCTTTGAGCCAGCCAATACAGCAGAAATAAAATACTTATCATGGAAAACAGCTTTTCTCCTAGCAATAACTTCAGCAAGAAGAGTCTCAGAGCTACAGGCACTAATGGCTGTGGAACCCTTTATTATTTTCCATCCGGACAGGGTTTCTCTAGGAACAAACCCAACATTTATGCCTAAGGTACTGTCCAATGTGGCTCTTAACCAAACCATACATTTGCCTACCTTTTACCCAAACCCACAGAATAAGGGGGAGAGACTTCTGTATTCTTTGAACATACACAGACAGCTACGCTTCTACTTGGACAAAACTAAAGCTTTCAGAAAGACTGAGCAACTTTTAGTGGCATATGCTGCAGGATCGCAAGGAAAGGCTATCTCAAAGCAGACTATTTCAAAATGGACAGGACACTACATTCATTTCTGCTATTCACAACATGGCAAATTAGTGCCTAAGGGCATTAGGCCACATTCGACCAGGGCAGCAGCCACCTCAGCAGCCTTCCTCAGAGGAGTATCAACCAAGGATATTTTGGAGGCTGCAACTTGGACTTCAGTGCACACTTTTACTAAGCACTACCACTTACCTCTTTACTCTAAATCCAGAGCAGGCTTCGCCACTGCAGTTCTACAGGGCCTCATAGCCACTCCTAATTCTATTTAGACCCATCCGCCCAACCTCAGCTTTGGGATTCAATCCAAGTGTAATGACTGCAACAGTGAAACACGATGAACATAATACAGTCGTGTACCTGCCATAAATGTAGATGTTCGAGTGTATTCACTGTTGCAGTCCAGGTTACCCACCCACCATGCCCCTTTCTTTGCTGGGACTTATCTATGCTTCTCAATTCTATACAACCTATGTGGTGTATTTGCTTGTAGATGAAGGTAATGTTTATTTTAGTGCATGCTTTTTATAAGCAATGTTTTTTAGCCTACCCTTTTGGGGGCACCTAACATCTGGGGCAAGAAAAACTGAAGAAAATGGCGTTGGCTGCATCTTATATACCCCTGGTGCACTGACGTCAGGGAAGAGGTGACAGCGACTGACGCCGGACCAGGACTTTGGAATTCAGGCCAACTGCGGGTAGCCTGCCAGCAGGATACCCCAAGTGTAATGACTGCAACAGTGAATACACTCGAACATCTACATTTATGGTAGGTACGCAACTGTACTTTCCATCCTTTATGCCACTGTGAGATATCTCTGCTCCAGTTGCCTGATGTTTTTATTCTGACTAATGTTTATGTGACTACTTACACTGGCCTGGACCTGTGTATGTGTCCTCTTTGATCTTGCCAGGGTCTGTTGTACCAGGTGTTTATGCTTGACTGTAGTTAGTCATTAGGGAGTTACACCCATAATTTTAACTCACTTAATTTCTCCAAATATTTTGGGTTTCTAATACCATAATGGGAATGGATCCCATTCCTAAGTCAAAGCATGATTAAAGTTCATAGTATCATAGGATCATAGGATCATAGAAAGTTACTAGGCTATTGACCCTGAGGCCCTTAGAAGCCTAGCCAAGAATTTAGTCCATGTTCCAAGAAGTCAGCACCCAATGCCTCTGTCCAGCAAGGACACAGGTGGAATTCTAGGGGAGAATTTTCTGTTCCCCATCCAGTTATCCAGGTTGTGCTTAGAAAAGGCTAATGAGGTACTCTGCTTGATGTGGAGAGGGAGTCTATTCCACAGAAGGGGGAGTCTCTAGGACATAAATCTGTCCTGCCAACAAGTCCTATTGATGTCTCAGACCAGATTGAAGTTATGCATGCGGGTTACTCGAGTGGAGCTTGACTTTCAGATTGCAGCAGTCCCATCAAGGCAGGGTCTGAGATGGCTTTGTATGCCAGACAGAGGTCACCTCTGAGGAGTTTGTAAGAGACTGAGTAGAGGGACAGGGCTTTTAGCCTATCTGTCTAGGGTACATGTTTGAGACCCTGGATTTTCCTAGTGAGGAACCTCTGTGGTCTCTCCAGCTGCTACATGTCTTTTGTGAGGTACATGCTGAAAGGGGCATTGTACTCAATAATGGGTCTTATAAAGGAAGAATGCAGGGATGTTATGACCTCTTTTTCCCTGGACAAGATACCCTTACTAATGAGGTGGGCCATGTAGAAAGCTTTCTGTACAATGGAGGCAATATGGTGGTCAAACGTCAGTTTGCTAACAACCAGGTACCCAAGTCTCTCACGATTAATTGCATGCTCAGGACTTTGTTTTTAATGTGATAATTTGTAGTGACTTCACTCTCCCTAGTGGGGACTGTGATGCCCCACCACTGGACCAGTAATCAAGGAGCCTCAATCCTCACCACTAGCACCAGTGGGAGACATGCACTGGGAGGATGGCAAGTACACACACAGTATTTCCAGATGCAGCTCTCTGCATCAAGTGCAGTTTCCCTTAAGAGTGGACAGAGACCACAGTCAGTCCGGGGATGCTTTCTCCCTCTTTCTCCAGATCCCCAGTAAGACTCCCCACTGGTACAGCTATAGAGTTGAGATCTCAGCTGAGTGGCCAAGCCAAGACCTCCAGCACCCTCTCTGTCCAACCAATGCTTCATGTCCCTGCCCAAGTAGCTGACACACACACTCTTTGAGGTTTGTTTTACACAGACACACACCTGGGAAAGGCTGGCACATGTTTTCTAGCTATGTCCCCTTTTGCCCAGATTATAAGGTAGTTTCCACAAGCCAGCTCCTTATCAGCTACTTTAAGGCCCTTAACAAAGAGTGACTAATCTTACTGTGTAATGTTAATGTTAATACAAGTGGTAGTCTGACCAAGAGCAAGGCTATTAGGAGTGGCCCACAGTGTCATCATATAAATATGCAAGTACTATCAGAACTTAAATATGTCTCACAAATATCAGCCACAATGGCATGTTTAAATATATTTAATAATAAATAATAAAAGAACAAGAAAATATCCAGTATATAGTCACAGTAACATCAGAGTTCAAAATCACAGGAAATGTTTAAAACAACATTGCAGGGCAGTCTGAAATAAATAAAGAAAAACATCTATATTAAGCTTTGCAATATTCATGACTATATCTAGAAAGTTGCTATAACCTAGAATAGGTCTTCCAGCTGATGTTGTCAGGTCAAAGAAAGCGCAGAATACTCAGTCTCTCTCAGAGAGTTCTTAAATTAATATCTCAGATATTACTGCTAGAATAGCTTGCAGAATGACATTATTTCTTTTCATCTGACTCTATCCAAGGTAAAAAAAAAACAACCATTGAAACAGCTGGTAGCATTTAGCATCTACCTGTGAAAATACACAGGGTTTTTCTTAGATCTAAGGTAGATCCAGAAAGTCATAAAACCATAAATACTTTCACCACATCTCAAGCCTAGTAATTATTTCTCTTTCAAGACAACAAAGAGAGATCCGTAGTATAGACATCCTGTCTCTTGCTGTCATAAAGTAATTTCGTTTCAGCTATTTTTCTGAAATTAACCTCTCATGTTCCAGTTTCCATTGTTAAAATACATACATTTAAACAGTTACAATAGTGCAGGTACATTTCTGTTCTAATTCAGTAGGGTACACCGTGGTTACATATTTTAAGCTCAGTACTTTACAAACCCTTTTCAACACACACTTCTGTACCAGCAGTTTGATATCCACATAACATACAGTTCTAGTACATTTGTAACACAAGCATGAAGCATGCTGACATTCACAAATGACACATAACCATTTACAAAGTTCCAGATAGCTGGGCTGGCAGTAATTCCTTTTGTTACACTTCTATATAAATCATATTAATATTCACAAATGACATATAATTATTTACAAAATTCCATATAGATGGGCTGACAGTATCTCCTTTCATGACATCCTCCCCCCAAAGACTCAAGCTCGCTTTTCAAGTGACCCTTGAGAAACATTGCTTGAGAGGGTGAGCCTATCTGGGAATACATTACCCATTCCCTGTCTTGAAATTCCAGCTGCCTTGGCATTCCTGAACCCAGTACACTGCACTTTTCTGTCATATGCCTGCAACCCTAGGCTCTACCATAGTAATTTGGGATTTGGCTGGCTGGCTCACTGTAGCCATAGATCTCCCTCAGACTCCTCCTGCATCCTACTGCCAATACTTAGCACCAGGGCCTCCCTATCATGGTAAGGTTTCATGGTGTTAACGTGGTACAATTTGTGCCCCTGCCTCCTGCCTAGCAGCTCCACCATGTAGTTAATAGCACTGACCTTCCTTACCACTTTGAAATGTTCCACCCAAGCTGCCTGCAGCTTGTTGTGTCTGACAGGAATGAGAACCATAACCTGCTGCCCTACAGCATACTCTCTAGCTTGAGCATTCCTGTCATACAAGACCTTTTTCTGCTGTTGGGTGTCTGCCAGGTTCTCCTGGGCCAAGCTCACGTGTTCCCTGAGCCCTGTCCTGAGATTTAGGACATCTGCCACAATAGACTCCTTGTGGGATTCACACTCGCCCTCCCACTCGTCATGAATCAAATCTAGAGGTCCCCTCACCCTGTGCCCATACAGTAACTCAAAGGGTGATAAACCTGTGGACTCCTGGGGCACCTGTCTGTAAGCAAACAACAGATAGGGCAAATATTTGTCCTACTCCCTCTTAAACTTGTCTGCAAATGCCTGTAGCATGGTCTTTAGTGTAGAGTTTAACCTCTCAACATGACCATTAGTCTGGGGATGGTAGGGTGTGGTCTTTAGGTGCTTCACCACACAGTATTTCCACACATAAGCCAGCATGTCTGACATGAAACTGGCACCTCTGTCAGCCAGTATTTCTTTTGGGAAACCTACCCTGCTGAAAATCTGTAACAAAGCATTTGCCACCTTTTCTGCCTCAATGGAGGAGAGGGCTACTGCTTCATGGTATCTGGTAGCATAATCTACTACCACTAGGATATACTTTTTCCCTGTGAAACTTGGGGTACTCAGAGGCCCCACAATAACCATAGCTACCCTCTGAAATGGCTCCTCTATCACAGGCAAAGGCTTCAAAGGAGCCTTGACCTTGTCTCCTGCCTTACCTACCTTTTGGCACTGCTCACAGGTCCTGCAGTACCCTGTTACATCTATGAAAATCCAAGGCCAATAAAATTCTGCATGATACATGTCTTTGTATGTTTTATGCCCATATGACCTGCAAAGGGAATATCATGGGCTATGGCTAGAAGTGCCAGATGGTAGGCTCTGGGCACTAACAACTGCTGTATTCTCTCACCCTCTAGCCCTCCCTCACGTGTACACTCTCTATACAGTAACCCTTTGTCCTAGTATACAGATTCCCCCTTCCCTTGAAAATCAGGTGCCTCACTAGCTACCTCCCTCAGGCCTTGTAATGTAGGGTCTGAGAGCTGAGCCTGTCTCAACTCTCTCTTTGTAGCCCTTCCCAGCTCCCCTTCCACAGGAAGTCTGGTATTCTCTGACAGTGGTGCTTCACTGTCCACCTGGGCATTACTACTCACCTCTGCCCTTGCAGTCACTCTGTCCAAGGGAACATCAGTACCCACAAGCAGCTGTGGCTCATCTTTAGTCTCACTGCTACAGGATAGTTCCTTCTCTGAGGTCACCACCACACCAGTCCTGCCTTCAAGTCTGTGGTCTGTCTGTGTCTCCCCAGGCTACCAGATGCACATGCTTGTCTCCAAGCCTGACTGCATGTAACTGCATGCACACAAGGTACTGCATTATCAGAATCATTCCCTATTAGGACATCTGCAGGGATATCTTCAAACACACCTACTTGCTTGCTTCCTTTTCTACACTCCCAGTCCAGGGGAACCTTAGCCAAAGGTATTTGGAATGGGGTCCCTTCTAAAGGTCTGACTAGAGAAGACTGCCCAAGCAAGTAGTCCTCCTCTTTAACCATTGCAGGCTTCTCAATAGTTATGTCAAAGGCTGTGTCTCACTTAGTAGCAGCCTGTTTCCCATATACTAAGATAGGATATAACCTTTTGTGGTAGTTTGTTACCCTTGTTGTCTCCTGACAACTTACTGCTTTAATTCTGTCATTCCCACTTACTGGCTCTCCCACCTTTTGTTCCCCACCTTGTCTCCATGGACATTTATATGCTTCATGGCTCCACTGTTTGCATTTAAAACATTTAACCCTTTGTCCTGGACATGTACCTGGACTAGTGGCTTCTCCTGCTACTGGCTGACTCTGTTGGGGTGGTTTAGGCTTCCCACTATGGGTTCACTTAGACCCATGAGCAGCACTGGGTATCCCTTTCCTGTGCAGTGATGCCCTGGTTGCTAGGTATAGGTCTCCCTTTTTCCCCAACCCATCTGTGGTGTTACATTCCCTGTCTGCTAACCAGATTCTCATGTCCTCAGGCAAAGTGCTAAGGGCTTGTTCCCTCACCAAAAGGTCTGCCAGCCCTTCGAAAGTGGTGACCTGATACCCACTCACCCATCTATGAAAATAAGTGCTTAATTCAGCAATATATTCACACACACTTTCATCTGCCTTGTGTCTATGCTCACAAAACTTTTTTCTCTAAGCTTCAGGTGTTAACTAAAAACACTCTAACAAACAATTTTTAACTGTATTATAATTTAAGTGATCAAGCCACGGTGGTGCAGTGGTAGCGTTGTCCCCTCACAGCAAGAGTTTCTCCTGTTCGAGTCTCGGCAGGAGCATCTTCTGTGTGGAGTCTGCATGTCCTCCCCAAGGTCGAGTGGCGTTCGAAAGACATGCGTGAATGGGTGTGCCTACGTTGAAGGTTGAGTGTCGGGCTGGCACCTTGGCACCGTAAAAATCTACTGCCAATCATTAGCGGACTGGAGTTCCGCTGTGGCGACCCCTAACTGGGAAAAGCCGGAAGAAGAAGAAGAATTTAAGCGATCAGTATTCGACAATTTAGAAATAGCAGTTACAGCTTTGCCATGGAGTAAGAGGTCAGGAACCGTACCCATAGGCCTTGGTCAACATTATACTGTTTAGATACCCTTTCAAACATATGAATAAAGCTTTCAAAATTATTACACTCTGTAAACTGTGGAAGAAATGTACTGACCTTTGTTGCTTCTGGGGTTCGGTTATTCCCTTTCCCATTACCTCCATGACCCTAGTGAAGAGTCAGTATCTCCTTTTTGTGTTGCCTCTGCCTCTCATTCTCCTCAGCTTCCAGACATTTAATTTTCTCTGCTGATTCTATTTTATTTATTTATTTATTTATTTTACATTTGTTAACCGGGCTAGTCTAGCTGGATATATTTCCATTTTCAGTAGAGGCCCGGGGAGAAAAGCTCCACATATAGAGATTACAGATTACAGACTGGTAGGACTTAGACAAGGAATATTGTTATCCAAACAAGAGTAGGAGTTAAAAATTTCTAGACAATCTAAATGCAATCATAATGAATATTATTACATAGTTTAAAAACAAGGAAACAAAAAATTGAAAGACCAAGGACAGAGAAATGTACATTGTTACCAAAAGGAAAGGAGTTTAACTATCTGGATAATCTAAAATAACATCATATTGAACATTTTTGCTTAAGTTTAACAGCAGGTGAAGAAAGTGGAAGACCAACGGGGAGAGAGAGACAACAATAGAGAGAGAGATTAGAGATGCAGGTATATAGGAAAAGAGTCATAGCCAAATAGGGAGGAGAGAAATATGAGAGAGGTATGTAGGGTGGAGGGAAGCTAAGGGGAGAAATGAGGAGGCACAACAGAAGGAGAGAAAAGAGGGTTGAGGGGAAACAACATTTAGTCAGGATTAGAGCAGGGACACATCCAGTGGCTTTTGAGGTATGTTCTGAGTTTTTGTTTAAACAGAAAAGTAGTTGGAATGGAAGTAAGTTCGGTAGGAAGTTGGTTCCAGTGTTTACCGATGGAGTTTGAGAAGAGGGAGTCACCAGCTAGGTTATTAGATTTGGTTAGGGTAACTAGCAGTTTGCTAGATGAGCGGAGTGAGTTTAGATTAGCATATGGGGTTAAGAGGTTAGAAAGTACAGGTGTGTTAAGAGATTGGTAGAAAGCTCTTTGGACAAATGTAAGTTGGGAAAGAAGTAACATGTTTGACAGTTCAAGCCAGTTCAGTTGCTGCAGATTCAGACAGTGGTGAGTTCTGAAAGGTTTCCCAGTAACAAATCTAGCTATGTTATTGTAGGTAGTAGAAAGTTTGGAAAGATTGTTTTTCTTGAGGTTAGTATAGATGGGAGAAGCGTAGAGAAGAGTGGAAATGAGATGAGAGTGGGCAAGAGTAGTTTTGGCTGGGGAGGTTAAGAAAGTCTTAATTCTATAGAGAGAGCCGAGTTTCCTATTTACACATTTAATGGTGTTGTTGATATGACAGTCAAAGGTAAGATTGTTGTCAATTGTGACACCTAACAGCTTGGTAGTAGGGTCGGGTGTTATAATGGTTCCATTGTTAGATAAGATAGTGAAATCTAAAGCTGGGGATCTGGTAGTAGGCTTAAAGAGTAAGAGTTTGGTTTTTGCGTTTAGGAGTAGGCAACGATTTAAGAACCAAGTTTCAACTTTTGAAAATACAGTTTGAGTATTTGTTTGAAGTTCAGAAATGGATTTAGCAGAGCAAATTAGTGTGGAATCATCAGCATATTGTATACAAGTAGCCTGGGGAATAGCTACTTGTAGGTCATTTATAAAGAGGGAGAAAAGAAGGGGTCCAAGGATAGAGCCTTGGGGACTCCAAGTGAGATTGGGAGAAGAGATGAGAGTTCCTTATTCCAGAGGACGGCCTGTTTCCTGTTAGTGAGATAGGAACTAAACCAGTGGACAGCGTTAGGTTCTAAGGAAAGAGATTCGAGAATTTTTAAGAGGAGAGAGTGGTTGACCATGTCAAAGGCCTTGGACAGGTCAATAAAGAGAGCTGAAGATAGGATGTTATTATTGCGATTTTTGTTAATAAAGTCTGTGAAGGAGAGGAGAGCGGTGGTTGTGCTATGAAAAGGCCTAAAGCCATGTTGACAGTTTGTAAGAATGTTGTTTTTTTATTAAGTGGTTCATTAACTGATGGTGAACACATTTTTCCATGATCTTTGCTAGTGGGGATAAGAGAGCTATGGGTCTATAATTAGAATAGTCATAGGAGTTCCCTCCTTTATGTAAGGGTATAATGTGAGAGATTTTCCAGATATCAGGTATGGTTTCTTCATTAACAGTTCTATTAATGAGAATGGATATAGGATAGGCTATTTCAGAGGCTGCTTTTGAAGGAATTCAGATGGCAGTTGGTCAGCTGAGGGGGAGCAAGGTTTGAGTTTGTGGATACATTTCAGAATAAAGGAAGTAGGGATGGGTTGTAGCCTAAAGGTTGGTAGTTTGAGGGATGGAAGGTCAGGGATATTAGTGTTGTCACTAGAGAGATGAGAGGCCAAGGAATTAATAGTATCAATAAAGAATGAGTTGAAGGTATTGGCTGTATCAAGGGCGAATACTTTTCAGACCCGGAAGGGGATGGAGTGGTAGTCTGTCCTGGGTGAAGAAGTTTATTTAGGGTTGACCAGAATTTTTGAGGGTTATTGTGATTTGCTTGCTGGAGATTACTATAATAACTCCTTTTATCAGAGAAGATAGCTTTTTTGGTAGTGTTTCTTAGGTGCCTAAATGTCTGATGGTCTATTGGAGATTTGCTAGTTCGCCATTTCGTCCAGGATTTGTTTCTAAGTAACATTTTTTGTCTTGTATCTTTAGATAGCCAAGGGGCAGGTTTAGATTTAATTCGGATGGAGCATGATAATCTAGAATTGTTAGGAATGTGGTATTGAAGTAAAGGACAGCTTCTTCAAGAGGAAGTGTCTTTAGAGGATTCCAGTTGCAGGCATTTAGTTCACTTTTAAATTGAATAGGGTTGAATCGTTTGAGATCGCGGAGGGTCCTATAGATGGGAGTATTGTTAGCGGCGTTTTTTTGTCTTAGAATGTAGGTTAGTTTGTGATCACTAAAGTCATCGGGTAAAGTTCCAGATTGATATTTTAGAAGTGGTTTGTTAACGAGAATCCAGTCAAGAATACTTTCTTTGTTGTTGAGTTTGTTTGTCCTGGTAGAGGTGTCTATTGTCTGTGTGAAGCCATAGAGGTTAATATGAGAGGTCGGGTTGTTAGTGTTTAACGAGGACCAGTCAAGGTTAAGGTCACCAAGTATTATGGTTTCTTGTGGGTAGGTGGAGGTGGCCCAACTGAGGATATTTTCTATGGTAGACGAGTTATTTCCAGGAGGTAGATAAATACAGATAATATAGATGGATTTTTTGGGTTTAGTTGAAGCTTTGAGATAAGAAGTTCAGTCTTGGTAATGTCTAGGTTCTCAGAGGGTACTAATGTTACATTTAGTTCAGTTTTGAATAATATTGCCACTCCTCCTCCTTTTTAGTTTTATGTCGAGTCTTAAGATGTTGTAACCTGGAGGAATGATTTCATTATCTGTAGTAAAGGGTTTTAACCAGGTTTCAGTTAAACAGAGAATATCAAAGGAGTGTTGTTCAAGAAGGGAGTGGAGATGGGTGATTTTGTTATTGACACTTCGTATATTAAGGTGCCCTATAAGTAGAGTATTAGCATTGGAGGTTGGTATTAGTAGGGAAGAGTTTAGTGTAACAGGTAAAGCATCAGATATAGAGGCTAAGGGTCCTGGGTTTGGGTGAATGTCCCCATCTGCCAAGATGGAGTGGTGATATTCAAGGTAGGCTTTGTTAGAGGAGTTCAGTAAGTATTTTAGTTTCCTGAGCAAGAGAGTCTGGGTTTTATTATGAGACAGCCTATGATATCTAGCTAGAAGGTAGCTAGGGGTAGATGTAATATTTGCGTGAGTAAATTTTAGGCTTTCAAAGTCAGAGGCTGTATGTTTGGGAGAGTAGATAAGGTGGCAGTTAAGGTGTGATTCATACCAGGTCAGGAAGTAGGGAAGAGTAAGAACAAGAGAAATACTCAGTAGAAGTGTTAGCTTTAATAGAGTTGTTTCTATTACAGAGGTCTTAGAAGATGATTTGTAAGCTTTGATGGACATGTTGTGGAGAGAAGGAAAGGAAGAATCAAAGGAATTAGACTCAGATAATATAATAAGTAAGAAAGGTTGACAGGATAAGTTAGAGTAAGTATTTAACTTAGGGTGGGGAGGGAAGATAGGAGGGGTAAGAGTGGGAGGTATAATTGGTAGGGAGTTGCTAGTATGGTAGGAGGTCTGGATAGGTGTAGATGTAGAGGGGGTGTGGTGTGTGAGGTATAAGGCTAAGGGTACCCGGGGCGGGTGGGATAAGGGGGTAGGGAGGGGAGCGAAGCGGGGCAGAAACAGTCAGAGAAGAGAGTGAGTCAATCAGCTTAGCAGGGAAGCTGAACAGTACATTTTCCTAAGCTATGTAGTTTAAGTAGAAGTTGGGGAGAGTTAGGTAGAAAGATGGAAAGGAGAAGGTAAAAGACAAGAGTAAATCAGGCTCAGGGTGTGTGTAGGATGTGTACAGTTTACAATGGGACCCTGAGAGGGGTACTAAAAAGTAAGTAAGCAGGAGTATTAGGATACAGTCAATTGGTGAAATTAAAATGTAGGAAACAAGAGAGAAAGGAGTGCAACAGCCAGGGAGGTAGAGTGGAGACAGTAAGAGAACAGGAGAGGCTAGATAAGCTGGGTGTTACAGCTATAGTAATGCTAGCGAACAAAGGGGAAATCAGGTAAACCAGGGGCAGGAGGGAGAAGCAATGATAGATGAAAGGGGAGCTTTTACACTGCAGAATAGGTAAGGGACAAGACAACCTTAGCTGGTTAGGAATATAGGAAGGAATATATGATTCCTATTCTATAGTGTTGCAACAAACCACAACTTAGTGTGTATTATAAAATTAACAGGCTCATATATTAGCTTAGATAATTGGAACACTGAGCTTGTATACGCATGTGATTACTGCAATCTTTGTCAAAAATAACAATTTTCTAATTTCTGTCCATAACCAGAAAATTGTTAATCATCACTACATACATTTCAACAACAATTTGAAAGAACCATAATACATATAATGGGAATGATTATGGTCCTATTACCAAATACGCAAAAACATATAAAAGTTATTATCCTAACCTAAATGGTTAAATCTTAACATTGGACAGAAAATTATTATTCATTATAACATACATAAAATAACCACTGATAAGAACCTGGGTATATTCATAAATAATATGTTTTCAATAATAAACCAATTGCCTTTGCATGACTCCAATACCTGGTGTTCAATATGTGGTTAACCAAAAACAGTGACCAACAATTTACTATATACCACCTATGTATGGTTTGTATACAATACGTCGAATAATAGCCACAGTTTACTATAGTTACTTGGACAAGTTTAAATCACCAAACCATTCATCACACATGTTTGAATGCAATTATTTCAATAAAGCGACATCTTTATAGCCACCGTATTCAAGTCCTGGTCACATTAAGTCCGTGGTCCGAAACCCACAAAAAACCAAGCGGTTGAAACCAAATGGTGTAACGACCATATGCTGTTAATTTCCAAGCAGTTCCCCTTGTTCACCAATGGCTTGTCGTTCATATAGGTTACCACTATATAAATGTCTGAATGAACATTCACATAAAAAGAAAAAACTAAATGAAAAAACAGTACCAGCCTTAAATAGACATATATCTTTAGGTAAGATTGTCCCAAGGAAATGGTTGGTCTATCAGGTTTCCTTTGGTAATGCAAACAGTACCTAACATAAATCACGCAGTTAGCCCCAAAAATTGTTGTTGCTTTAACGCCTTAACTCCATTTAGCCAAAAGAAACCACCGTAGATAACAATATTCGGTGTGGGTATAAATTAAAGTTAGTCTCAAAAGTAAAAAGAAAAAACAGTACCAGCCTGAAAATAGGCATATATCTTTAAGTAGGATTGTCCCGAGGAAATGGTAGGACTTCCAGTTTTCGTTTCGTAATGCAAAAACGTCAAAATCATGCCAAAGGATTGTAGCTTGACATCTTATCTCCGTATGGCGGTTAAACCCAACCGTTAATGACAGTAACTAGCTTAAGTCATGCAATTAGCACCAAAAATTGTTGTTGTTTGACGCCTTAACTCCGTTTAGCCAAAGAAACGGCCATAGATGACAATATCCGGTATAGGCATAAATCAGACACTTAGCCCCAAAAGTTATTAAAGATATCAAGTTCCAAGTGACTAAATAGATGAATAGTATAGGCCAAGAGCCCCGTTAGCGTTGTTGATAAACCGGCTCTAACTTTACCACTTGCCTGACGTAAATGAAAAGTCCATTGTAGAAATTCACCATGTACGTTAAGAAAGGATCCAAATCCAATGTCCAAAACCATGACATTTGGCCTTCAGTTCAAGTCTCTTTAACTCCAGATGGATTTTTAAGTCCTCTGTGGAAAGGTTGAATTATCTGTTTTCTGAGAGTTGTACATCCCCAAAGCCAGTCTGGCTGCCTTCTTGATTGCTGGTATGTGATGCACCTGTGGCTAAGGCTGCAATCATTTCTGCTTTAGTCAGGTTTGTATGCACCAATCCTATGGCTTGGCACATCTCAGCTAACTGGTTCCTGGTCATTTTGCCATACTCCTCTGCTGACATCCTTGCCTGCTCTCCCCAACTAACTAAGCTAACAAAAAAAAAATAAAACTGTTGTGATATGAAACTCTGAATGTTCACTGTGTGGCTGATTGAGAGTACAAACACCTTTAGTGACCACTGTGTATATGCTACAGGAATTCAATATCCACACCACTGAATCCCAATATATGGATATCCCACCACTGCCAACCAATATAATGTGATGCCCCACCACTGGCAACAGTAATCAAGGAGCCAAAGCCTCATCATTAGCACTAGTGGGAGACATACACTGGGAGGATGACAAGTACACGCACAGTATTTCCAGATGCAGCTCTCTACATCAAGTGCAATTTCCCTTAAGAGCACACAGAGACCGCAGTCAGTCTGGGGCTGATTTATTTATTTATTATTTTATTTATTTATTTTATATTACATTTGTTGACTGGGTTAGTTCCAACTGAGCTAAGTAGCCCTTTTTCAGCAGAGGCACGGGGAGAAAAGCTCACTGTTTTACAATATTAGTGTTAACAGTGTAAGCTGGTTACAAAGTATACATACAATGAAATACATTTTATCAGAAAAAAATAATAGTGGAAAACATAATAAGCATACATAAAAGAAATTATTCAATACAAACATTTTCAATAAACAGTGAGAAGAGTTCATAGTATATGTAGTTATTTTATGAGATATGTGACATTAGAAATGGACGTAAGAGATGGAGAAGAAGAGTGATAAATTGAAGAGGTTTACAAGCTAAAAAGGTTTAAAGTTTTGGTGATTACATATGAATTAATGGGCTACTTATGAATTAATTTTCCCTCTCTCTCCAGATCCCCAATAAGACTCCACACTGACACACCTATAGAGTTGAGATCTCAGCTGAGTGGCCAAACCAAGAACTCCATCACCCTGTCTGTCCAACCACTGCTTTGTGTCCCTGCCCAGGTAGCTGACACACACACACCGTCTTGGAGATTTGTTTTATGCACACACTTACCTGGGAAAGGCTGGCACAGATTTATTAGTTATGCCCCTTCTGCTCAGACTGTAAGGTAGTTATCACTGCCACCAGCCAACTCTTTATCAGCTACTTTAAGACCCTTAACAAAGGGTGTCCGATCTTACTCTGTAATGTTACTGTTAATACAAATGGTAGTTTGACCAAGAGCAAGGCTGTTAGGAGTGGCACACAGTGTCACCAAATAAATATGCAAGTACTCTCAGAACTTAAATATGTCTCACAAATATCAGTCACAATGACAGATTTAAATATGTTTAATAATAAACAATAAAACAAAAAGAAAATACTCAGTATATAATCACAGTAACATCAGAGTTCTAAAATCACAGGAAATACTTAAAACAAATTGCAGGACATTCTCAAATAAATAAAGAAAAACATCTAAATTAAGCATTGCTAGATTTCTGACTATATCTACATAATTACTACATCCTAGTTAACTTACTTAAAGAGCAAGCAAGGCAGATGTGGTGACTGGGTCTTCCAGCTGATGTTGTCAGGTCAAAGGAAATACAGAATACTCAGTCTCTCTCAGAGAGTTCTTAAATTAATATCTCAGATATTACTGCTGGGATAGCTTGCAGAATGACATAATTTCTTGTCATCTGACTCTGTCCCAGGTGAAAACAACCATGGATGCAGCTGGTAGCATTTAGCATCTACCTGTGGAAATACATAGACAGGGTTTTTCTTAGATCTAAGGCAGAAGCTGGAAGTCATAAAACAATAAAATACTTTCACATCTCAAACCTAGTAATTATTTATCTTTCAGGACAACACAGAGAGCTCCATAGTATAGACATCATGTCTCTTGCTGTCATAAAGTAATTTAATTTCAGCTATTTTTCTGAAATTAACCTCGTGTTCCAGTTTCCATTGTTAAAATATATACATCTAAACAGTTACAATAATACAGGTACATTTCTGTTTTAACCCAGTAGGGTACACTGTGGTTACATTTTTAAGCTCAGTACTTTACAAACCCTTTTCAACACACACACTTCTGTACCAGCAGTTTGATATCCACATAACACACAGTTCTAATACATTTGTAACACAAACATCTTACATAAAGCATGTTGACATTCATAAATGACACATAACCATTTACAACATTCCATATAGCTAAGCTGGCAGCTTTTGTTACACTTCTATATAAATCATATTCATCATCATCGTTCAGCTGTTCCCTTTAGGGGTCGCCACAGTGGATCATCTGTTTTCATTTCTTCCTGTCCTCTGCATCTTGCTCTGTCACACCAACCACTTGCATGTCCTCTCTCACCACATCCATAAACCTTATCTTAGGCCTTCCTCTTTTCCTGTTATCTGGTAGCTTCATCTTTAGCATCTTTTTCCCAATATACTCAGCATCCCTCCTCAGCACTTGTCCAAACCAACATAATCTTGCCTCTCTGGCTTAGTCTGCCAACCTTCCAACCTGGGATGACCCTCTAATATACTTATTTCTAATCCTGGCCACCCTCATCACTCCCAGTGCAAATCATAACATCTTTAACTCTGCCACATCCAGTTCTAACTCCTGCCTTTTTGTCAATGCCACTGTCTCCAACCCATATAACATAGCTGGTCTCACTACCCTCTTGTAGCCCTTCCCTTTCACTCTTATTGGTACTTGTCTGTCACAAATCACTCCTGACACTCTTCTCCACCCACTCCATCCTACCTGTACTCTCTTCTTCACCTCTCTTCCACATTCACCATTACTCTGAACTATTGATCTCAAGTATTTAAATCATCCACCTTCGCCACCTCTACTCCTTGCATCCTCACCATTCCTCTATCCTCCCCCTCATTCACACACATATATTCTGTCTTAGCCCTGCTGACCTTCATTCATCTTCTCTCTAGAGCATATCTCCATAACTCCAGGGCCTCCTCCACCTGTTCCCTACTCTCACTACAGATCACAATGTCATCTGTAAACATCATAGTCCACGGGGACTCCTGTCTGATCTCGTATGTCAACCTGTCCATCACCATTGCAAATAAGAAAGGGCTCAGAGCTGATCCTTGATGTAATCCCACCTCCATGCTTCCACAGGTAGGTCATCTGGACTAACAGCCTTTCCACTCTTCATCCTCTTCATACCTATCCTTACGTCTGCCTTGCTAATCCATTGCACATCATGATTCACTAACCCCACATCATCCAACCTTCTCTCCCTCTCATTCTCTTCATTCATCACTCCTTCAGAGTACTCTTTCCATCTGATCAACACACTCTCCTCACCTGTGAGTATGTTTCCCTCATTATCCTTTATCACCTTTACCTGCTGCACATCTTTCCTAGATCGGTCCCTCTGTCTAGCCAATCGGTACAGGTCCTTTTCTCCCTCCTTAGTGTCCAACCTTTCATACAACTCTTCATATGCCTTATCCTTAGCCTTCGCCACCTCTCTCTTTGCCATGCACCTCATCTCCTTATACTCCTGTCTACTTTCTTCATCCTTCTGACAATCCCACTTCTTACTTCTATATAAATCATTTTAATATTCACAAATGAGATATAATTATTTATAAAATTCCAGATAGCTGGGCTGACAGCATCTCCTTTCATGACAGGGATGATGATACACTTTTTGGTATTCAGTTTGACACCATGTAGTATTGTTTCAATATTTGATGTCAGCCAGAAGTGCTCTTCACAGCACCCGCAATGTGCCCAGTAATGACTCCTTCTGCAATTCTTATGGAGTTACATGCATTGGTACAATTGTAGATTCTTTTTTATAAGACCTGTTGCCCCTACTCCTATTGAAACTGTCTGGGTATCTTTCTTCCACATTGCTCTCATTTCTGCCTGCAAATCCTGATATTTCATGACTTTGTGTCTCTCTGTATGCAAGACACTGTAGTTATTAGGTGTAGTGATTTCAATGATCAGTGCTACTTTTGTCTTCTTTTCATGGACCACTATATCTATTTTTCTCGCATCTGTCTTTTGAACTGTTGGTAATGGGTGATCCCATGTGATGTAGACCATCATTTTCTATGATGCTTTGTGGCTGATGTTTTCAATGTTTTTCCAGCTACTTCAATATTATAATGTTTGCACTATCCCCAGTGCAGCAGTCTTGCTGCATTATTATGCCTTTCAGTATATAGTCCTTCTGCCACTGGTATATCACAACCATAGCCGGCTTTAGGCACCAGCAAACCCAGTGGTCACTGGCGGCCCCCTGTTCCCCGGGGGCTCCAACCACAGCACGTTATCTTATCCTGATATTTTGTAACATGTCTGTCAAAGCAACAAAAGTTAGTACAGCAATCTTGTAGACTTAATAAACCATGTGGGTAATAACTCTTATTTATATCTCCTTTAAAGTGAAATATATTTCTAGTTGTAGTAACAGTGTTTTGTCAAGTAACAGGCATCAGAATTCCATTAAATATTTTACCGCTGACATAGTGCCCCTGGCTTAGTTAAACCCTGCTGTTGGACATTTTCTCCACTAAAACTAACTACATAGTCAGCTTTAGGTCCCTGCAGTACCTGTGGCTGCAGCACCCTCCCTTAATCATTCTTGACTGAGTGGGGGCCACACAAAAGCTGCTGCTGGTTGGGGAAAATGAGGAAGAAAATGTATTAATTTCCTAATTATGCTCTTTAACCTGAACAGGGCTGTGATATGACCCTGTTAAGATGAAGATGATAATGAACATGAGCAAGGTAAGCACTAGAGAGATCAGTAATCCAGAGTGACTTATCTGAGTGCAAACTTTGGATTTTAAGAAGAGCTGATACTTCCGATCATCAAGGATGGTTTTCTCTTTCAGGGAGTTTATAAATGCTAGCAGAACACCAGATTTACTATAACTCTCACTATTTTGCTTAAGAATCCAGTGCAATTCAAAAATAATAGAATAAAGGCCCAGAATCAGGAATACATTTTAAATATTACTCTAATTCCCTTAAAAAGTTAATAGAATAACACCTTTTCCATCAACATGTTTTGGACAACAAGTATAAAATTCAGATGTCTGGATTTATTGGCTGTAATCCTGAATGATTTACCAGCGAATCAAACTTTTTACGAAAGATAAAGGAAAAGTATGAACAAAATTAGAGAAGGTCTGTGAAATCAGGGACAGTGACAGGTATGGATTACTCCTCAATGAGGTAAATAAGTGACTTACCCCCGCTGCTGTTTGACAACTGATAAACAGCAGCTTATGATCTAGTGTGGCAGTACCAGTATGTTTGCTGAAATAAGTACAAAACTAGTACTGCTATGGCTTATGCTTGTGTGTGTGTGTGTGTGTGTGTGTGTGTGTGTGTGTGTGTGTGTGTGTGTGTGTGTGTGTGTGTGTGCAGCCAGGACACAGACATTTTTCTTCTAGGTGTCAGTAACAAATGTACCTAACAAGTTGTGATGACCGTGCCCTGGCCCAGCAATCAAGGAGCCTCAATCCTCACCACTAACACCAGGAAGGTCATCTCCTAGAAGAGAAGAAAGGATATGTAATACACACAGTAAAGTACAATTTCCCTTAAGTGCACACAGAAATCACAATCAGTCTGGGGCTGGTTGCTCCCTTGCTCACCAGGTCCCCAATAAGACTCCCCACTGGCACAGCTATAGGGTCCAGATCTCAGCCTAGCTGGGCAAGCTAAAACCGCCAGTACCCTCTCTGTCCAATCAGTGCTTCATGTCCCTGCCAAGTAGCTGACACACACACACACACACACACACACACACACACACACACACACACACACACACATACACACACACACACACACACACACTTTGAGTTAAGTATTTATACAACTTCACAGACACTCCTCGGAAAGGCTGACACAGATTCTCCAGCTGTGCCCCTTTACTCAGACCATATGGTAGTACTCCCTGCCACCACCCAGCTAATAATATCAGCTAATAAAAGGCCCTTAAAAGGGTGTCCAATTATTACTGTGCAATATTATTATCCAATGGTAACGTGGCTATTCAGTCTAGGCTTATTGGAAGGGCTTAGACAGTAAACACTATAAATATATAATGTACTCTAAAGCATAATTTATCTCTACATAAACCAGCCACAGGTAGAAGGTTTTAAAAATATTTAATAATAAATAATTAAAACACAAAACTACTACACCACAGAGATATCTAAGAGTTCAGAGATCACACAGAAACTTAAAATAATACAGTAGGACAGGTCTGATTTCAAAGAAAAATACCTAATTAACCTTTGCTAGCTTTAACTACTCCTACAAGAAATCACAGTGCTAAAAACTTACATGTGAGCTTAGGCAGAGTGCTGAGTTAGATATCTAAGATCAAAATGCTCCAAGTCTCTTGTGATAAATAGTATTTAAACATTACTAACAAACATGTCTCTAAGGCCCACCCAAATTACATCATTTTTGACACTTAGGTTTTCCCAGGCAAACAAACTGCATTATTTAGCAATCTAATACCTGCTCAGAAACTTACCACAATATAAGTCATTTCACATGTATATTCTAACAGAAAGCAGAGCAATAAAGCACATTCCACATCTAAATTCTGGTCATAAACTGTAGCCTTAAAACAATGGGCATGAAATCTTCATCCAGACGCACTAGAACCGAATTCTAACATGAAAGGGTCACAGCATGCTTCACTGGGCCAGTAGAGTGCAATGTTGTCAAATATTTTGCAGTTCCACATTTCACAATATTCTTTTATACTCAAGAAAACATGCCTGTATTTTACATTTATTTACAAATGCCAGAATTATATATCAAATTCTATTTGACTAGGCTGGCAGCCTTCGCCCATCTCTCCCCAATCGTCACACAAGTAATTATATTTCAAAAGTAAGGCAAAAAATATATTACAGAACATTTAGACACTTAGATCTTCTTGAAGTCTGGTGGCCCCCACTCACCAGACTGTATAAATGGATACTGGGGGCTCCCTTAATCATCCTTGACTCTATGGGACCCCCAAAATCTGTTACTGGTTGAAGAAAATGAGGAGAAACAATGTATCAGTTTTCTGATGGAGCTGTTTAACATGAACACTGCTGAGATATGACCCCTTTAGGATAAAGTTGATAATAGTCTCTGTTTTATCCACACCTATTCTAAAACAAGCCCTGCTCAAATGTGTGTGCACAGAAAGCTGTTGTAGATTATTGGGGCTGGGGATTGTGTGGTTATTATAACTTTAATTTTCATCACAGTCAAACCTTAGAGATTTGCACATGGAGTCATTATAGCTTGTGTTTGAGCAGAGGACAGTGTGGTCATTGTTTATTTACTTTTCTCAAATACCTCAGAGGTGTAAAAAGAAGGTTGTTATAGCTTGTGTAGGAGTTACGTACTGTCTAAGAGCAACAGGTTAGAATATATTACCGACTTTGAGGGTTAGGAGTGAGGAAGTATGCTATAAATACATTTATCAGCAGTCAGTTGAAATATATGACTAAGGCAATTTAAACCTCTACTTTCATCCCAGTCTAACACCAGAGGAGTGCATAGGCAGTGACTGTCTTTTGTAGGGGGTTAGGGAAGCAAGCAGTATTCCCTGATAACACCTATGTATTCCCACAACTGGCTTGTTAGTTTATTGTATGTTACTATTTTGCTAGCTTTGAACATTAAGCCATGGGCAAAACTTATGTCTTCCTTGAAAAAAAAAAAATAAGACTGAAGTTCTTTTCTTTTTCATGATTTTTGTTTAGGTCACCCTTGGAGTAAAATGCTGAGAAAATGCTCTAAAATATATCCCAGACCATCTGTAAACCTAAGGCTTCTAAGGTTGTGTAAAAAGAAAAAAAAAACCTTTGAAATGCACTTCAGAGCATATAGAAAGTTATGGCTTCTCGAAAAAGCTGAGTAAGGCAAAATGGGAGAAAAGGAAGAAAAAAAGTAATGTGCATGGTATGGGGAGTCCCCCCAAAAAAGGGGGGAATCAGAGGAGAGAACTGGAAGGTATGTGGAGGTATTGAAACTGTAGGCCTAGTCACCACTTCATTTAAGTCCAGACCTGTACATAGAGTTGTACTGTATCACTGTTGCAACTAAATGCCAAGTAACTGTGTCTCTTTGTTAGACAGGTCAATTTAGTGTGGTATATAGGCCTGTTGTAATGCAAGCGCTTGTAGCTATAGGTCTGTCTGTGTGTACTACTCCTGTAAGTTTGCAGCATGAACCAAAAGGTTGCTTAGGAGAGGTGGCATGGCAGGATGATACTTATACTGGAAGTGCCTAGGATCCCCCAACTAGACATTTGCTGGGACCCCCAAAATGGTAACACCGGCCCTGATCACAATCAGCAACTTTGCTGGGACCCCCAAAATGGTAACACCGGCCCTGATCACAACCAGCAACAAGGTGTGCAACTGTTTCCAATTCTATTTTACAAGACCTTCAAAAAGCTGCACAGTAATATGTCCTATTTGTTTCTGTTATATCACATGAATCTCTATGGACAGTCCTAATTACTGTGTTAATTTTTTTTATCAAATTCTAACTTTTGGGGTTTTATTGACCTTCTGCAGTCTTTTTATCTCTATTAAATCAAGCAACTCTTCTCTCAGCTCATTTTCTTCTAAACTGAGGGCACTTTTTTTGTTCTCCATTTCCTGTGGGCATTCTATAGAAAGTTCTATAGCATCTTCCTGTGGCACATTCTCTTCAATTTCATCCTGTGCCATCCGTTGCTCTGTCTTATGGGAACTGACCGTGTCAGAGTTGCCACAATTTCCTGTTCCTTCCCTTGTTGTCCAGATTCATGTGAACGTTTATACTGGTTTCCTGTGAAAGTCTTCGTAATGTCTTCATTATGGCAACTGACCTGTTGCTTCCCGTTCCACTACTTTCTCCTTAATTTGGATGTCCATTGCTCTAGCCTTCTGTAGTGTTTTCTGAGTTAGATTTCCTACAATGAATCCTTCACTCTGCAGGTACTCCATAACCTCAGTTTCTATTTGTTTAACTTCTCCAGTTCTAATCTTCTTTTCTACTTTTCCTCTTTGTCTTCTTATTTTTTGTATTGGGAAGTTTTCCATGTCTGGATTCCTTTCCTGTATTTCTCTTCAAATATCTTTGTTGGTGGTCTTTTTGTATTGATTAGTTTTGCTTTCTCTTTTGCATAAATATTACACCATGTTACATTTCTTTTTCTTTACCATGTCCATATTTCCTTTTTTATATTTTTCAAAAATCTCTAGGTTTTGTTGTTTATATTTTCACACTTCCTCAGATGCTTCTTTTTCTAAACAGATCAACATTTTTTGGTCTATATAATGTTTTTCAGAAGTCTGTTGTATTAATGAACACAGATTTTTATTTGAAGCTTCTGACAGTTTTTCTTGTGGAAGTATTTTTCTTTCCTCTAATTTCTTTCTTAATCTTTTTGTATATCTTGTGTCTGGAAAATCTGGGCTTTTTTGCATAACAGTAACAATATATAATTTCTTGCTTATCCTCAATAGTCCACTCTATCGTCTTTATGGCTCTTCTTTGGCCTGTCAGTTTTTGTGATTTTTGTGGACTGCTGCTTCCTTCTACAACAGGGGAGCCATCCTCCCCCCGGGCATGGACCAGCCCCATTGTAGGAATGTTTCTGTATTTTGAGGATTCTACACTGTGATTTTTTTTCAGTCCTGGCACCAATGTGCCTGCCAGGATTGGGCACTTTTTTATCCTGGGTCTTGTGTACCCAGCTATCATTTTTTAATTGTTGATCTTCTATTCGTGATATATGATATATAAAATACAGTCTATATATCAGTGTCATCTTGGTGAGATTTTGTGAAAAACAAGGTCCACCTAGTGAAGGTACTCACCAAGACTTGAGGATGAATTCAAGTTTCAGCAATACTACTCTCCTTTGCTTGCTGACTTATCACCTCTTAATTCAGACCCCTAATTTTAACCCGTACAGCTGTTTTATTTTCTCCAAAGTACTACATACAATGTTTTCTGTATTGGTTAATTGTCTGCAATCTTCTTTATTTCTCTGTAATCACTGATTCATTGTCTAACATTTGTACTTTTGATGCAGCATTTGTTTAAATTACTTTATGCATAG
Organism: Protopterus annectens; assembly: GCF_019279795.1. Taxonomy (NCBI): domain Eukaryota; kingdom Metazoa; phylum Chordata; order Ceratodontiformes; family Protopteridae; genus Protopterus; species Protopterus annectens. The sequence continues at coordinate 612,640,105 of NC_056733.1, forward strand.
AAAATTATTTCCATTCATACAGAAAAGTCTTGTTTTATTGTCTGTATTATTTTTGGAGCTTCTCTCCCTGAATCTCCACTATAAACACCCTTTGTTTCTATGTATCTTTACAGTTAACAAATACAAATAAATAAGTGAACAAATAAATGAATATAATTTTCCACAGTACAAGAGCATATATGAAAAGGCAGTCGAAGCAGTAAGACAACCTTAAGTCGCTGACTTACTGTTTTTGCTTGAAACATGTAATAGGTAGGTACATTTCACTACAGGGGCTTTGGGGATTATGTTAAATCTATAGAAAACACAGAGACACTCTAAAGAGCTGGGAAGTAAATATGACCCATTTTTTAGGTATGTAATGATTAAAATGATGTGTCACATTTAGGGAAGTCTAACTAGGTTAGAATCCTTGGCATGAACAGTCATTAACAAACGATATTCTCAGTATGCTAAAGCATTTCCTGTGCTAGGCTCATTGAGAAGAAATTTGTTATTCCACTTTAAAGGCTTCAAACTCCTTATACACTGTTCTGAATCATGCCTCTGCAGATCCTTACAAGATACTATCAGATCAAATCCGACACCAAGCTGGGTGAATACAGACATATTTTTAAGGCAATATTATCTTCTCTACCGCCCCATTAGCCTGACGAGCCTGTTCTGCAAAGCCATGGAATATATCATCATGGAACTCATAAACAAAGACATTGGTAATCTCCAAACTCTGGACCCTACACAGTTTGGATTTGTAAAAGGCAGATCATGTCTCCTAAACCTGATTAACTTCTTTGAAGCAGTCACCAAAGCCATAGATCAGGGTAAAATGGTTCACACAGCTTATCTAGATCTCGCCAAGGCTTTCGACACCATCCCCCACTCTGGAATTATAGATAAGCTCACTAAACTAGGTATAAATCCCTATGTCACAAGATGGGTTGCCAACTGGCTCACAGACACAACCCACACTGTTAAAGTAGCGGATTCCAAATCCGACATCAGACCAGTGACAAGTGGAGTACCACAGGGTTCAGTCCTAGGTCCTCTCCTGTTTGGTATCTACTTCTCTGAAGTGCAGGCCAACACAGAAGGTCTTTGGCTAACAAAGTTTGCAGATGACTGCAAACTAGGAGCCATAATTGAAACTCCTAACGATGTGGACAAACTACAAAAGGGCCTCAATGAGACAGATATCTGGTGTCAAAGCCATGGCCTCAAGCTCAATGCCAAAAAGTGCATTGTCATGCCCTTTGGTAAAAACTCTGTACCCATGAACTACCACATAGCTGGTAGTCTACTTAATGCTGAAAATGTGATAAGAGACCTTGGGACACAGGTGGACAGTAGTCTCTCCTTTGATAATCACATCGCCACAGTGGTCAGGAAATCCTTCTACGTGGCTCATCTCATCACAAAAGGATTCTCATCCAGAAAAAAAGAGGTCATTGTTCCCCTCTACTCATCACTCATTAGACCCATTATAGAGTACAACGCCCCTTTTGGTATGTACCTCACAAGACATCTACAACAACTGGAAAGACCACAGAAATACCTCACAAAGAGGATTACTGGCCTCAAGCATATGCCCTATGCAGACCGTCTGAAAAAACTACAGCTTTACTCCATCGCATATCGCCTACTCAGGGGCGATCTCTGCCTAACATACAAAGCTATGTCAAACCCAGAGCTGTTGGACATGCTCCACTTAAAGAAATCCCAATCCCTCCGAGCTACACGCTCTAGGGACCTTAACCTTGTCACCACAATAAACAGAACATGCTGGAGGGATAGATTCCTGTCCCAGAGACTTCCCATACTCTGGAACAGACTACCTATCTATGTCAAACAGAGCTCCTCATTAGCACTCTTCAAGAAAAATCTTGATGATTGGATGGGAAATGGGAAATTCACCCCGGGGATCACTTCTGTGGCTCTGCTCGACAGGGGCACAGGAAAATAATTTTCTTGGGTGGCGAAAGCCAGGGTACATTTTTTGGCTAGGCTTGTATGGGCCCTAGGACCGTTAGCCTAGTACCTACCTATGAACCTACCTATGAACCTATGGTCACCTTCCACTCTAACAGAATAGTGCAAGAAGTCAAGCACAGCAGCCAGTCAAGATTATCTCTGTCATGCCATACGTAACCTACTTTTTGTGCTACTAAACAAAGGAGCTGATTATCCTGAAGCTACTGTTCTGGTTGAGTACTATATCCCCACAGAAGCCTGCACTTACTGACATGCTATAAGGGATGTGTGCAGTATGACCTTTAGCCCTTCACCCCGCATAAGGCATCTAATGAAGACTCAAACAGTGAAATGTTTAAAGAACATTCCTTGGATCACTAGTGGGAACATTTGCAAGGAGGGAGTCACATTTTGTATATCTCTTTCTTTGTTTCTGACAGCTTCCTTGGGCATTCTATGACCATAGGATGAGAATTATCTTGCAAGCTTCCTTAACCAAAGGTTTCACCATGTTATGGGCAAATCCTAAATTTTCTCACACCTTGGAGTTAGATATTACTGCTGTTTTGTAACAGTGGACCATTTTCTATTTTCCTGTGCTTTCGTTTGACCACTTGCTGGCTCTCCATTCTGTTTCAGAGGCATTTTTCTGTAAATACTTCAATTAGTAAACCAAAACACTTATGAATGTATGAAGGAAAGGAAGTCATATTGTGCTGTAGGGCTGTAGCACACCACTGACCAATCTTCCTTCTTCTAAGAAATTATTTATCCCTGCACTTTTCCTGATAGTTATATTACAGTCTAATGTAGTTTTTTTTATATTATCAGTGAAAAAGGGATGGCTTGCTTCTGTGAAACTATGCTGTCTGGTGGCCTGCAATTGTTTACAAGTGCAGCATATAGCATGGAAACCACACAGTGATGCTACTAATTTTTGATCCAGTACTATAAGTAAAATTAATCATTCAACTGTAAACTTTTGTTTAAATAACTCTTCATTTTTATTATAATTAGCATTCTGTGATTTAAAACTGTGTAGTGGGTATCTGTGGAGTACACAGCTTCTGCCCCAGAAGTCTGTAGAATAGCAACTGTTGAAGTCCTTTGCAAAGTGCTTAATTAGTTGTTTTAACTTTCAGTAGGAAGCAGCTTACTTCCCGACAGCATCAAAGCTTCTAATCTCTCTGTGCAGCCCCACCTAGAAAAGTACACTTTAGTTGCTCAATGCAGAACAAGAGATCTGCACGATACACAGATACCAATGCAATGTTGTAAGAGAGTCATGAGGCATTTAATTTTAAACTCCTGGCAAAGAAAAGCAAACATAAATAAAAACAAAGATAAAGGTGGCAGTTTATGTAAAGACACGTCACTCATTTGTTGTGATCTCTGGTAAGTAGCTGGTAAGCATCTAAACACCATTGTTGCATCTCTAAGCACTCAAACTGCATGCCTGTGCATACTACAGAAGTCAAGACATTTATCATCTTGCACATCCTTTAAAGATTTGTACCCATTTGTTAAACAGATACACCCACAGTTCCTTTTCAGGACCAGTTTGGGAGCAATGTCCGGTTAAGTGACTTGTTCAATGTCATACAGCAGGCAAATGAGAACTGTGGGAATCAAACCCTGTACCACAGGAACTAGAGCTCACAGCCTTAATCAGCTGCAGCAACTTCACATTTATTTTTTGATTTATTCTATTTTCAGCATTATCTACCCTAATCCTAATGAGAGTTAAAGAATGTTACCTGTTTAAAAAAAAAAAAAACGATAAACATCTGGTGATATAGTGCTAGTCAAACAGTGAAATATAGGGTTCAGGGTTGGTATACCAGTTAAGATGTTTGCCTCACAAACACATGGTACAGGGTTTCATTGTCACCTGTGGTAAAATTGGCTAGGCTTAAAATGGCGTACAAGGTCAGCTAGCCTAGTTCTTACCTAGGAACCTGTCAACCTATAAGGCAAGAGGCAGGGACAGTGGGATGCATATACATAGATGATATCTTGAACAGAGGGGTAATGATGCTTCTATACACACCACTATTGTAACTTTACCTAAATTCTGTGTCCAGTCATTGAGGTTGCATTTCCAGAAGCATGTAGATTAAGCCAACATTGTTCATACTAAATGAAACAGTGTATGGCCTGTATCAGAAACAGTATTAGAAGAAACTGAAGCCAATAAGTGTAGACCCAAGGGAAAACATGACTGACAAGGATGTAACTGGACTTCTACATAGGGTAGAACTTATGTTGCGTTTGGAATCCTTTCTCAGTAAAAAATATATTCCCAGGTAGAAGACTATGTTATGAAGTGAGTACTGGAGTCTTTGGGCAATTTGGGAAAGTATTTATTTTCACAAAGAGTGGTAGATCTCTGCAACATCTGTGGTGGTAGCAATAAGTTCTTTAATGGCATTTCTGAAAACGTGAAAGGCAAAACAAACCTGGGTGGGACAGTAATGAGAGGGGCTGCTAACAGTGGTTTAATAGTACATAAGCTACTGCATCTTACTTCCCATTTAATGTAAATCCAATTCTATACTCTTGCAAAGAGTGTAGAATGGGCTTTTTAGCTCAATTGTTTACAAGAAGGCTCACACCTATGCTAACTTAAAAGAAATTGTTAACAATTCAGAAAAAAAGGTGGCTATTTTACATAGAAAAAAAAAGGAACAATACTAGTCAAGCAGTCATGTAGACCATAAGAATAATAATCCATTGGGGATTTGAAGGGTCTTAAACATAGGATATATCACATCCAAACCAAGAATAATACCCCATCACCAATTAGCCACAGAACATGTGCAGCTGTAGTCTGAACATGAGTTGCTACCCAAGAAACAGAAGTCAAGATTAGATATTTTATTCACCTTTACCTTTGCATTTTTCACAGTGTGAAGATGTCAAGCCATCTTTTCTTCTCTAGGAAGTCCTACTACTAGTCTTTAAAATGGCAGAAGATACATTATATGGATCTGATGGTACTTCAAAGTACTATTGGGAAAGTAAAGTACTGAGGCTATCCATGTAACCACAGTGATACTTTTACAGGCTTACTTATTACCTACATAGTTCACCTACGAAGTGTCTTGCAGTAGACCAGCAGCATGGAAGAAACTAGCCTTTTTAGATAAGGATTTTTTTTTACATGACAGATGGTGAAATGGACCAAGACAATATTGAAGCAGACAAGCACAGATATATGATAATTTTATGCAAGCCAGTGCAGAATTTTCAGGCAATGTTGTGTTCTAAAAGAATGCCATGCAGCAAACCTAGCTACGCTACTGTAGCTTTGCTCAGTGAATAAATGCTGGGTGGGGTAGAGACTGGTCAGGATAATGAGACCATAAATGACCCTTTGTAATTAGAAAGTGCTACCTTGTGCAAGCCCAGCAAAGTCAGCCTTAAAGTGTATAGCTTTGTAAAGAAAACTGATTTTGTGTGCAGGACATACTTCAATTGTTGGCCTAGAATGATGCAAAAAAGCTTGACAGATGGAAATAATTTCTAAAGCAGACTTGTCTTTAGCTGACCTTGTAAACTTGGAGTGAATGTAGTCAGTGTGAGGTCTCATTGAAAAGACTATTGATTTTTGTCTGAACAAGGCCAGAGTTGTCCTACCATTTTCCCCCTCTTCCTCCCTCCCTCCAAGGGAGCCTGCCTGATGGCTTCAGTACCTGAACCTAATTCAGCCCATTTGTTATGTAGAGGCAAAAACTGGATATGCTGAAGCTGGGCAAAAATCCTATGGCTTATTCATTCCTAGCTGAGAAGCTATATTGGCCCAATCATTCCTTCAGTGACAAGTGTTCAGTTGAAGGGAGTGGAACAGCTACCCGGTTGCTTCTTAAAGCAGCTTACTTAAGACTTTTCCGGACTCTTAATGGCTGCCTGGTTGCGGTAGGAAATAATTCCTGCTTTCACACACACACACACACACACACACACACACACACACACACACACACACACACACACACACACACACACACACTTCCCATTCCTCAGTTCAACAAAAAAATCCTTGCCCAACACAGAGTAAAGCAATGTGACTGGTACAACTGGCCAATACACCCAGGCACCACTAGGTGTCAGCAGTGTTGCGAGACACTAAGAGAGCTGGTATCAGCTATTCAAGCTCCCCCTCCTCCCCTACCTAGCCCCTCAGATTTCAGTGTCACTAAGTGCACACAGGTTGTTTGAGTTGTAATCAAGACTACGTTCCTGTCTGTCATGGGGGGAGGTATTGTCCAAGCATTTTTGAACCTTCCTAATATTGTATTGATGACTAGCCTTGGCTTTGTGTATCTGAGAAGACTAAAAGATTATTGAATTTTCACCATATATATAATAAGTCTGGCTGGGTAAGCAATTCTGTGCCATGGCATTTTCAAAGGTATAATAAAGCAAGCGACTAAGGACCAAGCTTTGTGGAATGTCAGCAAAAACTGGGGTGGTCATTGAGGTGGAAATGAAATACTGTTAAATGATTTTTTTAATTTCTTCCCTTCCTGCTGCCATTCAGCCTCTGGCTGTTTCTCCAGCTTTCATTCCCACCCAATCCTTGGATCCCCCAGTTGTTCCATCCTGGTTCTCCGCAATGTGATCCTTTGCTTGATGGTATCCTAGGGTCCTTGGAAAGTCATCCTTGGTATTAACTTACTTGTAGTCCCAAGGAATGTGGGATCCACTAGGGAGATAAGTGTGGAACCCAAAGCCATCATTTGTGTGCTGGATGGTCAAAGTTCCTACCGTACAACATGGCAATTGCACTCATGTCTGACATGATTTTGCCACCCACTGTGATATGAGTAGATGACCTGTGAGGCTACTGGATGCCACCAGAGGTTTCACAGGCACTGGGATTCCCCAAACTCTTCCCTTGGGATAGCAGTACTAACAAACAGCTGCTTCATGTTATCCCACTTCCCCTGCCATCAGCTCTACTTGTGACTGAGTCTATTCTTGAGACTGAGTTGGCAGCAAAACAAACAGGCACCCTGAGTCTGCACATTCAGGTTGGCAATTCTGTTAGCTGATTTAGCTGACTTAACTGCTTGATGCCTATCTGGCAAATTATTAAATAACCTTTGCATTGTAGGAGCATGCAGATCATATTTAATAGGGCATTGATGAAGGACTGATTGATAAACAGTATCAAGAAAGTAGAGGCCCAAGAATGCTGTTGGAACCAGGGAAGGCAGAAGTTGCCCTGGTAAATAAGTGGCATAACTTCAGATGAGTAGACTGAGGTGCAGGATTTGGGACAACAGTACTGCCAGAACGGAATAACCTGGATACGTTTTTTTGAGAACTACTTTGGATTTATTTTACCTTTTTTATTTTGTTGTGGTATATGGCTTGCTGCAAATGGAAGCTGGTCTTCTTACTTAAAGTAAACAGATTTCTAAGCATCTGATAATTTTTAGAGGACCTCGATGTTTTTTTGTTTTAGACTTCATCACAGTAAATCACAAGATTTTTGATTTCATTTTCATATGTGATTCATGGGCGGGGGCTGGATTTAAAGCATCTACACCTGCATGGTACCCCAGAGGTTGTGAAATGAAACATTGAAATACTGCAGTGCTACACCTAGATCAGCAGAAAAGAACTGTGTTTACTCACTTAAATTATTTTTAGATCAAATAAAAAAATAGTCAAGAGTATAGGTCCAAATTTCTTATGTGTGTCAGTCCAAGAAAAAAAATCTAGACTGTTCTTAAAAACTTCTCAGTAACTCTTTCTCTTACTTCTAATGGCAGTGTGATCCACTTGTTTCTCACCTGTTCTATTAACCACAGAGTATCTTATTTGTTTTAATTCAATGCCTTTATTAGTTCAAACTTAGTTGGCTTTCTCTTTTAGTGAACCTTATACATTCAGTTCTTCTGAAAGATGGGCATCTGAAGTCTTTTTTTTTTTTTTTTTTTTTTTACAACTAAGCCCAGTCATATTATTTCCTGGTGACAAGTCTTCATATACTTATATGTGTATTGCTGCATGGAAACATTGACACTGTAATCTGCATGTATTTACCAATGTACTGTCCATTTATCCATCCCCTTTACCCACCTTCATGCAACTAATAGTTAAGCTGATCCATAGCCCATCGGGCAATGAATGCAAGACAAGAGAGAATCCTGGGTAGGACACCATTCAGTCTGAAAGTACATAAACTTACAAATCCCCACTCACAGGCATACCTAGAGGCAATACGTATTTCAGGTCAACCAGCCATCATACCTTTGGAATGTGAAAGAAACCAGAGAGATTAGCAGAATCCCATATAATCATGAGGCTAACTTGCTATCTTCTCATAGAAGACCTCCCAAATGAGATCCAACTGGGGACCAAGCAGTGTAAGCCCAAGCACTAATTCTTGTTCAACCCACCACCCTATTAATATACTTACATTGTAGATTTCTGAGTATACAGATACATATTTGTATATCAATTATTTTACTAGCTATAGTAATTGTTCTTATATATTTAATTTACCTTTGCCCTTGTGGTCTAGGTCATGACTGAAAAGAGTCTAAGGACATGGTAAGTGATCTGGTTAACAGTTAGTAAATACAAATAAAATAAAGTACTTGAACCAGTACCCCCTTAAGGCATATAGTTTTAAGGAAGAAATGGCAGTAAAGAGACAGAAACTACAATAACTTTGGTTAAAGCCTAGTACTGGTTTAAGAAAAAGCCCCACTCTCCTAAGTCCTTAGAAGTTGTATGTAAACATGGGGAGAGAATGCAGTATCCGTTTGCCCAAGGGGAACTTCAAACTCCATTTGGAAAAATCCTCCACCTGTTGGCTATGATACCCTATCTAGCCCTATGATGTGAATATAACTAAAGATTTTCTCTTGTTCAAAGACCTGTAGAGAGAGTGGAAGGGAGACAGCTCTAAGAGTCCTTATACTGCCCCCCACACACAGAGAGGTAGAAGTAAGATACACCACAGCCTTCCAAGATGCATGCACCCTCACCACACAAGAAGACACCAGAAGGAATCCTTAACTGTGGGTGAATACAGCTTACAGCTACAGTAGGAGACCTTAGAAAAATCAAAGTGTAGCTGAATTTATCAAAAGATGGCACAAAACCCCTGTAAAGGTAAGGAATTATATATAGATAAGGAGGAGGTAAGGTTCCAGGCACCAAGGACTGCTTAAAAAGAATCAAAAGAGAAGGAGGAAGGGCACATACTTGTAAAAAGACAAAATCAGTAAGACTAGTTCATGTAATACTGGAAATAAAACAATCTTGGAGAAGAGTGGGAAAGAATCTTTCAAACACTGGAGTGGAGTACCCTTCTCAAGGAGGAGTGGGATACAGAAATCTCACTGCCTGCCTTATTGAGAGATGGTGAGCTGTTTGCATCTTTTTTAACACCTTTATTAAATTATCACTTAAAACATAGGCAAACATACATACATTAATGTAAAAGAAAGTAACCATATTAATGTGCTTCCACTTGCATACATTATACATCACATATATTTGTTATAACTATCATAAATCCTACATTGCATAAACCTCTCATTTCCTGCCTTCACTCAAACCTCATTCCTCCTCCTGAACAATATTCTGCATAGATTGTTACTACAATTTCCATTAATTTCTATGTAATTTGCTTATTCCCTTTTCTAAAGATCCCACGTCTTTTATCTCTGTTATACTCAGTACTTCAAATTAAGTTGGTTTAGACCTCAATTTCCATTTTCTAGTAATTGCTTCTTTTGGTAGCCAACAGAATTAAACATAACAAGATCTTACTATGTCTGGGCAGTTTGGATCCTGTGTCCAAGCTCAAAGTAATTTTTTGTTTAGTTATACCCATTTACTCATTTAATATTTCTGACAGAGTACTCTGTAGATAATTTTTAAAATCTGGCAAGTTGTTACATTCCCAAAACATATGTTCCCAGCTACTTCTTTTTTCCTTATTACACATCCAACATTTGTCATCTACCTGAGGAAAAATTCTTTGAAGTCTGCTTGAGTACAAAATGTCAAAGCAAATACTTTCAAGGAAAAGTTCTAAACCTTCTGGACTTTGTTGCACACTTGTCAGCCATACATATGTCCCCCCTGTATATTGTTTATTCAGACTCTCTTCTCCGTCTTTTCTAACATCTGATTAAGTCTTAAAACTATTGTGCGATGTTTTATATGTCCTACAAATTATCCATTTTTAACAACAGCTTCTGTTCTAAATTCAGTTAAAAACTCTACAAGAACAGGTCTTTTACTTAGGACTTCCCTATCCCTTTCTCACTGCCTATACTCTGACATGAATTCCTGGTAGTGTAGACAGTGTCTAGCCTACAATCCAAATGTTTTCTTGGCCTAATCCCATTGTGTTACCTTTCCCTGTCTAGTTATTTTCTCCCAATACCTTAGTTCCTTTGTCAGTTTTCCCCCAGTAAATTTCAGCCCTCTCTGGACTATTCTCTGTACCTCTACTTGCAGTCATCCCTATGGGAAAAATTTCCTTTCTACATTCTTCTGTTGGTTTAGTTCTTACAATACTTTGTACTGCTTTATGAATATAATATCATTTCAGTCTTTTTAATTTCCCCAAATCTTTTGGGTTTCTAATACCATGACTGGAATGGACCCCATTCCTAAGTCAAAGTATGATTAAAGTTCATGAAATTAGTATTGTTTCAATCTTTGATGTCAGCCAAAAGTGCTCTTCACAGCACCCACAATCTGCCCAGTAATGACTCCTCCTGCAGTTCATACAGGGTTACATGGACTGGTAACATATCTAAATACAATTGTGGATTCTTATTTATAAGGCCCATTGCTCCTGCTACTATTGGAACTGTCTGGGTATCTTTCTTCCACATTGCTCTCATTTCTGCCTGCAGATCCTGATATTTTATGACTTTGTGTCTCTCTGTACACAACACACTGTAGTCACTGGGTGTGGCGATTTCAGTGATCAATGCTACTTTTGTCTTCTTTTCATGAACCACTATGTACACTTTTCTAGCATCTATCTTTTGAACTGTTGGTAATGGTTTATCCCATGTGATATAAACGTCATAATTTTCTATGATGCTTTGTGGCTCATGTTTCTAATGTTTTTCAGCCACTTCAATACCATAATGTTTACCTGTTAATGCAAAAAATCTGGACAAAGCTTGACAAAATGGGGCTACAAATAGGGACATATTTTAAATATTGCTCTTATAAACCTGGAAAGTTGCTAGAGTGACAGGATTTGTTTTAAAATACATTTTTGAAGGATTTGAAGTCTGAAACTCAAATGTATGTCATTATTTAGTGACTTCAATCCTGGGATCATTCCAGTGATTTGCCAGGAAAAAAGTGGAACAGGCCAAAATTATGAGCCAAAAATCTGGACATTTTGTGAAAATCTGTACAGTTGAGAGGTATAATGTTTGCACAAACCCCATTGCAACAGTCTTGCCACATTATCATTATGCCTTTCAGTATACAGTCCTTCTGCCATTAGTATGTCACAGCCAGCAATGAGGTGTGCTACTGTTTCCAATCTGGTTTTACAAAACCTATATTTGTCTGTTTCTCCCACATGTTCAGTGGACTTTGTAAGCCAGCATGTACGTAACCCACTATCTTGGGCTGCCAATATTAACCTTTCATCTCTTGGTTTGGATTTGCTTCTCCTTAACCATTCCTGCATTCATTCCTGATCAACATGAAGTTCTTCCAGAAGTTTTCTATACTTGCAACTATATTTATGCATTTTCCACATTTCTTTTCTTCTCATCTGGTCCTTCACCTTATATTCTTTCCCTTCTTTTTTGGCACATTCAGTTGCTGCCTGATTTTTATCTACTTCTGGTTTGATTTCCATTCCTGCTTGATGTTGATGTGCTTCTGCTAGATTAAGCAGAGAAGTCATCTTAGATTTATTCTCCTCATGTTTCAAAACTTCCACTATGTTTTGGTCTTGAGAGGTCAGCAGGTATGTGTGGAGAACAATTGCAGATCTATAGATGTAATCAATTTCAAGAAGGCCCATACCTCTTTTGGAACAGGGAATATATAATCTTGGTATACACCAATTTTTATAAATCATTTAGTGAGCATGAAGCATCCTTCTTGTTTTCCTATCTAATCTATCCAACACATTTTGGGGCCAGTCAATCACTCCAAAACTGTAAGTTAGGACAGGAAGAGCAAATTGGTTTATAGCTTGGATTTTGTTCCTAGATGTCAACACTGTTTTCAGGATTAATTTAAGTCTTCTAAAGTATATCTTACTAAGTTTTATTGACATTTGTTCATGTTTTATTGTTGATCCTTAATCAATTCCCAAATATTTATACAGTCCCTCTTGTCCCAAACTGATGTTTTCCTGGTGCTGCAGTTTTCCTGCTATAAAGGTTGCTTTTGCACATTTATCAAGACCAAATTACATTCTTATGTCATCTGAAAAAGTTTTGACAACCTGCAGTTTTGCTTTCAGTTCCTCATCTGATGAGCTATACAGTTTTAAATCGTTGACAAAGAGAAGATGAGTAATCTTTACACTTTGTTGTTTTCTAGGAGCCAAATTATAGCCATGGCCTAAGCTGTGAAGTAAGCAGCTTAATGGGTTAAGAGCAAGGCAGAATAGCAACCGTGACAGAGAGTCATCCTGGAATATCCCCCTTTGAATTTTTATCCCTGGGATAATAATTTGTCTTTTATCATGGCTTAATTGCAAAGTGGTCTGCCACTGTTTCATGGTCGCTGTAATGTAATCGATCAGTGTAGGGTGTATCTTATACATTTTAAGCACTCTTTTATCCATGATTGTGGGATACTATCAAATACTTTTTTGTAAACAATCCATGCCATATTTAGATTCTTCCCCTTTTACAGTTCTCCACTATGACTTTATTTAACAACAAATGATCCTTTGTTCCACATGACTTTCTTTTATTGCCTTTTTGTTCTACTGCCATAATTGAGTTTTCTTCTATATGACTATAAACTCTGCCAGCATCAATTCCCATGTATGGTTTATACATCGTCGGAAGGCAAGTTATTTGTCTATAATTTTTAGGGTAGCTTGCAGGTTCTTTCTTAAGTAGGAGCATTGTTTTTCCTGTTGTTAGCCAGGTTGGTGTCTGTTCAGGGTGCGCATGTAAGTAGTTCTTACTCATGGCTAAATCTTCTTGCAAACATGTTAATACTTTTAACCAAAAGTTAGGTACTGCATCTGGGCCTGGGGTTTTCCATTTAGAGGCTTTTCTTAACTTTGTTTCAATCTCTCTGGCTGTTACTTTATCCTATTTCATATCCCGCCCCTTTAAACTTCTTATTCTTTCTTTTACTTCTTCTGTCTATTTAGCATCTTTGTTATGTTCCACAGTATCTTCATAGATGCTTTGCAAAAATGTATCTATTTCTTCTTTTTTTTGGCAGTCTCTCAACTCCTTTTACCTTGTTTCCCAATTCTCTATAAAATTTTTTGGGGTCGTTAATAAATTGCTTATTTTGCACTTTTCCTTTATATGTATCTGCGTATCTTCTACATTTTTTCGTCTGTGCTGAAATTTTTATTTTATTTGCGATGGTACATGATAGATCCTGGTCTGTTCTAATACTGTGCATTGATTTTATCACATCTATCTTTCTTAGTATTTTTGTTGATCTATTCCCTCTTCTATAGTCTTCTAACAGTGACACTTTTTGTCTTAATTGCTTTATAGTTTTCTGTTTTCAATACTTCCATGATGGTATTCGATATCTCTACTTCCTTTCCCTCACTTCCCTGCGTTCTTGTGGTACAACTTTATCAGTTATTAATTTAGCTGCACAGTATTATATTCTGTTTACTTATGTTATATCGCATAGATCTCTATGGACAATCCTAATTATTGAGTTCATTTGTTTTGTCAAACTTCTGACTTTTTAGGTTTTATTGGCCTTCTGCAGTCTATTTCTTTCATTGATCTTAATCTATCTTTCTATGTCTATTAAATCTAGCAAATCTTCTCTAAGCTCATTTTCTTCCAAATTGAGGGCACATCCCTTGTTTTCCATTTCCTGTGGGTAGCATCTTCCTGTGGCACATTCTCTACAGTTTCTTCTTGTGCCATCCGTTGCTCTGTCATATGGGGATTCACAGGCCTATCACTCCTCAACATTGACTGCATCAGAGTTTCCAGTTTCCTGTTCCTTCCTTTGCTGTCTAGCTTCAAGTGAACATTTATACTGGTTTCCTGTGGAAGGCTCCAAAATATCTTCATATGGCACCTGACCAATTGCTTCCTGTGCCACTGGTTTCTCCTTAATTTAGATATCCATTGCTCTATCTTGCTGTGGTGCTTTGTGAATTAGATTTTCTACACTGAATCCTTCCCTTCACATGTACTCCATAATCTCAGTTTCTATTTCATTAACTTCTCCATTATTAATCTCCTTGTCTGCTTTTCCTCTTTGCCTTCTTATTTTTTGTTTTGTAAAGTTTTCCATGTCTGGTTTCCTTTGCCTAAATTTCTCTTCAAATATCTTTGGTGCTGCTCTTTTTGCACTAGTTAGTTTTGCTTTCTCCTTTGCATAAATATTATACCATACTAAATTTCTTTTTCTTTCCCATGTCCATATTTCTCCTCCAGATGTCTCCTGATATTCAGGCTTCTCCTTACTTTGGGGACTCATTCCATCATGCTGTGATGTAACCTGTGTTAGACCTTCTACACCAAATCCTTCACTTCACAGCATTCCATAACTTCAACTTCTATTTTTTTAACTTCTGCTTTACTAATCTTCTTTTCTACATTCCCTGTTTGTGATATTATTTTCGTATTGTGAAGTTTTCCATTTCCAGATAACTTTGCTTGTATTTCTCTTGAATATCTTTGGGGCTGCCTTCTTTATATTGATTCATTTGACTTTCTCCTTTGCATAAATATTGCACAATATCAATATCAATATCTTTTTTCCAATGTCCATATTTCTTTTTTACACTTTTCAAATATCTCTAGGTTTTGTTGTTTATATTTTCACACTTTCTCAGATGCTTCTTTTTCCAAACAGATCAAAGTTCCTTGATCTGTATATTGTTTTTCACAAATCTGTTGTATTAATGAACACAAATTTTTATTTGAAGTTTCTGGAAGTTTTTCATGTGGATGTATTTTTCTTTCCTCTAGTTTCTCTTAATTATTTTGTATATCTTGTGTCTGGAAATTCTGGGCTTTTTGCATAATAGTAATAATACATAATTTCTTTCTTATCCTCAATAGTCCACTTTATCGTCTTTATGGCTCTTCTTTGGCCTGTCAGTTTTTGTGATTTTTGTGGACTACTACTTCCTTCTATAACAGGGGGGCCATCTTCCCCCTGGGCCTGGCCTGGCCCCATTGTAGGAATGTTTCTGTATTTTGAGGATTCTACTCTGTCTTCTTTTCCAGTCCTGGCACCAGTGTGCTTACCAGATTGGGCACTCTTTTTATCCTGAGTCTTGTGCACCCAGCTCGCTTTTTTAATTTTTAACCTACTACTGTCCATGATATATATATATATATATATATATATATATATATATATATATATATATATATATATATATATATATATATATATATATATATATATATATACACAATCTATATATCAGTGTCGTCTTGGTGAGAGTTTATGAAAAATAGGGTCCACCTCGTGAAGGTACTCACCAAGACTTGAGGATGA
This sequence comes from Protopterus annectens, assembly GCF_019279795.1. Taxonomy (NCBI): domain Eukaryota; kingdom Metazoa; phylum Chordata; order Ceratodontiformes; family Protopteridae; genus Protopterus; species Protopterus annectens. The sequence continues at coordinate 612,655,774 of NC_056733.1, forward strand.
ATAAAATTTCAGCAATAATACTCTCCTTTACTTGCTGACTTATCATCTCTCCAAAAAACACCACGATTGCTGAAAATAGCCGCCAAAAGACAATATAAACTAAAACTTCATAGTAATGGAAATAACAGCACGGACTGGAAATAAATAAAATATTACGGAAGTTTTAGTTTATATTATCATCTCTCCATTCCCTTGACTTGGATAAGTTCTTAGAATACTTTCTGCTGCTTTATGAATATAATATCCTTTATGGTTGTTATTATTATCCTTAAGGATCTACATTCAAAATCCCACTGTCTTCTTATTTCTTAAATTTTCCCCCTGCTTCATCATCATCCCTTTCCACTTTCAATTATAACTTTCTGCTTGTGTTATGCTTATGAGCCTTAATTGTCTAGCTGTAAAATATCCCTTCAAATCAGGTAACCCTGTAGCACCTTGTTCTGTCTGATCTCTTGTCCTCTTCCCATCCAGAACAAATTCCTTCAACCCTTTATTAACTGCATTCCACAACTTCTCCTCTGGTTAATAAAAAATATGCCTAACCCGTATATAAAACTAAATGGTCTAAACATTTTTACTGTCTGTATCTTACTGTCCATATCCATAAACAAGAGCTTCCAGTGTCCCAGTTTTTTTGTATTACCTTTTGTTTAGCCTCTTCCCACATATCCTTAGCTACCATAACAGAGGCCTTTTTAATCCATACTCCTAAATACTTCATCTTATTGTGACCCCATAAATATGGGCATTGCTGAACCAATTCATGTGTGGGTACATAATTTAGGGATATAGAGTTTGTTTATCTTCATTAATTTTATATCCAAAAAGACGTGAAACTGTCTCAAAATATTCCACAACATGAAATGTCCTTTTCAGGATCTATCAGGTACAAAATAATGTCATCTGCAAATAAAGCCAACTTTTCTTGATTACCGTACCAATTATATGCTTGAATTTCTGAGTCCCTTATTTTCTTTGCCAATGGCTTTATATATAAAACAAATAACAAAGGGGAAAGAGGATACATTTGCTTGGTTCCTCTGTTAAGTCACAACTTATCAGAGAGGAACCCTCCCACTTTAGTTATTGCCTCTGATTCCTCATATATCATCCTAATTAACCTTATTATTGCATCAGGGAATACAAGTGCTACAATTTCCCTACTCATAAAATCTCACCTTACTCTGTTGAATGCTTTCTCTGCTTCAATATCCACCAGCAACAGCATATTTTCTTACATTCTGCTTCTCTCTGGATCATGTTTGTTTCTTAATGTTGTCAAATGTTTGCCTCCCCTCCACAAAGCCACAATGATTCATAACTATCAGTTTTGGCAACATTTTTGTCATTCTTTTAGCTAGTGTAGACATAAACACTTTATTGTCATGGTTTAAAATTGAAATGGGTTTATATGAAACAAAGCCTTTACTGTCTTTAGGTATTACAGCCACTACAGGTTTCTTTGAAGATCTTTGTGCATTCCCTCCTTTTAAAATACTGTTAAGCAAAACCTTCCAGATCTTTATCACTTTCTTCCCTCATAATTTCCAAACTTCCACAGGAAAATTGTCTGTTCCTGGAGACTTTCCTGCAAATTGACTACACATCACTGTTTTTATATCACCTCTTCCCAACTGTTAATTGTTGAACATCATCTACTGTTAACCTTGTCATAATTAAATCTTCCAAAAGTGTTTCAATTTGAGGGCTTTCTTGATTTCCCCATTTCCCTGCTTTATACAAATTTTCATAAAAATTCTGAATTATTTCTAATAAGTCTACAGGATCTCTGGTTACTTTTCTTGTTATATGCTCCCTAAGTTTGTCAATGACCCTTTCTACTTTCCTTTCCCTAAGTTGTTGTGGTAAAAGTTTCTGTGCTCCTTAGGTATTATCAAAAACAGTTGCATAACAGCAATCTTTCTAAACTCATGCATATTATCAAGGTAATCCATATTTTCTCTTTAGCATTTTGCAGTTGCACCTCTTTGTCAGCCCTTCTAAATAATTCCTATTACTTCTGAACCGTATCTGTTTCTCTTTTATTTCTACCCTATTTTAAACTTCAGTTTCATTTTATCCCACTCATTAGCTATAACTTCTAAATAAATTTATGTCTTCACTAATAACTTTCAAATAATTTCTACTACCCGTCACTTTCATATTGCTACATGAATAAGCGAGTCTTTGTGGGTTCTGTTTAAGCAGCTTTATTCTATGCAAACAGATCTCTATAGCAGCTAATTGACTATAGAAATAAAGTAAACCTGTTCCTTAGGGTCTTAACCACTATAAGCTCCACACCAGAATGCTAATATATAAAACAAAATATTAATTAAATAGGTTAAGCAGTTTTGTCCCACTAAACAATATTGCAACTTCTTCAGAACAAAATACAAGTTCCACACCAAGTATTTTATACACAGGATCATTAACACCTTACATTAAGATCAATTAACGTAAAAAAAAAAAAGGCTTAAAATAACCCTGTTAAATAACCATTAAAAAACATAAGCATGTCTGACTGTACCATTAAAAACACATAATCAATAAATATTTTCTACTATAAACCATAATTTACAAGTATTTCATATTAAAAATAGACTATTAAATGTTGGAACATAATGAAACAATTAAATATTTAAGTCTCACTTTGTTAATAAAGGTAAAAGTGAAAAACTTTCATTCAAACCTGGAGCCATGGTTGCATTCAACTTAATAATCCAATACACTTCTCTTAATTTTACCTGTAATTCCCACCACCCACCCCTTAGACTATGTGGCACTACTTAATAATCCCAAATTTAAATTTGGTAAAACCCTGGTAAACTGAGGTATGTATATAAAGAGTGTTATTCAAATTCCCTTTTAAAATGGCGTACATATGCTCATAAATTTTAGATGTCAGTCTTCTTTCTGTTTTCTCCACATAGAAATTTCCACAAGCTTGGCAAACAGAAATATAAATCACACTGCTAGTGTTGCAATTACCCCTTTTCAACCATACTGTGTGTGTGTTTCCTTTTAGATTTAAAGCATCCCCATCTAAAATATAGGGACATTGCTTACAACTACTACACTTAGTACTGCCCTTCATAGTCATAGAGGGTAGACATGTACGTGTTCAAATAAATATTTAAGGTTTCTCCAGGTTTTGTAAACAATCCCAAGTCCTTGACCTAATAATTTCAATATCTCCAGATTACCTTTAAAAATTATCCAATTTCTGGTCAAAATACCTCATTTATTTTCCCTATAAACCATAGGGAATTATCATACTGAGACTGAGTTTAGGATGTCTAACTAAGGTGTTACTAGAGTGCTCAACTTCTTCATCACATCCTAGTAATGATCTATATTTAGTACCCCGCCCTCCTATCTCCTCAGTGATGGAAGTTAATAGTTTTATAGGTAACCTCTGTCCTTAAATATCTCAGTAATAGTTGCCATTTCCATATTAAAATTGTCTATATCTGAACACATCCTGGCTGCCCGTATTAATTGTCCTTTAAAAATGTTTTGCTTGTTATGTCCAGGGTGGTGAGTATGAAAATCCAAATAACTGTTAGAAAAAGTCTCTTTTCTAAAGAACCCTAGAAACAAAAGATCCCTTAATTCTGTCCTTATAAAGGGTCACATCCCTGTTAAATAACCAGTTACTATAACCAGTTTATAGAATTGTCCAAAAAAGTGGAAGTGAATTTAAAGTATGTACAAACTTGATTCAAATATTCTACAAACTGCCTTGGTACTGAATAAACCTCTTTCCAAAGGATAAAAATATCGTCCAAAACACGGAAGTATGAAAACCAGGATTGACTATAAGTAGTTCCAAAAACATATTTAGATATGATACAAGGTTGGCATAAATAGGTACACAGCTGGCACCTATTGCCACACCTTGTATTTGTTTAAAATATTCCCCCTCAAACGTGAAAAAATAATTTGACAACGCATATTCCATGGTAACCATAATAAAGTTAACCATGGTATCATTAAATAGGGTAAATTCTCCAATGGCTTCATAAAACAATTCCAAACCTTCCTGATAAGGGATGGATGTAAAATGATCTACCACATCTGCTGTTGAAAAACAGCAGTTCTCCGTATACTAACTCCCTTTAATTTTAGAAAGGAAGTCCTATGAATCTTTTAACAAATAGTGAATTGATTTCAGTGAATGCTTAAGAAGCCTATCAATAAAAACACCTAAAGAGTGTGTTGAACTTTTTTGTGCTGAAATGATGATTCTGACTGGGGAGTGTTCTATATCTTTATGAACTTTTGGAATACCAAAAGCGGTAGATATCAATGGATGGTCAGTTTTTAAAAAAATAAACAACTCCTCAGAAATAACACCTTGAAATAAAGAGTCCTCCAAAAATAGTTGGATTTTCTTATGCACCAACAGTGCTTCATTCCCGGAAGACACCTGATATTTAGTAGTGTCAGAAAGTAAAGTAAAAATTTGATTAACATAATTCCCCCAACCCTCATCAGGTTTCATAATTCTTAGGGACTCATTCTGTCTCAAGTCACTCATTAATTTATATTCATCCCTTGTGAGGTTATATCTCCTATTTTTTTGTGTTTCTACCCTTACTGAAAGTACAGTGAATCTCAGTTTCACATGCATTTTCAAAGGCTTGTATTATAGGGTGTAGTGGGGGATTAAAACAACTACTTTTTCGATCATCAGGTTGTTTCTGCTATCTATATTTTAATCTATCCGTTCCTTGAACGTAATTTGAAAATTCAATTTCTGTGTAAATAATCTCAGTTCAGTTATCACATCCACTAACCCTACCTTAAAAGAAGGTACAAATCTAAATCCCTTTTTGAAAAGGGGAAAAAAGTCTCATTGATGTCAATACTGGTGTAATTAAATGTTTTGAAACCTTGAAAAGAATTTAAAATACCTTTATTGGTAGAGACTATTGTATCATTTGTATTAATTTACAATGGAATTTCTTGTGTTAATTCTGCCATGGACACCCTCTGCCCCTCCCCCTCAAACCCTTTGAGGACTGGGCCTGTGTTAAAAAATCTTTGTTTATTCTTATTCTTAAAGGAGTACAACATGTTTCTCTAATGTATTCCTCAACTTCATGGCCCTTTTCCTCCCTATTTACATTGTCCTTTGTAAAGCAACAACAATAAAGCATTTACAATTTTTATAATTCCCCTTACTTCTGTAACAGAAGCCTACCTTCTCATACTGTGATGGTTTCACTTACAAAATGATTCTCTCACGTTTGAATAAAGCTTGCTGGAGTCGCCCAATTACTGACATCATCGAGGCTAGGCAGTGCAGGTACTTTTTTTTTTAATCAGTTCCCTCCCCCAAAGTGACATCACCACAGCCGTCATCTGATTCTAACTAAAATAATAAGACCCACCCATTTTGTGATGTCATGGCTTCCTTGTCCTTCCCCCAGTCTGAGTGCTGTTCATTTTATTCAGTAGTAGTGTAGTAACACTGATGTTTGGAAACACAGAAATTTGGTATGCATACTTATACATTCTGCACGGCAAATGATGCTTAGGTGGTGTATCGCTTGCATACTTCTCTGTTGTATTTGCACCAGATACTGCTAGTGTGCAGTGCAGGAATAGAAAGATTAAAACATTACCCTGGTATCAGAGGTGGCAGTGCAACATATTCATAGTGGCTTAACATGAGAGTAGCTCTAAGCAAGCACCATATGAAACCTGAACAAGCACCTAGAATTATTCAGTGCAGCTTCCACACCTTAAGTGTGAAAATGAACTCACATACTCACATGAACAGGAGTAGCTGCATATTGATGGCTAAAGGTGTATGGGCATGTCGGGTGGTTACTACACTGCAAAAGTGGTATGTAATGGTGGAGATATTTGGAAGGCATGAGAAAACACACCAGTATATTAAAGCCATAGCACCAATTTAACTGGAGGCTGGCAAATAGATTTAGTAAGGGATTTTGTCCATGTACAAATATTTCAACAGTGATTCTTTGTAGTGGCATCCATTATCTGATTCAAGGTAAGTTAACCTTGATGTCCTTTATTTAAAAAAAAATCAATAAAAAATCACTTTGTTATAAGTGACTTCTGGACACAAGAAAAAGGAAGGGGAAAATATAGCAATGTGGTTTGTATGTACAGAGACAAATCCAGGGACACTGCAAAAGGTTTTTTTGCAAACCAACCAGTGGAGTAAAAACATATGAAGGCAAACATTGCATACCAACACACTTTGCACATGTAAATCTCAATTTTTAACAAGGTGGATGCATGAAGTGATACCTTAACACTTAAATTAATAAAGATCTAAACTGGTTAATAGTATAAATGTTTTATTCTTTAGCTCCTTGGTGCAAGACCTTACTGGATGTGATTGCAGGCAAGTAAGGCCATGGCTATAGTGCAGCAAAAAAATGTCCCCTCTAACAAAGGAAATGCTAAAGCAAAGATTAAATTACATGAGTCAAGCACCCTGCTGAGATCTGCCAATCAATGGAATTACTAGGTCAAATTACCCTCAGGACTTTGACAGCTAGGGAAGCCAAGTGTTATGGGGGAGGGGAGAAGTAAATGGACTGGAATTCATTGTCTCACAAATTAGTGTCATTTAAACTAAATTAGAAAAAAAGGCAGCAGTAAACAGCACTTTGAGTGTGTTCTGTGGCATTTGCACTGTTTCTGTTTTAAGTAGTCATCCAGCAGCAGGGAATGTTACTTACACTGTTCTATTTTACTCAGTACTTTGTACACATGCAACATCTATGAAATGACAGGAACTTTAGGCAAACGGAGGCCTGCATGATGTAACATTTTTGAGCCAAACAATGATTTCTGGGATACTGGATGGCAACCTGATTTATCCAAACCACGTCAATATGCCAGCTTCCAGGTGGTCAGAGTCTGGAATTACATATAAAAATATTTAAAATCCTGTAAATAATCCCAGAGTGCTGTTAAAGTGTAGGAAACATCATGCCATGATGTTTTAAACATGTTTTTTGAGTCTGTGGGTGCGGTACTCTAATACACATGGATCTCCTAAGCTGGGGGTAGTGGGTTTCATAATCTTGGTCCACTGTATCATACCCTTGTGTTTCAGTATAAGCATCAAACCCCTTCATCATACACATCCCCTTGAACTCTAGTATGTCCAAAATCCCCTGGAGAATCCAGGATCTTAAAGAAATAAGACTTGGGAACAGGGTAAACATTTTTCTTCAAATAATCAGTTTCATTTCTACTCAGCTTTTTTCTTTTTTGCTCTAAATTAAACTTAACATTCTTCTCAACTATATTAAAGATGTTATCATATTTTTTGGCATTACTTTCAAACAATGAATCATTTGAAATTTCACCATTAAGTTTATCTAGTTCTTCTAATAATTTGTTGATCCATGCATTATTAGTCTTAATAATAAATTCCATCAGTTCAAACCCAAAATGATCAAACATCGAAAATAATTTGCCCATATTACAGTCACTAGCCTAGATACCATTCTGAAACTGAAACAGTCTCAATCCCTTTGGTACGTGCTTATTCTTTAGGCTTTCACCCAAATACAGATTGTCACACTGTAAGTTAAGTACCTTGAATAGATTTAATTCAAACTCTTTCATTTTGCTGTTAAATGTCTTAGGAGACTGCCACGTTGTATGGCTAGTCACTGTATTTTGAAAGGAAACTTCTTTCCGAATCCACTCCCTGAAATTAAATCTGTTTGAATCACTTTGGTTGGGATTCATGTTGTCTAAACGAGACTGTTGGGCCATAAATGCTTTCTCTGTCACGTTTTCCATAAAATCGCCCTGATTAACCAGTCTGGTGTTAAACAAATTTTGGTCCTTCCTTCGTATGACTTCGGAGGATTGTGGGAGTTGTAGTTGATCAACCTTCTTGTCTAGATTTGCTACCTGCTGAAAAAGCAGGGCAATTAATTGTGTTAAATCTCCTTCACTCCTAGGTATGTCGCCAGAGGAATGATTGTCAGATCCTAATGAGTTCTCTTGTTGACTTGATGGTTTTCCTTTATTTCGTTCCATATTCAGAGATAGATAATCCTCTTATTGACTATGATTTAAGCAACTTATGTACAAGCTAACTACTGCAATCATACATGCACACTCTCTGGCTGCTTCTACAAAATGGCAGTGGGGATTGCACGTGTCTGGAATTTATACATGCACACACAGCCTTGCGTGCTTCTTAAAGACGTAGCACACACATGTTACATTCTGATGTACATCCTCCCTATTTGAGAAATAGATCATGCAATTTGTCATGAGATTATTTAGCTTGCAGAAATTGCAGATAATCTATAGACATGCATTATACAATATTAAGTACACATATATACAATCAAGTCCATGTTGCTGCGTATTTCACACTAGGCTTAGAAACTTGTCCATATCATGTGACATAAAATTGAGAATCAGATTTAGCAACTGGAACAGTCTCTGTAAAATGGCTGACCTGCAGAATGTTCAAATTACTTTCTTGAACAGAATCAGACTTTTGAACACATTTTGGTCTGGAAACAATTTCTAACTCATTCTTTGATTTGGAGTTTGCATCACAGATACAATGTTGTGATTGCAGTGATGGTTCTGGTAGAGGACGAAGATGTCTGCGATTCCTCCTATACTCCACACCCTTGGAGCTTTCCAAATAGGATCTTGGCTTGGCACAGATGCCTGTAATCTGTCCTATTCGATTAAAAACTTTTGTTGTCTGAATTCGTACTGTCTCTCCTTCCCTCAATGAACAAAGTAATCTGCTCAATCCATTGTAACTAGATTTCTGGATATTACACTTCTTAAACAATTGGGCTTTGATAGTTTTATTGTTCTTAGATTTAGGCTGCAACAAACTTAATGAAATAGGTACTATAGTTCTAGTTTGTCTGGAAAGTAGTCTTTGAGCAGGTGAGCCAAGAATATCATTACGAGGTATGTTTCTGAGATTAAGTAAATTCACAAATACATCGGTATTGTCATGCTTTGACTTTTTAAGCAATTGCTTTGCATTCTGTACTGCTCATTCAGCTAGACCACTGAACTGAGGATATTCAGGACTACCAGTGACATGTACAAAGTCCCATTTTCTTGTAAATTTCTGAAACAACTGGCTAGTAAATTGAGTACCATTGTCAGAATAAAGTTTGTGTGGACTACCATGAACTGAGAAACGACACTTTAACTTAGGGATAACAGATGGTTAAATTTGCTAGTAGATTAATCTCAAACCAATTTGAATAAGAGTGTATCAAAACCAAGTAGTGTTGATTGTTTCACTCAAAGATATCAGTTGCTACAGTAGACCAAGGTAGTTCAGGAAATGGATTTAGCTGATGTTCTTCGTGTTTCACTGTTGCAGTCATCACATTAGGATTATCTGCTTGCAATAGCCCTCAGTCAGCCTGATTATCAAAGTCTTGGGTCCTGCATCGGTTGCTGTCTCATCTTCCATGATGTAAGGTAGTCAGGGGTAAAAAGCATGCAGCCGACACCATTACATCAGTCTTTCTTGCTGTGTGGTGCCTGAAGCAGAAGCAGTTCGCAAGTGCCGGTCGGCCGACTCCTGAAATTTTTGTTTTCAAGTTTCAGAACCGAAGTCTTCAACTAAAACTAAGTACCCCATTGGGGAAACTTTTTCTTGCTCTAAACTGATGTCTGTAAAAGTCAATAATTGTATTTCTTGTGGAAAGCAAATACCTCATAAAGATTTTCATTCGTACTGTATTCCTTGCCTAGGCCCTGACCACAACGTACCTCGTTGTTGGTTTTGTGCCTTATTTAAACAATGAACTATTCATCGTCGGTATATTTATACTTCTAAATATTTTGGTACTCGGTTCAATTATCCAGATATATCTTCGGTAAGCCACCCGACTACCGACATTCTGAAAAACGCAAAGATAAAGACAGAGACAGGCCGCCTAGGTCCAAAGCTGCCAACAACGCTTCTCCTAAGCTAGTCACCAGTTCACCGGTACTCAGTGAGGCACTTTCACGCCGCTACTTCAGATTCGCAGGCCTCTACTGAGACCCATTCGGAGTATGCCGCAAGATGCTTCAACTGTGGAACCTGCGGATGTCTCTACCTTGGATGGGTCCAGAGCTGCTGTGCAGGCACCGGCTTCTGAGGGTTTATTCAAGCCTACTGACTTGCATATTAAACCAATGCCATCTTCTTCTTCAAGGCCTAAAACTTGAACCATGCCTAGAAAACCGACGCCCAGACCGCATGGTCAGGCCTCTATGCCTAAAAAACAAATGATAAGAATGGCTGAAGACCTTATTACTTTAATCAGGGGAAGCCAACCTTCCCCCTCTAAGAGACCTAGGACTGAATTTGCTTATGATACTTCTGATCAGGATTCTGAAATTTCTGTTTCCTCTGATGACCAGGATTTACCCTTATCTACCTATGAGGATTCTGATGCAGAGGACTCTATTCCCTCTGCTTCCCCCCAGAGGATTTCTCTTTTGGTGAAACCTTGCATACTCTTAGGGAGCATTTTCACTGGGAAAGCCAGGATTACTCTGATTCTAAAAAGAGGCTTAGGGATATCTTACTCCTGCCCCAGCACAGGCCTTTAGCTATCCCTCCTGTACTGGACATTGTTGATGATGCCCTTTTGGAATCTAGCTTGGCCCCTGACTCTTTACCTCCTGCTCCCAGAAAACCTGATAGATATTACAGGGTTCCTGACTCTCACAAGTTCCTTTTTAAAAATCCTACTGCGGATCCTGAGACCATTTCACAGGGACCCAAGGGCATTAAGGCTACTACTGCCAAAAATCCTACCCCCTCTGATAGAGATTCCAGGGCACTGGATAGATGGGGTAAGAAGGTATACACTTCTGCAGCCTTGGCCATTAGGGCCTTAAACTGCCAGTTTCAGATGTTAAAGTATCAGCAGCATATTACTGGATTGCTTAAACAGAAAATGATGTTGATTCCTGACTGTGCTGAAAATAAGGATTTACAGGATTTAATGCATTCTGCTGAACAAGTTGGAAAACATACTTTGCAATTGTGATTTTGATTCACTAGAGGCATCTTGCAGGGCTGCTGTCACTGGGTCTGTACTTAGAAGGCACGCATGGCTTAAGGAGCAATCCTTGCCAGATCATGTTAAAGCTAGATTGCTGGATGCTGCCTTAAATCAGGACCGCCTGTTTGGCAACAAAGCAGAAGTATTTAAAAATATGGAGGAAAAATCTTAATCTATGCAAACTGTTAAATATTTCCTACAAGTACAGCCTCCAAGATTTAGTAGGCATTGGCCCTCTAAGAATTGGTCCTTTCCTGCCTCTTCCTGGCCTTCTCAGTCCAAACCCAGAACCAGCAGAACACCCAGGCTTCAATCCCAGGGTACGCACAGGACTAAGCAGTAGGGGGCTCCCACTTCCAAATCAGGGAATAGTAAGACTCCCTCCTATGGTACGGTGTCTTAATGACTTAACTTTAACACTTTCAAGCACTTCTCAACTGACTGCTCCTTTAGGGGGAAAGATTGCTCTGCAAGCAAAAAACTGGGAGCTCATTACCCAGGACAAATGTGTTTTAAATGTAGTTTCCCAAGGATACAGATTTCACTTCCACACATTACCGACCCCAAACGGTTGGCAAGATCTACCCCAAAATCAGTGGGCAGAGGCACAAAAGCAAGTACCCTCTCCCTTAAACATAAGGGCTATTCAAACTGTACCAGAAGAGGAAAAGGGACAAGGTTTCTACTCAAGACTTTTCCCGGTACCCAGAAAAGACAACTTATGGTGTCCTATCCTGAACCTTTCTATCTTAAACACCTTTTTGGTGATCCCAAAATTCAAGATGCTAACTCTTCACCAGTTGCTTCCTATGCTAGGCAAGGATGCCTGGTTGGCAACACTGGATTTAAAGGAAGCCTACCTGCACATCCCAATCAGGGAATCTTGTAGAAGATACCTACACTTCAAAGCAGGCTACATGCAGTATCAGTTCTCTGCACTGCCCTTTGGCTTATCTACTGCACCCAGAATATTCACAAAATGCCTAGCTCCAGTCATTGCATTTTGCAGGCAAAGAAATATTCAAATATACCCTTACCTGGATGATTGTCTAATTCAGGCAGAAAGCCAGGACATACTTTTGAATAATCTGGCATTTGTACAAAATGTGCTAACTTGTCTGGGGTACACCATAAACGAAAATAAATCACATCTTGTACCCTGTCAACAAATTATATTCCTGGGAGCAAGCTTGAACACACCTTCTCAGATGGCTTTCCTCACACCAGAGAAACAAATTCATTTGACAACTTACTTCAAACTAATAGCCACAAAAACCCTGCTGTCTGCAAGGCAAATACTGCAAGCTCTGGGGTTCGTGGCCTCCTGCATTCCACTAATTCCATATGCAAGACTGCATATGAGGAAACTACAATGGTATCTAAAAAGCCTATGGTGTCTACATTCTCAGGATCTAGAAGCAATGATTCCTATCATAGCTTGCCTACAGTTAGAGTTCCTTTGGTGGGCAGAGGTATGCCACCAAAACAGGAGACTACCATTCACTCTACCCCCTGCCGCCCAAACCCTAACAACAGACACATCGGACTATGCATGGGGGGCTCACCTGGCAGGGAAGTGCATTCAGGGCAAATGGAACCCAAATCAAATGCACCAGCATATCAATCAAAAAGAAATGTTAGCTGTACGGAATGCTCTGACAGCCTTCAAGGACCACATTCTTCCAGGACAATTAATGGTAAAGACGGACAACACCACTGTTGTGTGGTACATAAACAAGCAGGGGGGGTACCCATTCATACCCCCTCTGCAGCCTAGCCATAGCTCTGTGGAACACAGCCTTGAACTACCAAGTGCATCTACAGGCTTAATTCCTGCCAGGAAAACTAAATACACTGGCAGATGAACTATGCAGAAATCTCATGGACCCACACGAGTGGAAACTGGAACCAAAGACTTTCAACATGTTGATAAACAAATGGGGGAGCCCAGATATAGACCTGTTTGCCTCCCCCCAGAACTACAAATTGGACAAATTCTGCACAAGGACTCCCAACAAACAAACTTGGAAAGTGGATGCCCTGTCCTTCAGCTGGAAAAGTCTATCAGTTTATGCCTTTCCTCCTCTCCAAAGTACTACTAAAGATCAAACAGGACAAACCAAGGACGATACTGATTGCACCAGACTGGCCATGCCAACACTGGTACCCCCTCTTGCGCAGTGTGTCACTGCTGACTCCATGGCACCTGCCTCAGACCCCTACCCTGCTGTCACAGCAGGAGGGCCAGATTCTGCATCCCCAGCTTCAAACCCTGAACCTGGCAGCCTGGATAATTACCTAATCTCTCCGTTACCATCCCTCAGTAAACAAGTGTTGGATGTTATTTTGGAGGCAAGGAGGACTAGTACTAGAAAATCTTATGCTGAAAAATGGAAAAGATTCTGTGCCTGGAACCAAACTCAAGGGATGAGCACAGCAGCACCCAATTTACCTCAGATTATTCAATACTTGACTGAGATGCTTCACAAGGGCCTTTCTTTTTCCTCCTTCAAAATTCATGACTCAGCCATTTCAGCTCATTACAACACAGAACCGCCCATCTTCTCCCATCCACTGCTCAAGCAGTTCCTCAGAGTGGCCAAAAACTTAAGACCATCCAGAAGAGCCCCTACTCCAGCCTGCGACCTTAACTTTGTATTGGAAAAACTCACTCTACCTCCTTTTGAGCCAGCTGCAAGTGCAGAGTTAAAATTCCTTTCTTGGAAAACAGCCTTCCTTTTGGAAATCACTTCAGCAAGAAGGGTATCTGAATTACAGGCCCTTATGGCAGTGGAGCCTTTCATCCTCTTTCATGCGGACAGGGTGTCCCTCAAGACCAATCCCGCCTTCATGCCCAAGATAGTATCCAGTGTGGCTCTTAATCAGTCCATTCATTTGCCAACCTTCTTTTTTAATCCACAGAACAAAGGGGAATGGATATTGCACTCCTCAGATGTGCACAGACAACTTAGATTTTACTTGGACATGACTAAACCTCAAAGGAAATCTGAACAACTGGTGGTGGCATTTGCTGCAGGGGCAGAGGGGAAGGCCATTTCAAAGCAAACCATTTCTAAATGGATAGGCCATTGCATTTATTTCTGCTATAAGCACAATGGAAAATCTATCCCACAGGGGATAAGACCACACTCAACCAGGGCTGCATCTACATCTACAGCCTTTCTCAGAGGTGTTCCTACCAGCCACATCCTAGAAGCTGCTACCTGGGGTTCAGTACATACTTTCACCAAGCATTACTGTTTGCCAATTTTCTCTAAATCCAGAGCTGGCTTTGCCACTGCAGTCTTGCAGGGCCTTATAGCTGGTCCTAATGCTATCTAAATTTCTCCTCCCATCCTTAGCTTTGGGAATCTACCCAAATGTGATGACTGCAACAGTGAAACATGAAGCACATAGTACAGTTGTGTACACTTACCATAAATGTAGATGTTCGAGTGTATTCACTGTTGCAGTCCTGGTTACCCTCCCTCCAGCTCCCTGACTTTTTCTGGCTGTACCTCTATTCTCCTTTACTATGCTTAAAAGCTTTTTGGTATATTTCCTTTTTTGTTGGAGGCATAACCTTGCATGTATATATTTAATTGCTTCCCATTAGGGAGGCATCTGACATCTGGGGCAAGAAAAACTGATGTAATGGCATTGGCTGTATGCCTTATACCCCTGACTACCTGATGTCACGAAAGATGAGACAGCAACTGACGTAGGATCCAAGACTATGATAATCAGGCCGACTGAGAGCTACTGCAAGCAGATAACCCTAATGTGATGACTGCAACAGTGAATACACTCAAACATCTACATTTATGGTAAGTGTACACGACTGTACTTTCTCTTTGCAAATGTCCTCTAGTACTACTACATACTGAACAAGAAGAAAGAACTCTATCAATGTCTTTCATCAATGAAGGCTAAAATACTAATTCTCTTGCCCTTCTCTTGGTGGATAATAAACCTGGGCAACTACAGTGCAAAATCGGAATAAATTTTTGCTGTAAAGAAGCAGGAGCAACAGTTTTAGGACCTTGAAAATAATGCTGTCTTCCATCAACAATTCATTTCTGTAAGGAAAATATGACTGTACCTCAGGTGATACACTAGATTGCTTTGACGGCCATCTGACATTGATGTAGTGATTAAGCTTTTGTGAGACTGGATTGGTCATAGTGTGATCTCTTAACTATTCAAGTCTAGTGGTGGAAAAAGTATGCACTGACATTGCATGAAAGTCAAAAGTTTCAATATCAAGCTGTTGTGTTAGGTAATCTGGATTAGGTATCAGCCAGATAGAGCAATTTACCTTTATTGTAGACTATTTTGAAATTGTACTTTTGCAGTTTGAGCATCATTCTTTGTAATTTCGCTGGAGCAGAATGCATAGGCTTCTTTAGAATAGTAACTAAAAGCTGGTGATCAGTTTCAATCTGGATACTCAACTGTAAATAGAATCATGAAACTTGGAACATGCGAAGACTATCGCCAAAAGAACTTTCTCAATTTAAGCATAATGCATCTCAGTTTGAGTTAATATCCTAGATGCATAGGCTACTGGCCTTTCCTCTTGAAGAATAACTGTGCCAGCACCAAAATTTGAAGCATCACAAGAAACACATACCAGTGAAGGATCTTGCAAATAAGCACAAATATACACACACACACGTGCATAAATAATTGGCATAAACACAATTCGTTCAATACTTTTGTGCTCTGAACTTATACTTCTTCTCTTTAAGCTTATCGGAATTATGCAAATGAACAACCTAGTCGTATTTTTGAATAACTGGACTTTACAAAATAAAGTTCTCGGGCTTCTTGATGGTTTATTGCACTTTGCGAAATAGCTTTTCAGATTTCTTGATGCTTTATTGTGCTTTGTGAAATAGCTTTTTAGATTTCTCGATTCTTCATCATGCTTTGCAAAATAGCTTTTTAGATTTCCTCAATACTTTAAGGAGCTTTGCGGAATAATTTATCAGACTTTTCGATGCTTTATGAACTCTTTGGTAAAGGCAGAAATGCTTAAGTCATTTGTCATCACTCGCCATGCTTGCGAAATTGGTAAAGGAAGAAATGCTAAAGTCATTTAATTTAGAAACTGGTAAAGGCAGAAGTGCTAAAGTCATGCACTTTTGAAACTGGTAAAGGTAGAAATGCTAAAGTAATTTACTTTTGAAATTGGTAAAGGCAGAAATGCGAAAGTAATCAGTTAGAACTTTATCAATGAAGGCAGGAATGCTACTGTCACACTCCATCATTTGTCAAAGTCATCACTTTAAGAAACATTCGAGAACTTTACGATGCAACTGAGCAGTTCATGAGCACTGTAACACTCTTGTAATCTTTTGTAAGAAACACCTTTTTATCAATGCAAGAAATGTCAAGCAACTGTACAATGTGAATAAATCGAACTGCTGTTGCCCAAATTCAATAGCTTTTGAAGTATTTGCACTTTGCAAATGACGACATGCAGTACACTGAAATGTCCCCAAAATGGTGGTAACTTGCAAGGCAACTCTTTACAGTACAAGAAGCACTCTGTAATGGCAGCACTTTGCGAATATAAAGACAACCACAAGGCATTCTATAACTATGTTAAGAATCTAAATGGCAATGCTCAGATCTGCTCTGAACTACAACAGAATGGCATTAAATATAATGATCCCAAGGATATTGTCAATATCCTGGCAGATCGATTCAGTGCCAACTTCACTCTCCTCTCACCCCCTACATGGCCCATCTCAATACTGGAAGATTGCCAAATTCCAGAAATAACAGCCACACAGGTGAAAAACGCACTCTCCAAAGCTAAGAATACATTATCCATGGGATCAGATGACATCCCGGACTGTGTACTACATGAACTACAAAATGAACTGGCACCTCACCTAAGTGTCATGTTTTATCATACCCTCACCTCAGGCTTCGTGCCCACTGAGTGGCGCACAGCTACAGTTATCCCACTCCACAAGGGGGCATCCACCTTGGATCCCAGGAACTACCACCCCATCAGTCTGATGAGCCTGATCTGCAAGGCCATGGAACGTATTATCACAGAACTTATAAACAAAGACATTGGCAACCTTAAAACACTGGACCCCACCCAGTTTGGGTTTGTGAAGGGCCGATCTTGTCTCCTGAACTTTACTGACTTCTTCGAATCAGTCTCCAGAGCCGTGGACGAGGGTAAGGCAGTCCACACAGCCTATCTGGACCTCGCCAAGGCCTTTTACACCATCCCCCACTCTGGAATCATAGATAAACTTACTAAGCTGGGCATTAATCCCTACATCACTCAATGGGTTGCCAACTGGCTAACTGACAGAACCCACACTGTAAAAGTAGCTGACTCCAAATCCAGCTCCAGACAAGTGACAAGTGGAGTACCTCAGGGTTCAGTCCTGGGACCTCTCTTGTTTGGCATCTACTTCTCTGAAGTACAGGCCAACACTAAGGAACTCTGGCTAACAAAGTTCGCAGATGACTGCAAACTGGGAGCCATTATTGAATCCCCAAATGATGTGGATACTCTACAAAAGGGCCTTACAGAAACAGATGCTTGGTGCCAGAGCCATGGTCTCAAGCTCAATGCCAAGAAATGTATAGTTATCCCCTTTGGGAAAAAACATGTACCCGTGAATTATCACATAGGTGGAAGTACATTAAACACCGAAAGTATGATAAGAGACTTAAGGACACAGGTGGACAGTGGTCTCACCTTCAATAACCACATCGCCACAACAGTCAGGAAATCCGTCTTTGTGGCACACCTCATCACTAAGGGCTTTTCATCCAGAAAAAAGGAGGTCATTGTCCCACTGTACTCATCCCTCATTAGACCCATTATAGAATACAACACCCCATTTGGTATGTACCTCTCAAGACATCTGCAACAACTGGAAAGGCTGAAGAAATACCTCACTAAAAGAATCACAGGCCTAAAACATATGCCCTATGCTCACCGCCTTAAAAAACTCCAGCTATACTCTGTCGCATATTGTCTACTCCGAGGCGATCTCTGCTTAACATACTAGGCCATGTCAAACCCAGAGCTGTTGGACATGCTACACTTAAACAAATCCCAATCCCTCAGAGCTACACGCTCCAGGGATCTAAATTGTGTCATCACAATAAACAAAACATGCTGGAGGGATAGGTTCCTGACCCAGAGACTCCCCAGACTCCGGAATAGTCTGCCCAAACATGTCAAGCAGAGCGCTTCTTTGGCCCTCTTCAAAACGAACCTTGATGATTGGATGGGAGAAAGGAAATTCACCCCGGGGATCACATCAGTCACCCTGCTAGACAGGGGTCCAGGGAAGTAAATAGTGTGGGAAGAAATAGCCAGGGAATTGTTATGGCTAGGCTTGTATAGGCCCTAGGGCCAATAGCCTAGTTCCAACCTATGAACCTATAATAGACACACACAGCACAAGAACTTTTCTTCAAATAACTGTGCTTTGTCTGGATTACACGAAATAGTTGCACTTTGCACACAGTGAACTCTTTGAAATACATGCACAGTAATAAGCACACACTGTAATCACTTTTACACACTCTGAGATGCTTTGAATAACTTTAATTACGCCCTTGAAATAATATGAAGCCGTAGTTATCCCCAAACACAACACTTTGCCCAAACATAAGCAGTCACCTTGCTTTAGTTTTGCTTACTGTGCCCTTTTCTCTTATTTTATTTATATTCTTGTTGCTTGTTTAAGCCCTTTTTATGCCCAGCATACTTTTCTTCTGCTCATTTTACTCTAAATATGCCCAATTCTGCCTTAAACACACTTGTTCTGCCTTAAACATGCTCATTTTATACTTTAAAGTCAATCTTCTTGTCAAATACTTTTATCTTAAACATTCTCTTTAGTTAGCAAACTTTTTTGTACTTTCTGCTTGCCTTATAATGTAGTTTGTGCCCTTGTAATGCCCTTTACTGCCTCTCTTCACATTGAGTAAATAATTCATATTATTTTTCATTACCTTTGATTCTTTCTGGTTGTGTTTGTATTGTTTCCTCTTGGTTTTACCTTCACTGTCATCTTTTACATCTCATGGATGGCCCCAAATGTTTTTCTCTTTTCCATCCTGGTTCTGACATCATGTCGCTTTTGTGTTGGTACACAAATAAATGAGTCTTCGTGTGCTGTTTACTATAGAGGCTTATTGACTATGACTTAAATAACTTATATACAAACTAACTACTACGATCATACATGCTCACTCTCTGGCTGCTTCTACAAAATGGCACTAGGGATTGCATGTGTCTGGAATTTATATGTGCACGCACAGCCTCGCATGCTTCTTAAAAACATAGCACACACTCATTCCAGGTGGGAACGTGCCAGTGTCTCATTTTTACTTCATTACTCTGCATTTTTATCTTAGTTTTTATTGGTGCATGATGTGAAATAGTTATTGGATATGTGTCAAAGTCTTCAATTAAATGCACATGTTCCTGTGAAATATAATTTCTGTCTAGTATAGCCCGGTTATTGTACCTTGGGAAATAATATGTAAATTCTTTCTGAGTTCCTACCCCGTCTTCTATACTAAATATTTTATAACTTTCTTCAAAAATCTACCCTCTTTTGTTATACTTTCCCTTCTAGGTCCCTCAGATACATCTTCACTATTGAAAATCAACTTCCAGTCCCCAGCTATAAGTAATATTCCCTGCTGAAAGCTGATTATTTCTCAGAAACATTTCTTAAGCTCCGTAATATTAGTTTTTGTTGGAATATATATACATGCCAGCATAATCCTCCTTCCTTGCCAATAGCCCCTTAGTATCATAAATCTACCATTAGTTTTTTTTCCTCTTCTATCACTATTGGAGCTCATCTAGCAATTAGTATAATTATTCCCACTTTTCTCCCCTGATATTCTGCTTAATATCCCTCCTAAAATCCATTCTTTATCAAATTCACATGCTCATTTATTTCCAAATGTGTCTCCTACAGCATTGCTACTTACACTCTGCATTTTTTAATATAATTCTGTACTCTTTCCTTTCTGTCTGTACCTGTAAAGCCGTTTACGTTCCAAGATAATATGGATAGTGGAACCATTATAAGAAGTTATTGCTCCCACCTATTATACATGACAGTTTTTTGAATGTGTATTTCCAACTTTTGTATTGTATGTGCACACTAATGTTTGACAGGCTGCTCTTTTATACAGTTGTTTCTTATAGGTTCATAAGTTCATAGGTTCATAGGTAGATACTAGGCTATCTGCCTGAAGGCATTTATAAGCCTAGCCAGAATGTGTTGGCTTTCACCACCCCCTTAGATTAGCTCCCTGTGCCTCTGTCCAGAAAAGCAACTGAAGTGATCCCCGCGGTAAACTTTCTGTTTCCCATCCACTTGTCAAGGTTTCTCTTGAAGAGTGTTAGCGAGGAGCTCTGCCTAATGTAGATTGGAATCTTGTTCCAAAGCATGGGAAGTCTCTGGGACAGGAATCTATCCCTCCAGCACATCCTATTTATTGTTGTGGTGAGGTTTAGATCCCTAGAGCGTGTGGCTCGAGGGGATATGGTTTTCTTTAGGTGGAGCATGTCCATCAATTTTGGGTTGGACATGGCCTTGTATGTCAGACAGAGATCACCTCTGAGTAGGCGGTATGCAACCAAGTACAGCTGGAGTTTCTTCAGTCAAGCTGCATAGGGCATCTGTTTGAGGCCAGTGATCCTCTTGGTGAGGTACTTCTGTGGTCTTTCCAGCTGTTGCAGGTGTCTTGTAAGGAACATCCCAAATAGGGCATTGTACTCTATGATGGGTCTGATGAGTGATGAGTAGAGGGGCACAATGACCTCTTTTTATCTGGATGCGAACCCTTTTGTGATTAGGTGGGCCACATAGAAGGATTTTCTAACCACTTTGGCAATATGATTATCAAAGGAGAGATTACTATCTACTTGGGTCCCCAGATCCCTTATTACATCTTCCGTATTTAGTGGACTACCACCTATGTGGTAGTTTGTGGGTACTTTGTTTTTTTCCAAAGGGGAAGACTGTGCACTTTTTGGCATTTAGCTTGAGGCCATGATTTTGACACCAGGTATCCGTCTCAGTGACACCCTTTTGGAGGATGTCTTTGTCAGCCGGAGAGTCAATTATAGCCCCTAGTTTGCAGTCGTCTGTGAACTTGGTCAGCCATAGTCCTCCTGTGCTTGCCTCTACCACTTATTCCCATCTCCATTTAAACATATGTCACAGTTTTCAAGACATTTTTTTTAATGAAAACCCTCAAACAAAAAACTAAATCCATTTTCACCCCATAACCTATTAACTTTGAACAAACGCACACAACTATATACAGCTTCAAAAGATGAAGTTAACCCTCTGTATACAATTGCCCCAAATCAACAGCTGCACCCACAGACACTACCTAATCTAAACTTAAGGTTACCGATGCTAAAGTGCATGTTACAGCCTGAACTCCCACTTACACTGATTGGTGGCTGTCCTTTTCTTATCTCTATTCCCCTATTAGATGTGAAAATACAGATTGTGTGCTTTCAGAAACATAAATTTTTAGCCTTAAGAAAAAGTGCACTGGTTAGCTTTAAATAAAATGAAATTATATACTGTTCTATTAAGTGCATTAAAGTATTAAGGATGCTAGGAAAGCTGCTATCTCTTGCTCACTTCCAATAATTTCAAACTTTATTTTTCATGTAACTTCTTGCCCTTGTACCTTTAAATTTTGCATTTTCCTCAGCAAAGAATGGTCAGAACTGTTAAGATTACTTGCTTGCACCTGCTGATAGCTTGTCTCTTTGGAAACATGGTCAACAATTACAGAGAGAGAAAAAAAAATCAGTGAACAACTCTTCAGACGCATGAAGGAATATTTCTCAATTTCACCCAGAACAGAATGTACAACTGCCTTCTGCTGCAGACTTATTGACTCCCACTGAACATTTGCTGATGGAAAAAGAAAACAAGCAAATATCCTTGCCTATGCAAGAAACTTAGCAATTCTCATGGCTTTCATTGTTTTGTCTTATTTCTCAAGCCTACTTGCTTACGTAGGTTCATAGGTAAGTACTAGGCTAACTGCCCTTGTGGGTCAATTTAAGCCTAGCCAGTTTCTGTTCTTGTGTTTGAAATAATCTATCCCATTTAAGTATAGATTTGCCTTACCCATTCCATGGTCAATAGTTATATATTACGTCTAATGAGAATAACAGGAATCACATCATAGATAACTTGAGAGGCCTCAGACATGAGATAAAGCATTTTGGAGTTGCCTGTATCCATTAGTAGTATGGGGGCAGTCCTGGGGTACATTTTCTGTTTTCCTTCCACAAGTCTAAGTTGCACTTGAATATGGACAGGGATGAATTGTTTTATGTGGATGGGGAGTCTGTTCCACAGCAATGGTATCATCTGCAAGATACACATGTCCCTCTAAACCATTCTGTTGATGTTGCAGAACAGGTTTAGATTCCCTAGACCAAATAACTCTGATGCTGTTTAACTTGCCATGCCATGTTGGAAACATGATGATCAATGAGTGTGAGGTATACAATTTATAACATTCAAGGAGGGAACAGCTCTTTTGCTGAACTCAACTATGCTGCACTTTTTTTCATTTAACTTTATGCTATTTTCAGTACACCAGATATTTGCATGTTCCAACCCTTGCTGTAGCAGTTTAGTATCTGTGGATGAGTGGGTAACAGTATCCAATTTCCAGTCATTGGCAATCTTGGTCAACCATACTTTCAGGATATTGACTTAGATGCCTGCAAAATAAATGCCAAACAGAAGAGGGCATCAAACAGCTCTGTGGGACACTCCACCTGCCACACTTTTACATTCAGAGAATGTACCAGCAACTTTTATAAGCTTAGATCTGTTGGATACCCAGTTTGCAATCCAGCAAACAACTGGTTTACATTAAGGTTTGTCTGTTTGTTCAATAATTCTAGCATGGGGAATATTATCAAAAGCATTGGTCAGGTCAAGGTAAGCAGTGTGCACAGAGTGACCCCTGTCCATAACCTCTGTAACCTTTTCAAAGAAACGTACTAGCTTTAGGAGGCAGGATCTGCCCTTCACAAAACCAAACTGAGTGGGGCCTTTCACATTAATGTTGCCTATGTCTACGTAAATGAGACCTGCTGTTGTATATATTTCATGAATTTTCATATTAGGCTGATGAGGCTGATTGACCTGTAGTTATCTGGGTCTGGAAAGGGGCCACTCTTGTGTAGGGGAGTCTCAGTGGCTGTTTTCCAGGCATCAGGCACAAGCCCTTTAGACAGGCTGAGTATTAATGGCTTAAGTAGATGATCCAATAGTGCATACTTGGCGATAATAATTCAATTAACTGGTGCTGCTTTACATTTGGCACCATTTGCTAGAGGTCTAGAGTGTTTCTGCTTGAATCCAGGCCATCCAAAGCTAAGAACAAGAAGTTAAGTTTATTTTGAGCTTTGTCTGTGTTTTTTCGACTGCATTTTACTGTTTTATTGTATACACTTGTGCCTTTTTGACTGTTGTTACTGTTTGTGCCTACTTCATCATCTGCACATGTTCTGCACTGAAATATTGTGTAGATAGCATAGGCTATTTATTTATTTACTTACATTTGTTTACAGAGAAAGTCTGACTGGGCTAGAAGCCCTTTTTTAGTGGAGGCTTGGAGAGAAAAGCTCCTCTATGCAAATAAATAGTTACAATAATAGTAGAAATTAACATAAGGTAAAAAAAAAATAATATATCCAGTGCAGGAATCACTATATACACAGAAATATGGGTTGCAATTAACAAACTAAAAAGCAAATATGTTCAGTATAGCAGTTAATATATTGTAGCAAAAAGCAGATAAAAGTGGGGATAAGCTTAGAGTACTGAGGCAGTAAGCATAGTAATCATATACAGTGTTTGATAACTTCGGAGCAAACACAAAATCACATTTTTAGTATCTAAGGCAGTATCTATCAAAAGCCAATAAAGGTCATATGGGTAGTAGGTTGATATGAGCTTAAAGCAGTGTAAGGTAATAGACTTAATGGAGGATGAGTGCAACCATAATGTGGTCAGCCTGGAGTTGTGCAGGAGCAGAGTCATTTGCTGGTTAGGTGTTCCCTGAGGAGCAGTTTAAATTTGGATAAGTGAGTGGTATTTAGTATGTGTTGAGGGATGGAATTCCAGGAGTTGGAAATTTTATTGGAGAGCAGAGAATCCCCAAAGCTATTATTGGACATGGAGACTTTTAGTAGGAGTTTGTCTGGAGATCTTAGGGTTCTGTGGTTTGAGTTAGGCTGTACTAAATTTTTGAGTTCAGGGAAATTTTCTGGTTTGTGGGTAATAGAGTGGGCAATAGTTGGTGGCTGAATGATAGAAGATTGGGTAGCTCCAGCCACTTAAGTTGGTGAAGAGCAGTGCAGTGGTGTGATCTGTAAGGATGGCTTGTTGCAAATCTGGTGATTTTATTATAACAGGTTTCTAGTTTGAAAAATAAAAATGTAAAATACACTGCTGCAATCAGATCCATGAACACTTCACGTTTATTAAATAAAAATTCCCCAAGACCAGATTGAGTGCTTTCTTCCCTTAAAATAGGGATTTCATCAGAATCTGTTTCTAGTTTGATTAGGTCAGTTTTCTAGATTGGTAAGAATGAGAAAGGCATAAAGAAGGGTAGCGAGTAGATGTGTCCAGGCTATGGAATTTCTAGAAGTGTCTGTTAGGTATGACGTGACTCTGTGAAGTGTGTCAAATTTAAAGAGGACCTTTTTAATGGTTAGAGATAAGTGGTTGTCAAAGCGTAGACTGTTGTCAATTGTGACCCCAAGGAGTTTGGTGTGGTCAATGGGTTCAGTTTTGGTGTTCTTGGAGGAATAGATGATAAAAAGGGGGGGATGATCAGGAGATTTGTTATTTGCAAGGAGCATTAGTTTTGTTTTATTTGGGCTAAGTATGAGTTGATGGTTTGAGAGGTAGTTTTTGATGTCTAGGAAAATTTTTTGGGTTAGATCAAGGAGTTTTGGAAGGGAGGGAAGAGTCATCAGCATATTGGATGATAGTGGCTAGGTGGGTAGCAGTGCCGAGTTTGTTTGTGAAGATGACAAATAGCAATGGACCAAGAACTGAGCCTTGTGGGACACTGACTGTAATAGGTAGAAGAGGAGAGAGCTCATTTTGCCATTTAATTGCGTGTTGGTGGTCAGATAAGCAGCTATGAATCCAAGCAACGTTTGGGTGGGTAAGGTGTAGATAGGCTAGTTCATTGAGCAGTTTTTGGTAGGATACTGTGTCACATTCCTTAGACATCAGTGAAAATAGATGAGAACAAGTTGGCCATTGCTTCTGAGCTGGCTAATTGTGCTTGTAAAATGTATAAGGCCAGTAGTGGTACTGTGTTTTGGTCTAAAACCATGTTGGGAATTGGATATAAGGTTATTGTTTAGTAGATAGCTGAGGAATTGCAAGTGTACACATTTTTCAAGAATTTTAGCTAGAGGAGGGAGTATAGCAATTGACCAGTAGTTAATGAATTCTGTTGAGGAGCCACCTTTGTGTAGAGGGATGGCATAAGAAATTTTCCAGAGCTTGGGGATATAGTTCTCAGAGATGGAATGATTAATTAGGAGAGAGATAGGGCAAGTGGTGGGATCTGCTGCCAATCTGAGAATTTCATTTTGGAGTAGATCGGCAGCAAAGGCTGTGGGGAGGTGGGATCTGCTGCCAATCTGAAAAATTCATTTTGTAATAGATCAGCAGCAAAGGCTGTGGGTTTTAGTTTTAGTAGTGTTTTAATTGTGCTAGATTGTATAGGTCTGATATCAAAAGAATTGAGGTTTGTTACTGATCCTGTGGGAATGGATAGGGGGAATGGTCTTTGCTTTTTACTAGGGATAGGATGAAGTTGATGAAGTGTGAGCTAAATTGTGAGGTTATGCTGTCTATGGTGTTAGTGGATGTAGGAGCTGGAGTTATGGAGTTTCCAGGTTTGAGTTGATTAATTGCTTCCCCAAATTTTTGGGGAGTGTTCTGGTGTTTTTGTTGGATCATGGTATATAGTATAACTTTTTTGTCATTTCTGATCTGTTTTTAGATATGTTTCTTAATTGTTGACATGCAAGAAGGGAAGATTAGTTTTTGGTCTCTAGATATTGGGACCAGGCTCTCTCTCTCTCTCTGTTTGAGTAGCTCTTTGGTATCCTTTGTTAACCATGGTATGTGTTTATATTTTACATGGATCTTCCTAAGGGGTGCTAGACTATTTAGGATGTCAAGGAATTTATTACTGAAGTACTGAACAGCAGAATCCAAGTGGACATGTTTTGGGGTCCAGTCACATTTTTGTAGGAGTAACTTAAAGATTTCAGGGAAACAATTATTTTTGTTGTGACATATTTATGTGTGAAGTTTTTTGGAAGGCATACCTGGTGTCAGAGCAGAAAGGTGGGAATATGATCACTAAGCCTGTCTAGGAGGTAACCAAAGTGTTGGCAAAGGAAGGGCCTATTTGTTAGGGTCCAGTCCAGGACTGATTATTTGTTGCTATGTTTGTCAATTCTGGTTGGGAATTGTTTGAGTGAAACCATGGAGTTTAAAGTTAGAAGGGGTGTCTGATGAACAAGTGTTCCAATGCATGTTGACTTCCCCCATTACTATGGTTTCCTGTTTAAGGGCAGAGGCAAACCAACAGAGAAGGTTTTCAATTATGGATGGGTTGTTACCTGGGGGGATGTAAATTAGTATAATTATAATGGATTTATTGGCGTTAAGTTGGAGGCAGGTGAATAATATTTCAGAGTTGTTGAGGTCTATACTCTATACATTCTAGTTTGAGTGAGTCTTTATGTAATATGGCTATGCCATCGCCACATTTGTATGTCCTGTCAAGTCTGTGGATATTGTAGCCTTGAATTAGGATTTCAGTATCATTTATGTGTGGTTTTATCCAAGTGTCTGTTAATACTGCTATTTCTGGTGAGTAAAGAGAGAGGAATGCATGAAATTCATGAATCTTATTAGAGATACACCTCAGATTCATGTTTATGAGCAGAAGGTCTGAGGTGTGATGTGGTATGTTATTGATGTTATGAGCAAGAGTTTTGTCTGATGGACGAATAGTTTGTTGATGGAAATGAGGGCCTGGGTTTAGATGCAGGACCCCACTTAGGTGAAGTTGAATTAATTTGAACAGAAATAAGGGAGTGATTTGGGGTTTTAGTTTGTTGTGTTTCCATTGTAAGTGTGGTGAGGCATGTAGGTAAGTGTATTTATGTGTAAAGAGTTTTGAGTTGGAACTGTTATAGAGGTGTGTTGATATTACAGTGTTTGAAAAGTGTGTTTGAGTGTGGTGGTGTTTGGCTTAGAGGGAGAAGATATTTTGATGACATGCTCTTTGTGATAGGAACTAATAAGGCAGGTTGTGATGAGTAAGCTTAGAAGTGTTGTGTGAAAGAGTAACATTGTCGTAGGATTTGGGGTTGAGATATGACATATGTGAGATTAAAGGGCTGGGCTGGAATAATTATGGCATAGATCCTATTGGGAGGAGTTGT
This sequence comes from Protopterus annectens, assembly GCF_019279795.1. Classification (NCBI taxonomy): domain Eukaryota; kingdom Metazoa; phylum Chordata; order Ceratodontiformes; family Protopteridae; genus Protopterus; species Protopterus annectens. Next base: position 612,683,395 of record NC_056733.1, read on the forward strand.
GACTTTTGCAATTTGGTAATTAGCTAGTGTAAGTGAGTGACTAGATCCAGATTTGTTGAATGTAGCCTGTTTTTCATACACTTGAGCTCAGATCCAGCCATCTTATATTAAGAAGGGTTTCCCTGCACCCCTGCATCCTTTGTGGCAGAAGAGTGTGGACACAGCCTTGTCTGAGCTGGGAAATGCTGGATGAAGGATCATTGTGTGATTTCCTATTGGCAGACTAGTTTAAAACTGTTTAATTAGGCCTGCATATAAGCCTGGGATTTATGCATAGCTGCACACAGTGCAACAGTAGTTAGTGATGCCCAGTATAGATGCAAACACCTAGAAACACTTTTTTTCCTTAGACACCAGTCAATGAAACCCTCCCAGGCTTCCCTGCTGCTCTGCAAGTAACTCAGCCAAGCACTGAGCAGCGTCACCACATTTTTCATCCCTGATGCTCTATAGAATAAGTGCCCCTTGTTAATCCTCAACCAAAAGCTAATCTGTAGAATAAGTTCCTTTTTAATCCCAGAGCAAAAGCAGATCTAACATGCCTTCTCACAAATTAATACTTAAGGATTACCTGCAGCTATGGACAGTCAGTTTCATAACAATTCACCAGCCAGTCTGATTGATGTGGGCGTCCTGAGACAATCACTTGCTCCTCAAGCAAACAAAAACAGTATGTGAGAGATGTAACTGTACCATGAAACTAGAATCAGTTCTCACACGTAGCAATAAACAAGACATCAAACAGCTTATCAGCACACACACCTCTCCTCACAAACAAGGTCAAGACACATAAGCCCACATATGCGGAGGTACTCACTAAGAGTCTACCAAAGACCAGAGACCACCCAAGCGCAAACAACCCACACATACTGGTACACAAACAGAATCCACTGCTACATGTAACAAAACACATATCAGTGTGTCTCAACAATTAAGCCCCTAAGGCAAAACAACTCAAAACCTAATGTCCTGGTTATAGGTGACTCAATAGTGAGACACACAAATGTCCCCCTCACCAAGCTGAACAAGGTGAAGGTCATGGTCAGCTGACTGTCAGGTGCTAGGATCTGTCAAATCATGTACGCACTCAAGTCACTCAGCAACAATTACCGTTATGACTCTGTCATAGTACATGTTGGAGTGAATGACTTGAGATGCACCTCTCCAGACTATATGAAGAGAGACATGATTGAACTGTCAGATTATGTGTTCCAGGCAGGTATGTCCCTAGCCCAAAACAGCATTCTATCTTCACCTAGGATGATGCCACAATACAGACAAAAATGATTGATTTCAATAATTGGCTTGGCTTCTGGTGTCACTCCAGGGGGATCCAGTATCTGCCAGCCTAGGAAGACATAGTTGACAGACCACACTGCCTTTGCCAGATGTGGCCTTCACCTGTCTCCTCAAGGCTTTCACATACTGGCAAAGATGCTTGCCTCCCTGCATAGTGCCTTTTTTAGGCAATGTCAAAACAACAAAACCTTTGACATAAAGAAATCCACTAGAGACAAACTCAACATCATGCTGCTTAATGCTAGGAGCCTAAAGAGTAAACTGCAATCCCTGGAAGCACTCCTCACCTTGGAAGATGCTGACATCTGTGCAGTCACTGAGACTTGGTTCAAGGCTACAGAGAGCACCCCGGCCATACAAGGCTGCAATGTCTTTCACATGTTCAGACCAGTATGCAGCCAAATACCTCGGTCATGGGAGATTTCAACTATCCTTCCATTGACTGGGCGACTTACATGAGCATAAACAAGACTGTTATGAGGTTCCTAGACTTTGTTAATTCAAATGCCCTGGAACAGTTGGTCTGCACCCACACAAGGGGCTCAAATGTCCTAGACATAGTGCTCACCAACACAAGGGGGGGGGTCACTGCACTATCCTCTGTGTGTTGCTCTCTCTGGTAAGGTCAGACCTTAAATCTGTCTCATTACTGTGAACCTTCATTCATCAAACATAATACAGCAAACATTCACTACAACAAATGATTTACCCAGGGAAAGGAATGAGTTGGCCATCGTTGGAAATTTGCCCTTTTCGCCACTGTAGTGCAATCTTGGAGTTGGCATATATAGTTGGGGGAGGGGGCAGAGCCCCCACACCTGGGGGGGTTTGAAATACTGTGCTTTGTGTAACTTTCAGAATGCTGGGCAACTTGTTCCTTTCCTTGTGTAAGTTGTTCATTGTAGTGAACATTCACTGTACTTGGTTCAATGAGCGAAGGGTCATGGTAATGAACCTTAGACAAAGTGATATAGACCCAATCCCAAACAACCTTGTTCTATTGGAAGAATCAACTTATCCTACTTGACTCTTTGCATGTTCCCCTACCAGATAAAATCCTTCATCTGTTTATTGATTGCTATCCACAACTTCTCCTGTCATTGATAAAAATATGCCTGACCTGCGTATAAAACTAAAGGGACTAAAAACATTTTAACTGCTTGTATCTTGCTATCCATATCCATATAACAGAGCTTCCAATTTCTCCATTTTTGTATTATCTTTTGTTTATTCTTTTCCCACATATCCTCAGCTGTCACATCAGAATCCTTTTTAATCCATACTCCTAAGTACTTCATTTTGTCATGCCCCTATAAATATACATATTGCTGATCCAATTCGTGTCTGGATACATAATTTACAGCTATTGCCTTTGTTTTAGCTTCATTAATTTTGTATTCTAGAAAGATGTGAAACTGCCTCAAATGTTCCACAACACTGAAATGTCCCTTTCTGGTTTTATAACATATAAAATAGTGTTGTCTGTTTTATTCTGTGAGATTACCCCTATTCTGCAATACTTTGACATTTTTTAGTTCCTCTAAATAATTATTGTTACTTCTTAACCATATCTCTCTTTCTTTTATTTCTACACTATTTTTAAGCTCTACTTTAATTTTATTCTCCTCCCTGGCTATATTTTCAGAAGAAATTTCTGTCTTCTCTAATAATTCCCAAATAATTTCCACTACCCATTCCTTAAATTCCTCTCTTTTCAATAGGTAAGTGGGAAAGTGCCAGTGTCTTATTTTTATTTCATTACCCTGCATTTTTATTTTAGTTATTATTGGTGTATCATCTGAAACAGTCATTGGATGTAAATGAAAACTTTTAATTAAATGTACATGTTCCTGTAAAATATAAGTTCTTTCCAGCCTATCCCAGTTTCTTTGGGATTAATGTATACATTCACTCCAATTCCTGCTACTGAATTCACATCTTCCTTGCCAAATAGTTTCATTTGGTGTATTTTCTCTTCTGAGACCCAGGCACTTCTTCACTGCCGCAAATCAAATTCCTGTCCCCAGCTGTAAGTAATATTCCTGCTAAAAACTGATTATTTCTCCCAGAATTTTCTTAACCCCCATTATAGCAGTTTTAGGTGAAATATAAATAAATGCCAGTATAATCCTTCACCCTTGTCAGTAGCCTCTTAGTACTACAAATCTACCAGTATTATCTTTTTTATCCTCTTCTGTCACTATTGGACCTCCTCTTGCAATTAATATAAGTACTCCTCTTTTCCTTTGTCCCAGGTGTTCCACTGAATAACTGTCCTGAATATCTTTCTTTACCAAATTCACGTTTAGTTCTTTCCAAGGGTGTCTCCTGTAGCATAGTTATTTGCTTTTAACATTTTAAATATAGTTCTCTACTTTTTCTTTTTTGTATTTATCTGTGAGGCCATTTACATTTAAAGATAATGTAGAAAGCGTCATTATGTTAAAAAGTTATTATTCTCAGCTTTTATTTGTAATAGCTTTTTTGATAAGTATCTACTTCCAGCTTTTCTGTTACATGTACACACTAATGTTTGGCAGGTTGATCTTTTGTACAGTTTGAGCCTGTGTCAGACCTTACAAAACATTTTGTTTTATTCAAAGCCCTCAAAAAATACACCCCAATACATCCCTAAAACCTATTAACTTAAGACTAACACTTAAAACTATGTACATCTTCAAATGTTGAAGTTTTATCCTCCTAATTGGGACAATTGTTCCAAACTGACAGTCATACTCACATACGTGGGTTAACTTAAAAGGAAGGTTATCCATGATAAGAAGCATGGTACATCCTGTGTTTCTACTAAGTGCTGTCTGGTTTTGTCTTATCTTTATCAGTCTTCCAGAATGGGAAAACACTTGAATGTTTTCAGAAAACATTATCTCCTAGCCATTGAAAGAAAGAAGTATTCTGTTTTTATTGCTCTTTATCAGAATGCCTCCATTGAGACATAAGAATCCCATACAGATTTGCTTCTACAAGAAGTTTTTATGTATTTGCTAGAGGAAAGCTTTATTATATTAAATTTTCTTTCTTATTAATTTGGTTTCTCTTAAATCTTGTTACTAGATCAAGCCAATATCCTTAATCCTGCCATTTCCATATGCAAGAATGAGAAAAAGCACATCAATTTTTCTTGTATCCTGACCTTTTGACTAGACTTTTTCTACTTTTTTTACATTGCAGTGCCTACAATTCTTAAGACTGAACAGGAAGAACCTGTTAACTTTAGTATACCCATTACATTTGAAAAGAACTAAGAAAACGTTACATCTCATGCACCATAAGAATATCATTGTTAAAAACAAAATGTTGTTTTACATTCAGTTAACTCTCTCCCTCCTCTCCCCCTCTCCTAAGTATTCTTCCAGACATTAATGTCATGAAGTAGGCGTATGCTTTAGAGTCCTCTACAAGTTTAACAAAGTCAAAAAGTCCAATATTTTCAGGTGTTCTTGTTCTGTCATGTTTCACAAATATAATTAATGCTTTGTAAACTTACATTCTCAAACACTAATTATCAAAAAACTGTTCAATGAACCCACTTTGTTGAAATCTCACTTTATCAAATGGCCATTTAATTGAAGTTTTTCATAGGGAAAAACAACAGCTGTCCAACCTACCGCCCATCACAAAATTCTAGAAATTTAAAACCCACCCAAGTGGGGGGAGGCTGTTCCACCCACACACCCCTAACTGGATATACCAACTCTTGAGATCGCACTGTAGTGGAGAAAAGGGCAAATTCCCGATGATGAGCAACTGTTGTTTTTCCCTATGAAAAACTTTGATTAAATGGCCGTTCAATAAAATGAGATTTTGACAAAGTGGGTTCACTGAATAGGGATTCAGTAATTAGTGTTTTCAACAATGTGATACAGACCCCACATTTATTTGTCAATTTCTGAGTTGCTGGTTTTATTCCTGTTTTTCTCCATCTCCCAAATCCAGTATTTGCTTCATTTCCCTTGTAAAGTTCACATAATGCCGATCTGGAAAATATTCAACTCCACAACAGTAAATGCTAGTGTATATTCGCTGTTGTGAGGTTGACGTTCTGATTGGAGATCACACTACAGTGGGGATTGAGAAATTTACCCTTTTCCTCACTGTAATTTGATCTTGGAGTTGGAATATATAATTGGCAGGGAGTGCAGGGGGGCTTGCCCCCCTGGAAGATGTTTGCATGATATCACCAGATGTCAAGGTAAATTGGATAATGTTGATAATGTTGAATTTGAATTATTGACATTACTGCATTTGTTTTTGTGAGTGAACAATGCTTTTCACTTCCCACTTTTTTTTGAGTAAGTCATTACTCGAAGAACTGTCTTTCAGAATTTTGATAGTAAACCTTCACTGGTACAGTCTGTCTGTTGTCTTTATTACCAGAAGAACAAGAAGCAGAATCTTCTTCTGTTTCACAGTTCACTTTTTGTTGGACAAACTTTTGTATTTCCTCATTAGCATGTTCTGCATCAAAAAATTATTTTGTCCCTCCAGGAAAGGATATTCTAAAGATAGCTGGGTACAACAGTTTGAATTTCATGCCTGCTTCCTGACATTCCCTGATTAGTGGAATAAATTTACTCCTCTTCTGCCTGGTGTACAGTGAGTAATCATTTTCCACAAACACAATACTGTCTCCCACTTTTAGTATTTTGTCCTTCTACCACAGTTTTGTCAGAATCAACTCCTTCTCTTGATAGGATTGCATCTTCACTGTTAAAGGTCTAAGTTGCTTTCTCATGGCCAGGTTTGGACCATACACACAATGCGCCCTTTAAATTAACAATTCCTGCTGTGGAATGCCAGTCCAGTTGCTTGTTTATGCTTTCATAAAATTAATAGAATCTGTTCATTCCATCTTCTCTGATACAACAGAAAATCTCAGATTTTCCTTATGTGCTCTGTCCTCTAATTCTATTATTTTGGAACATCTCTTCTTGAGCAGTTTCGCATTTAGCCAGCCTTTTCTTCATTTCAACCTCTGATTTGTGTAGTTTTATCACATCATCTGAATGTCTTTTTAAAGCTTCTTTCATTTTTTCCAGCCGCCGGGCTGGCAACTCGACACTGTAAAACTTCACTGCCAATCATGAGTGGACAGGTGATCCGCTGTGGTGACCCCTAACCGGGAAAAGCCGAAAGAAGAAGAAGAAGAAGAGTACTCCATCAGTGTTTCATTTATTTTTAATCAGCTCTGAGTACATTTGATTTATTTTTTCTTCTAGGTTTCTGGAAGACATTATTCTCTAGTTTTCTGATATAGCTGAAGAAATATTTGTAGTTGACTTTGGTATCTGTGGCCACTTTAAATTTTTATTTTGTTTTACATTGCCTAATGATGCTCTTAATTTCCTTGCTGGCATGCTTCAGTGTGGTCTTAAGGAAGGGAATTGGAATTTCTTGCAACTTTAATTTTCTTCTTTCATTTGCTGTACAATTTATTTACATGAGAGTTCCACCAGAGATATTTATTCCTGAATTTACTGTTACATTTAAGGCAGATGGGTACTGAATTTTCTATACAGCTGTTTAGGTGCTGGTAAAAGTCAGTGGTGAATACAAGTGCTCTTTCAGTTGGGTCTGTTTGCAAGGGATTGGTGGGAATTTTGCATGTGTCTTCTACAAGTTGAGATAGGTTTGCAAAGGAGAAATCCCTAAAGATGGTCTTATTTGTGGATGGGGTAACACATCCAGGCCTGACCGATAAGATTACCAATTTGAGGTCAGATTTAACAAGGGATAATGAGATGCAGGGTGAGGTACAGGTGGTATCCAGGTTGTCAGGACTAGATCAAGAATGTTAGAGCCTCTAGTTGGTAGTTTTACAATTTGTACTAGTGCATTGGTGTTAACTAAGTCTAGAAAACACTTTGGATAACTATTTTTAGAGGTGTAAGTGTGCCAGTCAATGCTTGAGTAATTGAAGTGACCCAGGAAGAAGGTATTTGGTTTGATATTCAATACCTTAATGGTGTTAAGGTAATATCCATGATCTTTGAAGGGCATTGATGCGGATCTGTAGCTAGCAATGAAGAAATAGTTGGATTTATTAAGTGTAATTTGGATCTCGAGGAGCTCCAGGTTAGAGTCATTGGTAATATGATGTGAGGTACTGGTGTTTCTAACAAATACAGATGCTCCCCCACAGTTATACAAGAAGTCATAGACAACAGTACTAAGTATAGGAAAGGGAAAATAATTAAGGAAGAATGTAGCTAAACAATAAATTGAACAGATAACTGCAGCATAAGTATGTAAAAGAAAACTAGTGGTAATAATAAAAATAAAACAAAAAAGATTATGTCATTTACAGGTACAAAATAGTGGACAATGTCATACCATTTTAGGCTTTGATATCAAAGGCATTAGAGCTTTAATACATTTAGGAAACTAAAGTTTATGTAAAATAATTTTGGAATATTTTTTGTTGGCTAAGATGTTTATTAATGAATGCTAAAAAAAAATAGTAGTCCCTGGAGGGATTACATATTTCAAAAGTTAACTATGTAATTAAAAGGGAAAGTAATGGCACAGTTCAGAACTGCAGATGTTAACGAAAGTGAATTGAAAATGTGTCTTGAAAATTTGTGTCAAAATATCCATGAAGCAAAGGAAGTAATGAATGACATAAAATGAATGTGGAACATAATAAAATGTACCATTCCCAGGAATTCAAGAAGAAAAAGGTTCGTGCTATACCAAAACCCAGCAAAACGTAGCAATCAGTATGAAATCCAAAACGAAAAAACGCTGCTGGATACTGCTGTACTCCAAGTATAAAATTTTTATTGTAACACAAATAGCATGAGAGAGAGCACTTTCGGGCTATGGCCCTTCATCAGATAAAATTCCACAAACAAACAAATTAATTTAAAAAACACTACAACCAATGAAATTCTAGTAAAAAGCCCGCCTATTCTTAAGGGCTGGCTTAAGGGGAACTACATCATTCAGCCCTGGATTTCTGTGGGCTGTCATCTCCAAAATCCATTTAGATTCAGTTAACTCCGTTAACTGTTTAATATCCCCCCCCCCCCCATTGTCTCTACTTTTTCTTTTTTGTATTTATCTGTGAGGCCATTTACATTTAAAGATAATGTAGAAAGTGTCATTATGTTAAAAAGTTATTATTCTCAGCTTTTATTTGTAATAGCTTTTTTGATAAGTATCTACTTCCAGCTTTTCTGTTACATGTACACACTAATGTTTGGCAGGTTGATCTTTTGTACAGTTTGAGCCTATGTCAGACCTTACAAAACTTTTTGTTTTATTCAAAGCCCTCAAAAAATACACCCCAATACATCCCTAAAACCTATTAACTTAAGACTAACACTTAAAACTATGTACATCTTCAAATGTTGAAGTTTTATCCTCCTAATTGGGACAATTGTCCCAAACTGACAGTCATACTTACATACGTGGGTTAACTTAAAAGGAAGGTTATCCATGATAAGAAGCATGGTACATCCTGTGTTTCTACTAAGTGCTGTCTGGTTTTGTCTTATCTTTATCAGTCTTCCAGAATGGGAAAACACTTGAATGTTTTCAGAAAACATTATCTCCTAGCCATTGAAAGAAAGAAGTATTCTGTTTTTATTGCTCTTTATCAGAATGCCTCCATTGAGACATAAGAATCCCATACAGATTTGCTTCTACATGAAGTTTTTATGTATTTGCTAGAGGAAAGCTTTATTATATTAAATTTTCTTTCTTATTAATTTGGTTTCTCTTAAATCTTGTTACTAGATCAAGCCAATATCCTTAATCCTGCCATTTCCATATGCAAGAATGAGAAAAAGCACATCAAATTTTCTTGTATCCTGACCTTTTGACTAGACTTTTTCTACTTTTTTTACATTGCAGTGCCTACAATTCTTAAGACTGAACAGGAAGAACCTGTTAACTTTAGTATACCCATTACATTTGAAAAGAACTAAGAAAACTTTACATCTCATGCACCATAAGAATATCATTGTTAAAAACAAAATGTTGTTTTACATTCAGTTAACTCTCTCCCTCCTCTCCCCCTCTCCTAAGTATTCTTCCAGACATTAATGTCATGAAGTAGGCGTATGCTTTAGAGTCCTCTACAAGTTTAACAAAGTCAAAAAGTCCAATATTTTCAGGTGTTCTTGTTCTGTCATGTTTCACAAATATAATTAATGCTTTGTAAACTTACATTCTCAAACACTAATTATCAAAAAACTGTTCAATGAACCCACTTTGTTGAAATCTCACTTTATCAAATGGCCATTTAATTGAAGTTTTTCATAGGGAAAAACAACAGCTGTCCAACCTACTGCCCATCACAAAATTCTAGAAATTTAAAACCCACCCAAGTGGGGGGAGGCTGTTCCACCCACACACCCCTAACTGGATATACCAACTCTTGAGATCGCACTGTAGTGGAGAAAAGGGCAAATTCCCGATGATGAGCAACTGTTGTTTTTCCCCTATGAAAAACTTTGATTAAATGGCCGTTCAATAAAATGAGATTTTGACAAAGTGGGTTCACTGAATAGGGATTCAGTAATTAGTGTTTTCAACAATGTGATACAGACCCCACATTTATTTGTCAATTTCTGAGTTGCTGGTTTTATTCCTGTTTTTCTCCATCTCCCAGATCCAGTCTTTGCTTCATTTCCCTTGTAAAGTTCACATAATGCCGATCTGGAAAATATTCAACTCCACAACAGTAAATGCTAGTGTATATTCGCTGTTGTGAGGTTGACGTTCGGATTGGAGATCACACTACAGTGGGGATTGAGAAATTTACCCTTTTCCTCACTGTAATTTGATCTTGGAGTTGGAATATATAATTGGCAGGGAGTGCAGGGGGGCTTGCCCCCCTGCAAGATGTTTGCATGATATCACCAGATGTCAAGGTAAATTGGGTAATGTTGATAATGTTGAATTTGAATTATTGACATTACTGCATTTGTTTTTGTGAGTGAACAATGCTTTTCACTTCCCACTTTTTTTTGAGTAAGTCATTACTCGAAGAACTGTCTTTCAGAATTTTGATAGTAAACCTTCACTGGTACAGTCTGTCTGTTGTCTTTATTACCAGAAGAACAAGAAGCAGAATCTTCTTCTGTTTCACAGTTCACGTTTTGTTGGACAAACTTTTGTATTTCCTCATTAGCATGTTCTGCATCAAAAAATTATTTTGTCCCTCCAGGAAAGGATATTCTAAAGATAGCTGGGTACAACAGTTTGAATTTCATGCCTGCTTCCTGACATTCCCTGATTAGTGGAATAAATTTACTCCTCTTCTGCCTGGTGTACAGTGAGTAATCATTTTCCACAAACACAATACTGTCTCCCACTTTTAGTATTTTGTCCTTCTACCACTGTTTTGTCAGAATCAACTCCTTCTCTTGATAGGATTGCATCTTCACTGTTAAAGGTCTAAGTTGCTTTCTCATGGCCAGGTTTGGACCATACACACAATGCCCCCTTTAAATTAACAATTCCTGCTGTGGAATGCCAGTTCAGTTGCTTGTTTATGCTTTCATAAAATTAATAGAATCTGTTCATTCCATCTTCTCTGATACAACAGAAAATCTGAGATTTTCCTTATGTGCTCTGTCCTCTAATTCTATTATTTTGGAACATCTCTTCTTGAGCAGTTTCACATTTAGCCAGCCTTTTCTTCATTTCAACCTCTGATTTGTGTCGTTTTATCACATCATCTGAATGTCTTTTTAAAGCTTCTTCCAGATTTTCCAGCCGCCGGGCTGGCAATTCGACACTGTAAAACTTCACTACCCATCATGAGTGGACAGGTGATCCGCTGTGGCGACCCCTAACCGGGAAAAGCCGAAAGAAGAAGAGTACTCCATCAGTGTTTCATTTATTTTTAATCAGCTCTGAGTACATTTGATTTATTTTTTCTTCTAGGTTTCTGGAAGACATTATTCTCTAATTTTCTGATATAGCTGAAGAAATATTTGTAGTTGACTTTGGTATCTGTGGCCACTTAAAATTTTTATTTTGTTTTTCATTGTCTAATGATGCTCTTAATTTCCTTGCTGGCATGCTTCAGTGTGGTCTTAAGGAAGGGAATTGGAATTTCTTGCAACTTTAATTTTCTTCTTTCATTTGCTGTACAATTTATTTACATGGGAGTTCCACCAGAGACATTTATTCCTGAATTTACCGTTACATTTAAGGCAGATGGGTACTGAATTTTCTATACAGTTGTTTAGGTGTTGGTAAAAGTCAGAGGTGAATACAAGTGCTCTTTCAGTTGGGTCTGTTTGCAAGGGATTGGTGGGAATTTTGCATGTGTCTTCTACAAGTTGAGATAGGTTTGCAAAGGAGAAATCCCTAAAGATGGTCTTATTTGTGGATGGGGTAACACATCCAGGCCTGACCGATAAGATTACCAATTTGAGGTCAGATTTAACAAGGGATAATGAGATGCAGGGTGAGGTACAGGTGGTATCTAGGTTGTCAGGACTAGATCAAGAATGTTAGAGCCTCTAGTTGGTAGTTTTACAATTTGTACTAGTGCATTGGTGTTAACTAAGTCTAGAAAACACTTTGGATAACTATTTTTAGAGGTGTAAGTGTGCCAGTCAATGCTTGAGTAATTGAAGTGACACAGGAAGACGGTATTTGGTTTATTTAATACCTTAATGGTGTTAAGGTAATATCCATGATCTTTGAAGGGCATTGATGCGGATCTGTAGCTAGCAATGAAGAAATAGTTGGATTTATTAAGTGTAATTTGGATCTCGAGGAGCTCCAGGTTAGAGTCATTGGTAATATGATGTGAGGTACTGGTGTTTCTAACAAATACAGATGTTCCCCCACAGTTATACAATAAGTCATAAACAACAGTACTAAGTATAGGAAAGGGAAAAGAATTAAGGAAGAATGTAGCTAAACAATAAATTGAACAGATAACTGCAGCATAAGTATGTAAAAGAAAACTAGTGGTAATAATAAAAATAAAACAAAAAAGATTATGTCATTTACAGGTACAAAATAGTGGACAATGTCATACCATTTTAGGCTTTGATATCAAAGGCATTAGAGCTTTAATACATTTAGGAAACTAAAGTTTATGTAAAATAATTTTGGAATATTTTTTGTTGGCTAAGATGTTTATTAATGAATGCTAAAAAAAAATAGTAGTCCCTGGAGGGATTACATATTTCAAAAGTTAACTATGTAATTAAAAGGGAAAGTAATGGCACAGTTCAGAACTGCAGATGTTAACGAAAGTGAATTGAAAATGTGTCTTGAAAATTTGTGTCAAAATATCCATGAAGCAAAGGAAGTAATGAATGACATAAAATGAATGTGGAACATAATAAAATGTACCATTCCCGGGAATTCAGAAGCATGGTCCAGTGGTCATGTAAATAGTTTCCTTCAAATAGGTCAGTTTATGTAATCATGAGAAAAGTGAGTCAGAGACAGCTTTAGCTGCAATGAGGAAGTAGTCATTATTGGCTAATCACTTCCTTTTACTACTTGGTCCAAAAAGTCACTTTACGGTGCAAATTACCTCTAGTGGCCCATGCATCGCATTGGCACAGGCCTTTCCCCTCGCTCTGTCACACACACACACACACACACACACACACACACACACACACACACACACACACACACACACACACACACACACAAAGTCATCCAGTCTTATTCAAACCCTTGCAGGCACATGTGCGTGTGTACACAGACACAGACACACACACACACACACACACACACACACACACACACACACACACACACACACACACACACACACACACACTTTGCCATGCACATACATGTGCTAACCCCTGCCATACCACATCTTTGCGAACTACTGTAAACTTTAATTTTTCTCAGCTGGCCATGTTTATGTACATAGCCAAGAGATTCCTGGATCGCTTGGCTCCATAAATTGGTAATTGCAGGCATTTCTGGAGGAAAGCCTATAGCTAATTAGCATTAACCACTGCTCTGGATTGCGTCATATTCCTGCAACTTGTCCACTGAGACTGCACACTGTCGTGATTCTTCTGATTGTACAAAATCATTATAGTGGGCTGTTCTCTGAATCAGAAAAGATTACAGCTAAGGTGGCTAACTTCTGGTAGGGCTTATTGCTTGCACTAACTCTTTCTAAATCCCAGGGCTTATTTCAAATGTCATTATCGTTTATGGTGAAAATCTGAGTGTCAGATAATGGAGCAATCCAAAACATGCTCATTTTCTGGTGACTGGTCACGCTTAGTTCAAGACTGGAGAAAATGTGGTAGTAAGGGGCATTAATGGTTTGATTGTCCTAATTTAACAGATGAAAAACGAGGTAGTGAAAGGAGAATATAGGGGGAAAGTATCCCAAGGAAAGATGGAAATGTAGTTGAGGAAATAGAATGACATTCAGGATAAAAGAAGAAAGTGAGGCAATGGGAAAGGTAGAAGCAGTGGAGATTAGTCTGGAATTATATCTTCAGTGTTGAATATTGATGAACAGGAAAAGGGGGAGTTAAAACAGAGTCAGAAGAGGATAGTGTGAGAAGATGGGGAAAAAAGTTTAAAAATGGTGCTTATATGAAGGCAAAGAAAGAAGAATGTTGATATTAATATTCTGTCAATGAATGTAAATAATGTTAAAAGTGATATAAGAATAATAATAATAAAACCATGCTAATAATCTTCCAACCTACTAGAGCCATGGACCCCCCCACCCAACTTTACCATAATTGCTGCAGGCAACACAACAATTGAACCCATTACACAGGCCAAACTCCTAGGTGTAATCATTGATCACAATGTGAGATTCAACCAACACATATCACAAACTATTAAGAAAGTCCACAAATAAATTGGGTACTCTATATAAAAAACATTTCCTAACCAACAATACCAAAGTTGCCATCACAAGAGCTCACCTGCTTTCATCACTTCGTTATGCCTCACCCAAACCCACGAACCTCAGAAAATCTTAACTAGATAAACTAGAAACGTTATAACAAAATTGTTATATTTGCCAGTGACTCCCCTTACAGAACACACCACTGTCTAGTGCTAAAAAAGTTATATTGGCTAGAATTCCTACAACTTCTTCACTGCAACCAACTGACAATAGCACACAAGTTAATTAATCAGCCAGGCAAAACCCCTATGCTACAAAATCTACTAGAACCTTATTCTAGCCCTAGAATATTATGCTCCACCAACAAATCCATAACAAAAATTACCAAATCTTCTAATTCCCCAGGTGATGTTCTCTACTCTAATTATGTAACCAAAATCTGGAACTCCTTACCTCTAGAACTCAGAATTTTAACTAATATCCCACATTTTAAAAATGTTCAAAGAACAACTAAGAAACAAACGGCTTTGCTTATGTAATTTCCCGGGATAAAACACACTTTTCCCTATTTACTTCCATCATCCACTATTATTACACTTTTTTCCTATTACTTTAACACCCTACAATAATCTATTAACATCTCTGAAATCACTACCCATAATGCCTTAGTATTGTTCTACCTTAAAACTAATTTTAGCTATACTTTGAACCTTCTGTTTGACAGAATGTTATATTTCTTCAGCTCATTCCTGCTTATACTTCAGCTTTCTATTTCTGCTCCTATCCAATGGCACCTTAATCCAGACAAAATACCAGTATGTCTACTTGTACTTTACGCAAACTGTTTACTCTCATATTTTGTCGATATGCTTGTATATACTGACATTTTTTTTATTTGTTCTTCTTTAACTATTGTTATAAAAATTTTGTTTACTATCCTATCAACTTTTTTTTGTAATAATGTTCTCATGTAAATATTTTTGTTTATGTTATACTGGAGCTTTTCTCCCTGGGCATCTTCTGAAAATGAGCTGACACCCAGTCAGACTTTCCGGTAAACAAATGTAAAATAAATAAAAATAAGTAACTGTATTTGAATAGCGTAAGAAGGTGGAGGGTGATTATGTAATGTGTATGTTGGATATGAGGTATACAGAAAATGAAAACAGACAGATTAGGTCTACTGCAGGATGATAAGGTAGTTTGGGCAACAGGGCAGGATGGTTGTTCTACTGTAGCAGGGATGTTAATGTTTTGGTTGTAAAGGCTGGAATGATGGGAAGACTCTTAATATACGATGCAAGAGTTAAAAATAGACCATCATGCATACTTGCAGTTCATGCATACACAAATGTTTGGGGGGGGGGGTAAAAATATTGTTTGAAGAGATAAAGAAATACATCACTGTGAGTGTGAATAGTATATTGACAGGAAATTTGAATTGAAATTTAAGAAAAGGAAAAAGGAAGATAGCACATGATGTGAAGGCGATAAAAGAAGTAATATGGAATGGGAGATTATTTTTAGAGAAATATAGAAAGTTTGTATATGTCCAGAAAATTTAAAGACAGACTATTTTATTATTGGAAGACATGAAAGAAGTGCAGGGGAGCACTAAGTTGGCAGAAATTTTGGATTATATGCCTGTGATTCAAGATTCAAAGAAACTTTATTGTCATTTAGGAAACACAAGTGCTACCTAAATGAAATTTCGAGTGTCAGCTCTTTTACAGGCGAAAACAAACACAAAAAGACAGACATGATAGGTATTATAGCAATAACCCACGCCTGAGTGTGGGTAATGCTAAATTTACCCACGGTTGGTGTGGTTTGGTCCGAGGGCGAAGCCGGACCAAAAGCCAACCGTGGTAATTTAGCATTACCCACACCCAGAAGTGAGTTATTGCTATTATATGACATTATTTAAGAAAAGAAACTATTACTTTTCTTAAATAATGGCATAGTATAATGCCTGTTTACTGCCCTTCCGCAGATGTCTGGCATCCACGGCAGTTCTGATGTACTGCGCGCCTGCGCAGTACATCAGAGTTGTGCAAAACGGAGAAAGCAAAATCTCCGTTGCTTTTTTTTTGTGTCTCGCTATGTTAAATGAGTTTAACATAGCGAGACAGTTTTAAAATAAGCAACGAACATCTCCGTCACTTATTTTAAAACTGTCTCGCTATGTTAAACTCATTTAACATAGCGAGACTCTAAAAAGCAACGGAGATCTTGCTTTCTCCGTTGCTAAACACAGTCTCGCTATGTTAAATGGGTTTAACATAGCGAGACAGCTTTAAAATAAGCAACGGAGATCTCCGTTGCTTATTTTAAAGCTGTATCGCTATCTTTGACCCATATAACATAGCGAACAGTGTTTAAAACGAAGTTATACTAATGGAAAAAGTCCGGGCGACCGGACCTTTTTCCATTAGTATAACTCGATTTACAACGGGCACGCTGGCCAATCAGCGTGCACGTTTTGGGGGGGTCATGGTATAATAAAGAGTAAACAATAACCATAGCACAAAAGTAAATGTCTAGGTAGCTGACGCACATGCTTGTACACTATTTATATACACTGGATAACATTGACTACTAGATGACTGACACACGAAATGAAAAGTACACTATACACAGAGGTGAGATTGGGTGAAGTGATTGGAATTGCACTTGAATGAGAATATATTAACTTTAGTATGCAATAATAGAATTACTGTTTGGAAAAAAGGAAAAGAATGACAGAGTAACAATCTGTTATAGTTTTGATATATCCAGATTTACATCTGCATTAATGAGTCTTATTGCAGTTAGATAAAAACTGTTCATGAATCTGGAGATCCTGCAGTGGATACTCTGTAACCTTCTACCAGACACAAGTTTGAACCAAGCATATGCTGGATGACAAGTCTCACTCAGTATTTTGCGGGACCTCTTTTTACATCTCAGTTCAAAGAGCTCCTGCAAGGTAGGAAGACTAGTGCCCACGATCTTTTCTGCTGTTATTATTTTTGCAGCTTCTTCCTTTTGGCCATTGTACTGTTACCGAACCATACAGTGCAGTTGCTGGTGACAATGCTCTTGATGGCTCCTCTGTAAAAAGTATTTAGAGCATTCATGGAGAGCTTTGCTTTTCTCAGCCTTCTTAGGAAGTGTAGTCACCAGTGGCCTTTTTAATTAGCTGGTCTGTGTTTGTACTCCAAGAAAGATCCTCTGATATATGTACCCCCAGGAACTTTGTAGTTTGAACTCTGCTTCTTCACCATTGATCTTGAGGGGCAGGTGCATGGCAGAGCTCTTTCTGAAGTCAATACTAATTTATTTTGTTTTATTGATGTTCAGGTCCAAATTGTTGTTATTGCACCATTCAATCAGGAAGTTGACCTCATTCCTGTACCCAGTCACGTCATCACCACTTATTAGTCCCACCACTACGGTGTCATCTGCGAATTTGATGTGGTTGTTGCTAGCTTTCACAGAGCAGTCATGGGTAAGGATTGTGAACAGTAGAGGACTCGGCACACAAACCTGGGGTACTCCAGTGTTGATTGTAATACTCCCCAAAGTGTTGTTACCACCACAGGTCCTTTGTGGTCTTCCAGTCAGGAAATCGAGGATCCAGTTGCACAGCCCTTTATTTATGCCAAGGTTGATTAGCTTTTCTGTAAGTTGCATTTGAATTAACATACTGATTGCCAAGTTGAAATCTATGAACAACAAACTGTCATAGTTGTTCTTCTCTTCAAGTTGCTCCAGTGTGAGGTGAAGTGCAACTGAAATGGCATCAACGGTCGATCTGTTTGCCCAGTGGGAAACTGCAGTGGGTCAGAGGATTGGGGACGTACTGTAGTGAAATGCCTTTTAACCAGTCTTTCAAAGCTTTTCATTATATTTGATGTAAGGACCACTGGCCTGTAATCATTTAAGTAGGTGTGGTTGGCCTTTTTGGGCAGAGGGATTATGTTGGTACTTTGAAGCATGCTGCCACTTTTTCCTGGACAAGCAAGGTATTGAAGATGTTCGTCAGGACTATGCTGAGCTGATCTGCACAACCTTTCAATACTTTCCCCAGAATGTTATCAGGGCCAGCAGCCTTCCTGGGTTTCACTTTCCTCTGTTGGTTCTTTACATCCTCAGCACTGAAGTTGAGTACAGCCTCCTTTTGGTCATTGAGAAGCTTTACTGCCTCCGGGTTGTTTTTCTCTTCAAACCTGCCATAAAATGTGTTTAGATTCTCCAGAAATTCAGTGCTGTCATCACACTAAGCTGAGATGGTCTTGTACTCAGTTAGCTATTGAATACCATGCCAGAGGCTTCTTGAGTCATTTGCATCCTTGAATCATCTTTGTATCCTCTTTCCATAATCCCTCTTGGCCTTCTTGATACACTTTTTTAGATTAGCCCTTGACACACTTAGATCTTTCTTATCCTATTAAATTCAATTATTCTGTGTTCTGATATAGAACCTGTACTGTTTTTGCAGCATAATGTCACAACCTCAGTTCTGTCATTGTTGCAGAGGCTGGCCTCTAGAAATGGGCATACTTTAGAATGATTAACAGGAAGTAAATTAAAACCCATGTCACCAAAACCAAACAGGCAAGTTTGCTAACCAACAGGACTATTTCATACATGTCAGTGTTGAAAAAGTTTAGGGTTTCAGTTTAGTGGATGGCACAACCCTCCTGTTATCTTCATGGTCATTTGCTGAAAACAAGCACTGAAGTATGGAAAGGCTTGGTTCCATTTATTCTACCCTAGTGGTCACAGAGGTAAATAGAGGACCATGCCAGTCATTGACTGTATTAGGATGGAGAGTTAGTGCTTTGTGTCTGTGGAGGACTGTATGTGGGTGGGAAATGTTATTGTTGGCTGGCCATGGAATCATGAAGAAGGTGCATCTGCCACTACTTTTACTTTCTTCTCATATGTGCTCCTACCCTAGGAACACAGAATGACTTCAGAGGAGATTATATTAAGTTGTCAGTGTACAAGTTGTATCTCCCCACATAAAAGCATTTTCTGGCTTCATGTTGCAGACAAACAGGGCCGGTGTTGGCATTTTGGGCGCCCACAGGAAATGTCAAGGTGGGGGCCCCTTGGACACTTCAAGTCTAAGTATCACCCTCTCGCTACCACCCCTCCTAAGCAACCTTTTAGTTTATGCTGTAGTGTTTTAGAGGTAATATACACAGACTGAACTCTAGTTACAGTGCTCTTACATTATGACAGGTCTGTGTACCATACTATGTTGGCCGATGTCACAGAAGGATATTCACAGTTACTGGCATTTAGTTGTAACAATGATACATTACAGCAACTCTAAATATGGGGCTGGACTTGAGTGAAATGATGCTCTATGCACTACCCCCCCCATCCCATGGGCTCCAGTACTCCCATCTGCTGCCCCCCAGCTCTCCACATTATGCACATTACTTTTTTCTCCTTTTTCTCACATTTTGCCTTACTTTTCAGCTTTTTCAAGAATCCAGAATTTTCTGTATGCTCTGAAATGCATTTAATTTTTTCTTTTTATACAACCTTTTCCTCTAATGACAGTTGGAACAGAAACTATGGTAAAGGAAAGAAATTCAGTGTTGCTGTTCAGCTTTAGTTTTCCTTGCATTTTAGAACATTTTCCCAACCTTTTAATCCAATGGTGGCCTGAAAAAAATCATGTGTCGGAAAGGGATTTCAGTCTTACTTTTTTGTCTTTCAAGAAAGACATAAGTTGTGCCCCAAGGGATAATGTTCAAAGCTGACAAAATAGTAGCTCACAATAAACTAATACAGTTGTCGTAAGGACACAAAAATCCTTTGTGGGAATACTGCCTGCCTCCCCCCTTTCCCCCAAGGAAAAAGACAGTCACTACCTGTCCATCCCTCTGATGTTAGAACTGGGATGAAAGCAGAAGTTCAGATGGACGTGGTCATGTAATATAAATATATATATATATATATATATATATATATATATAGCATGACTTTTCACTCCTCACCCCTTCAGGCAATCACCACTGTATGTGCCTGGTGTATGACTGTGACAAAAGTGGAAAAAATAATGACTACAGTAATGAATTCTACTTTCTTGCTAATATACAGTACACTGCCCCTGCACATGGTATAGTAACTTTTGTTGTATACCTCTGAGGTCTGTGAGAAAAATAAAAGAAACAATGACCATGTCTCCAACAGAAGCTATAATGACCTCTTCTGCATACCTCTAAGGTTTGATTGTGATGAGAATTAAAGAAGTAATGAACACACAATCACCAGTCCCCACACAACTTCACTCCCCTGTAACCACTACATGTACCCCGTGACATCCCTACCACCTGTTCCTAGCTTGTATCTTTAAAGAGTAAGTCATAAACGCCCTCTCTAAGGTGAAAAACACAGCATCTATGGGACCTGACATCCCAGGCTACCTTCTACATGCCCACCAACAAGAATTAGCAACACCATTGGGTACTCTCTTCAATCATAGCCTAAGCACCAGCTTCGTCCCAGCCAAATGGAAAATGGCCACCATTATTCCCTAGCACAAAGGTGGTGCTTCCACTGACCTCAGGAATTATAGACCCATTAGCCTGACTAGCCTTATCTGCAAGGCCATGGAGTGAACCATCATGGACTTTATCAACAAAGATATAGGTAAACTTTATCAACATAGATATAGGTAATCTCCAAACACTTGACCCTACTCCCATTTGGATATGTCAGAGGGAGAGCATGGCTGTTAAACCTGGTAGACTTCTTTGAGAAAGTTGCCAGGGCCCTGGAGGAGGGGAAATCTCTGTATAGAGCCTACTTAGACTTAACCAAGGCTTTTGACACTCTTTTTCACTCAGACATCATTGACAAACTCACCCAGCTAGGTATCAACCCTTATATTGTTAGATGGGTCACTAACTGACTAATAGAACACATATAATCAAAAACAGGGGAATATACCTCCAACAGCAAACATGTAACCAGTGGTCTTCCACAGGGATCAGTCCTGGGCCCTCTTCTGTTTGAAATCTATTTCTCAGAAGTACAAGCAAAAGTAAGCATCTGTGGCTGACAAAGTTTGCTTATGGCTGAAAACTGGGATGGTCACAGACTCTCCAAATGATGTCAATGTCCTACAAGAGGGTCTTACACAAACAAAAGATTGGTGCCAAAGTCACGGCCTTAAACTCGATGCAAAAAAAGTATTATCATCCCTTTCAGTAAGAGCATTGTTCCTGCTAATGACCACATCATTAACAACACCCTAAGTAAGCACTCAGTGGTGAGAGACCTGGGCATGCAGGTTGAGAGCAACTTTACCTTTGATCACCATGTATCCACAGTGGTAAGAAGGGCATTCTATATTGCTCATCTCATAAGTAAGGATATTGCCTCCAGAAAAAAAGAAGCTGTAGCCTCCCTGTACTCTTCCCTCATCAGGCCAGTAATTGAGTACAACACCCCTTTTGGCATGTACCTTTCCAAGCACCTGCAGCAATTGAAGAAACTACAAAGGTTCCTCACAAGGAAAATTCAAATGTCTTCAGCATCTGTCCTATGTGGCTCATCTGAAATCACTGTACCTTTCCAAGCACCTGCAGCAACTGGAGAAACTACAAAGGTTCTTCACAAGGAAAATTCAAACGTCTTCAGCATCTGTCCTATGTGGCTCATCTGAAATCACTGTTACTTTATTCTGTTTCATACAGACTACTCAGAAGTGATCTCTGCCTTGCATGTAAGACAATCTCTGACCCTGCTTTATTGGAAATGCTGCATATCCAGAAGTCAAATGGCACACAGGTTACTTGCTCTAAAGACCTTAACCTGGTATGTGACATTAATAGAACCTGCTAGAGGTTACTACACCTTTGAAACAGACTACTGCTTCATGTCAAACAGAGCACCTCATCGGCCCTCTTCAAACACAATCTGGATGATTGGATGGGTAACCGTAAATTCACCCCGGGGGTTCCACTTGTGTCTCTCTTGGACATGGGCATTAGGTGCTGAGCCTGGAAATAAGGGTAGAACTTGGCTAGGCCTGTAAGGGCCCTAGGGCCATTAGTCTACTAATGTCCTATGATCCTATAAGACATAGGCATACATATTTCTGTGATGTAAGCATTCCCATTACCAAACAATCACCAGAAAATCAAACCTGCTACTTATCGACCCTCATACTTCTCCACCTCTAAGAGCAAGAAATCTCGACAAAGTCATGAATAAAAGTGGGATAAAGGGCCTGTAATAGGGATAATTTTTAAATATTGCTCTTACAAACTTAAAAAGTTGATAGAATACCAGGTTTTGTATTAGCATGAAGTTTTTACTTAAACATTAGCATCAATTTTCTGTATAGTTAGAACTGATCACAAATCAGTCACCTTTGAAATGACACTAACACCAGAACTCAAAAGGATGAAATCAGACTAAAAACATCACCAAGGCAAACTATATCCTCCTAGGTGAGGGTATGACTGCATTCTAAGCCCCACCCCAAGCTGAAAGTAGTAACTACACTGAAGCATACATTAAAGCCCTGTACAATCACTTGCACAAGTATATAAATTTGGCTGTACCAGAAAGAATCAAAGGCAGCGCCCCAAGTAAAATCAAGCTGCCACGGTGGACTTCCAGCATCAGTAAACTCTACAATGAATGCAAACATTTGCTGTCCAAGAAAACAAAGACAAGGACCCAACAATGGAAAGCACCCTCCTCAGCCTTAACAGGCAAATAAGACAACTTGTCAAATTGTCCAAGAGCTCCTTTGAGAGAAACCTAGCGAGTACTCCAAAGAATAACCACAAGGCCTTTTACAGCTATGTATGTAACCCAAAGGGTAGGACAAAAGCTTGTGCAGAACTAGTGGCCAATGGTATCATACATATAGACCCCACAGAGATAGTGAACCTGCTAGCAGATAGGTTTGGTGAAAATGTCACTCCATTATCCCTGCTAATTTACAACAAACTCTCCCCCAAACTCCCCCCTGACCTTACATATCTGAGGGGCAAGTCATCAAAACCCTGTCCAAGGCAAAGAACATGGCCTCTATAGGACCAGATGACATCTCAGGCTGTCTTCTAAACAGGATAAAACATGAACTAGCATCACCACTAAGTACCCTTTTCCATCGTAGCATGACCACAGGCTTTGTTCCTGTAGAATGCAGAACAGCTACAGTTATTCCCATCCACAAAGGTGGCCGAGTAACAGACCTGGGGAATTACAGACTCATAAGCCTGACCAGCCTCATCTATAAGGCCATGGAATATATCATTATGGACCTCATAAACAAAGACATAAGTGACCTCCAAACCTTGGTCCTACCCAATTCGGCTTCAAGAAGGGAAGATCCTGCCTGCTAAATCTGGTGGATTTCTTTGAAAGTGTGACCAAGGCATTTGATGAGGGCAGATCTGTACACACAGCATACCTCGACTTGGCCAAGGCTTTCAACACAATCCCAAATTCAGGCGTTACTAATAAACTTAGCAAACTGAATGTAAACTCCTTCATTGTAAGATGGCTTGCCAACTGGCTCATAAACCGGGCACACACTATCAAAGTGGGTGACTCCACATCAACCAGCAGACTTGTTACCAGCGGGGTACCACAGGGTTCAGTCATGGGACCCCTGTTGTTTGGTATATACTTCTCAGAAGTTCAGGTCAAAACTAAAGGGTTGTGGTTGACCAGGTTTGCAGACAAAATTGAGTCAGTATACTCCAGGAAGGTCTCACACAGACCAGCAACTGGTGTATTAGTCATAGTCTCAAACTGAATGCAGAGAGATGCATCATCATTCCCTTCAGCACAAACAATGTCCCTTGACACTACCAAATCAATAATAATACCCTAAGTACCCATGAAGTGGTAAGGGATCTGGTATCACGGGTTGACTGTGACCTTAACTTTGACCACTGCATGTCTACTGTTGTAAGGAAAGCTTTCCACATAGCTCACTTGATTAGTAAAGGCATTGCCTCGGGAGCAAAAAAAGTTATAACCCCCGTATACTCGGCACGTATCCGGCCCATAATTGAGTACAATGCTCCATTCATTATGTACTATAATGAAGAATAATTATTTCTTATGAGCTAATCAAATTGTTCCCTGTACCCAAACTAATTTGATCATCATGGATTGCATGGTGTAATTCTGGGGGTATGGTATGTTAGCTGCCATAATTTAACTGATGCATTTTAAGCAGGTTAAAAAGTAGCTTCTTTTGGGTGGGAGGTTGGCATAATGGTTAAGGTGCTTACCTTACAGACATAACATGCAGGGCTTGATTCTCACATGGAGTAATTGGCTAAATTCCCTATGAAGGCAGTTAGCCTAGTACTAATCTATGAAACTATGAAAATAAACATTCGTAAATTCATCCCAGTATTGTTTTTTTTAAATACTGACAGCCACAATACTACTATTTTATTAAAAACTGGCCAAAAATATGGGGAAAAATCTGGACATTCTGTGAAAATCTGTACAGTTGGGAGATACGTCAACCCTACTCTGGAATAAAAAAAAGGACAACTTACTTTCCTGGGTGCTACAGCTAATCAGGTCCCTGGCTTCACTTAAATGGACCTGACTGAGTGCAGCTTACTGACAAATGAAAAAAAAAGATGGAAAAATGTTTGCAATGTCCCGATGATGTCACACAGCCATGCGGATGCCAATCACGAGCTGCCAAGGAATGAGCAGAGGACATGGTGAAACCTGTGGCTGTTGCATGGGAGCCCTCATTCACGGGGGAAGTAATCAGGGGCTCCCCACGGCCACGGGTGCCTAACACCAGCTATGTGGATAAAGAAGATGGCAGATTACCTGATGATTATTTTCAGTCTCAGCAAGTTATTTGAAGATTGCTTCGTATGTACTCCAGAACATTCCAGATGTGGTCTCACCAAATAGCAATAGAAAATAATTTTCTGCTAGTGATGTCTTGCCATGTCAGTCCCATAATCCTCTCAATTTTATTTGCTGCCTTTTCTCATTCAGTGCCCACCTTCAAATCAATTAGACCAAGGTCCAATCTGTTTCTTCATGTTTTGATGTCTAGGTACATTATTTTGCACCACTTTGCCCTCCCACAAAACTGTCTCATATCTATTAACTCATCTGCGTAAATCCCCTTCTTATCCTTTTCATCCTAGCCAGCCTATCACATGTATCATCCCTATTACTGAACTTTGTGTCATCTGTAGAGAGACATATCTTACCTTTAGTCCCTCTGAACTGTCACTTATATAGGCAGTGAAGATGCCAGGTCCTAGAATTGTTTACTATAATTCACAAGTTATAGCTTCAACTTCAGTTTACTATTACCTTTATCCTGCTGTTCAAACATTTTTTTTAACCAGATCACAACTCTGGGACCCACTCTTTTATTCTAATGTACATATTATTGTTTTTTGCTAGATTGCATCATATGCCTTCATGAAGTTTGTGCAGGCCACTGCCAGCTCCTTTGACATAATGTAAAAGCCTGACTAAGGCCACACTAACAGAGTTCAGTTTCACAGCTCAGGTACCTGTTGGATCAGGTATAGAAAGAATGAGGTGCCTGTCTTTGGGGGGAGGGAACAGATTGTGCCTGTCCAGTTCTCCCTTGGAGGAGGGACAGTGAAGCAAATCATGATACAGAGGCAGGTGTTTGGCCACCAAGTAGAGGAGTGAGCCCATACATATGGGGAAGGCATAGTGGTTCCCAGGTTCCCGTGGTGACATGGTCTGCTTGCCCCCTGTCCATGCCAGGGTAAGGTTAAGGCCATACTATATATACCATCTTTGCTAGGATGCAGGCTTGTATGACAGACATCCCCAGCCATTTCTCATTCTCAGTATGGAACATCCAGGATGGGAAAATTAATAGGTCTGGCTGATAGGGGAAGCCTGATTCATTGTCAATTCATTCACATCCATGAGATTTGTATGACATGACCTTCTTGTTTAAAAAGCCAATCCAAAGCATGTTGTGACTGTTTCCAGTACTGTGGTCCATCTGATTTTTCCATTTCAGATCCACTTTTGCAGGTGTCCCCACTAAATTTTAAGGCTTTCAATTACATAACTGAGGGAGGTGAACATTTAGAAACAGGTTTGCCCTGTCATAAGAGTCCTGAAGCAAAGTAGGACAGTCTAGGAATTTGCAAAATTCTGTAAAAGTAAATCAGAGGATAGTACATATCTTAGGGAATAAAAATTCAAATGGCAGTGAGCCTAGATATGCTGTATTTCATAGGATAAGCAATAACAAAATATGTTGTCAGTATATTAATTGATCTGAATGTTGCCATACTAGTACTGCTAGACTTTTCAAAGATGGAGTGCAAGAGGTCCTCCAGTGCAGATGTATGTAGGATACCCTTTTTCATAGGGAGTTGGATGGAGATAACATTAAGCCACCAGAATTTTAGCAACATTCAAATAGAACTGCTAAAAAATGGTGTTGTAAACAGTATGTAGCAAAAAGACCACATGTAAGTGATTTAAATGTGATTGGCCTTATCAGATTTCTATAAGCTAGCCACAGTCAGCACTCACCCCGACAGAAGTATTTGACATTTGCAATGTTAGGGTATAGCAAATATTTTAAGAACGCACTGCAATTTATTTTTGTGGAATAAAAGTACATTCTGTTTCAGTTTCATGTCTCTGTCTGTGATCAAGGTTTAGACTTTTTTGAATGTTTTAGTCTGCAACGTCTTGGTGAAGTCTGAGGAAATGTACCTTTTCTAAACATTTTAGTCTTATTTTGGGATTACATTTGCAGACACTAAAGAGACTGGAGTACCAAAAACTAATCAAGATGAGACAGATAAATGAAGAAAAAAGGCAGTTCGATCTCCTTATGAAACGAAAACTAGCTCCTCAGGTTTGCAGAGTATCATCTCTCACTCCACACTCAGGCCGTGCAAGATCTGCCAACATGAGCATTTCTGCATTTAGTGCAAGCAAGAGCAGCAGTGTGAAAAGTTTTAAATCTGAACCCACATCAGAAATGATGCCCGATATCCTGCCATCAACACCACCTTCAGAAGAAGTTCTTGATGTTAAAAGAAAGCTTCTAAAGGCAAGCCTGAAAGTAAGTACAATATTTCTTTTGCATGTACGTGCATGCACATGCTATATTATTTACTTACTTTTTAACATGTGCTTTTTGCCCCCACAGCTACTGACCTTCAAGCCTCTGTTTATCAGTTTTGAACCCATTTATTCCCCTCTAGTTCACATCTCCAACATGAAAGTAAGAGCTGACAGGAGGAACCATCATCCAAGCAGCCATGGGGGCAGTTTGTGCCTTGCTAACATCTCACCAATGAAAGTGTTGTCTTTTTAGTCCCAACCTCTGCTCCTGGTGGTTGACATGTACACCTGTACCACAATGAGGCATCCAGTACTGTGGATCATCAAACCTCTGTCCCCAGTCTTGTGTTTTTGTTGCTGCATGGTGGTAATTAGCTGACTGAAACCATCATTCCCTAGTCCCAGGGGAGTCAGCATCAGCCTCTCACTCCCATCATTCTCCACCCATCTCTCTCAGCACCTGAGCCACTATTCAAACTCTGATCACCTGGGTCATATTCAGGTCTTTAGCCACCTGCAGTATGTAGCCGGATAACATGCTATGCTATGTTTTTCATACAGCTTCATTCCAGGATACACCTGACAGTGGGTTGTTATCATTTTTTTATTATTATTATTCCTTATGCCACTGATCTCTGGCTTACCACACACTTACATTTCCCATCTTTTCTCACAAAGGTAGTATGAGGCCTAAAATATATATTTTCTTTCCAGTTTTCCCACTTTTTTCCCTTAAAGGCACAAAGTCAATTGAAACATGTGAGCAGGTGATGATCACAATGTTGCAGCCACAGTGTCTGGATACAGCCTCCTGTGTGAGGTGATGATGTGTGGTGGCCCTAGTTTGGCTGTGTGCATTCATATACATCTTTGAAACAGATAACAGCATATGCTCCAGTGGGACTACATGCAGTACTTTCTGCCACTTTGAAGACATTGGTTGCAAAATATAACACATCTTCCTTGTGGAGTGAAGGGCAAGCTATTAGCCATTGAATATGCCTTGCACTGGCTTACCCCATGCTTAGCCCTGAACCAGGACCACTGATATTTTTTGCCACTTTGTGTTGTAGTCTCTGGTCTGATACCAGTGGTCTGGTGCTTGATGTTCCCATACATAATGCGCCTATCAAACAGGAGTATATACAAACATACATACATACATACATACATACATACATACATACAGTCTGGCCATTCTGAAACATGAACTCTGCACCCCTCTTTTCAATCCAAATTTCACTGTTGAGCTCAAAATATCTAAGACTGGCAGCTTGCTAATAGCGAGCAGCATGCCTGCCTTCCAAGAATAGTGCCTGGATTTGTTAATCTCTGTGCTCTGTCCTCATGATTTATGTGTAGTTCATGCACTTATTTATCGTCTCCATTTCAGTTCAGCACTTACTGTTCTTTCTTCTTACATCCCGTTCAGTTTACTGCTCACCATGAGGGGTTTGCACATTATACCTCTTTAGAGTGCATTTCCAGGATCATCATTGCTCCTTTTGCCTTGCGGTGATGCTAGTACTGCATTCCCATATCAATGGCAGCTACCTAGTCAACTCCTTCACAGCTTGCACTCAGTCAGGGTAGATGCCCTATTCACTCTGCCCAGGTTATACCTCTGGCATTCATTAGAGTTATTTGTGAACTTTTGATATTAGCAAACACTTTGCAGGTATCCCATCACTGGAGTATTTGGTTGAGTCATATAATAATAGTTTAGTAATTAATGTAAACAGCAGGAGTGGGGCAGTGAACTCTTTGTTGTGTAATGATGCAACCAGACAAGTGGAGACAGGTAATTGTGGGTTGAATGTTCTAGCAGTCAGATTATTACAGAATACATGTACTGCTGTAATGCATGCAAAAATGATTACAGAACAAGCTAGAATTTTTCTGTATGAATTCCACCTCTACAGAATCCAAAAACATTAACTGTTTAGAAGACTTTGTGTGTAAAATGAAACTGCCCCTATTATAGGGACTTCCTGTCAGGGCACAGAGCATATATGTTGAGTTTTATAAGCACTCCCCCTCTTTCCCTTTAAAAAATGCATACTTGTTGCTAGAACTCTTGCTTTTTTGGTAGAAGTGTTACACTTATCCACAATTTTGAATTCTGGATTTATGGTGAGTCTTCATGCCTAAAAAAAAGAAACAAAAGATAAGTTCAACTGGGTTTTCATGAGGTCAAATTTACACTCAGCCTACAGGGGACTGTCGACTGTGATCTTCTACCATCCAAGAAAGAAAGAAAGAAATCTTAAATTATGACTAAACTACAAAAGATTAATTGTACCTTGTTTGATTATAATGCTTGTTTGGATACGGGGATAGAAAATATGGGAACAGCTTTTCTGTACAATCAATTCAGTTTAGGGGGAGTTGGCTGGATGATTTACGGATATTTCAAACAAGATATCATTCTCAAGATTGAACTGTTGGAAGAAAAATGAATAGACACAGAAGACAGAGGACATGTAAAAATCTGCAGTTTACTGACATTCCTGAACTGGAAAAGGATGCTAGCTATGTGAAAAGATGAAGGGACTTGGATACCAGCCAAGAAATTTTTATAGAGATCTCCTGGGGGAGATCTATTTCAGAGTCTAATGACAAGGATCCCCAGACCCTTGTATGCCTTCACTCTTACACCCCAAAATAGAAGGTTATTTCTAAATGTGGTCCACATGAAATGGTGAGAATCATAGTTTCCACAGTTCTATGTAGCCATGATTATTCATCAGAAACTAGAAAAAGAAAAATGACCTTTCAAGAAGCCATTAAACTACACAAGAAGGTTAAAAATCAAATTCTGCCTTCTATATTCTGTGCAATTGAAGGTAAATTTGCTAGGGGGATCGGTGACATTTGACACACCCGAACATTTCTGTATGAATTCCAACTCTGCAGAATAAAAAGCTCTTCAATATTTATTTTCAGCCATGATTATAAACTTATCAGGAAGACATAGATCCTTTGGGAAATATGCCTGAAATGCCTACAAATGGTAAAATGCAACAGAATAAGTAACTGGATCATTTTCCTCTTTTTCAAAAAAATAATGATGGAGCGATAGAAAGCTGCATTTGCTGCAGGCAGAAAGAAGTTGAGCAGTTAACTAAACAGTTAAGAATTCCTTTGTAACCACCCTTGATGTTCTTCATTTTTCACTGTTGCAGTCATCACATTTGGGTTATCTGCCTGCAGGTAGCCTTCAGCCGGCCTGAATACCAGAGTATTCGGATTTCTGCGTCGGATGCTGTCGCTTCTTCCTTGACGTCAGGTCGTCAGGGGTATAAAACATGCAGCCGACGCCATTACATCAATCTTTCTTGCCATGCGGTTTCCAAAGCAGAAGCAGTTCGCAAGTGCCGGTCGGCCAACTCCTAAAATTTTCATTTTCGAGTTTCAGACTCGAAGTCTTCAAAAAAGCTAAGTACCCCATTGGGGATCCTTTTTCTTGCTCTAACCGATGTCAGTAAAAGTTAACAATTGTCTTACCTGTGGAAAACAAATACCTCATAGAGATTTTCATTCTTACTGCATCCCCTGTTTAGGCCCAGACCACGATGTCCCTCTTTGTCGGTTTTGTGCCTTGTTCAATGCCCGAACTATTCGCCATCGGGCTTTTTTTCCAGCTAATTACTTTCATACTCATTCTGTGTACTCCAAAATGGCTTCGTCAAGCCACCCGACTACCGATATTCCAAAAGAAGTAAGGATAAAGACAGAGACAGATCGCATAGGTCCAAAACTGCCGACGATGCTTCCGTTAAGCTAGTCGCCAATCCACCAGTACTCAGTGAGGCACTTTCGCAGCCCCTGATACCCGCTACTTCTGATTTGCAGGCCTCTACTGAGACCCATTCGGAGTCCGGTATGTTGCAAGATGCTTCTTTGACTATGGAACCTGCAGATGTCTCTACCTTGGATGGGTCCGGAGCCCCTGTGCAGGCATCGGCGTCTGAGGGTGTATTCAGGCCTACAGACATTCATATTTAACCAACACCATAATTTTCATCCAGGCCAAAATCTTGCACCATACCTAGAAAACCGACAACCAAACCGCAGGCTCAGGCCCATATGCCTAAAAAACAAATGCTTACAATGGCTGAAGACCTTATTACCTTAATTAGGGAAAGCCAGCCTTCCCCTTCTAAGAGACCTAGAACTGATTTTCTTTCTGATTCTTTTGATCAGGAATCTGATATTTCTGCTCCTTCTGATTACCAGGATTTGCCCTTATCTACTTATGAGGATTCTGATGCAGAGGATTCCATTCCCTCTGCTTCCCCTCCAGAGGATTTTTCTTTCGGTGAAACCTTGCACACTCTTAGGGAGCATTTCTGCTGGGAAAGCCAGGATTACTCTGAGTCCAAAAAGAGACTTATGGAATTCTTACTACTACCTCAACACAGGCCTTTAGCTATCCCTCCTGTTCTGGACATTGTAGATGATGCTTTCTTGGAATCCAGCCTTACCCCAGACACCTTACCTCCAGCTCCCAGAAAACCTGATAGGTACTACAGAGTACCTGACTCTCACAAGTTCCTCTTCAAGAATCCTTCTGTGGATCCAGAGACCATTTCCCAAGGACCAAAAGGCATTAAGGCTACTGCTGCCAAAACTTCTACCCCTTCTGATAGAGATTCTAGAGCCTTAGACAGATGGGGTAAGAAGGTATACACTTCTGCTATTTTGGCCATTAGGGCTTTAAATTGCCAGTTTCATATGTTAAAGTATCAGCAGCATGTTATGGGGCTACTTAAACAGAAAATTATGTTGATTCCTGACTGTACTGAACACAAAGAATTGCAGGATTTAATGCATTCTGCAGAACAAGTTGGTAAACATACTTTGCAATGTGGTTTTGATACTTTAGAAGCATCTTGCAGAGCTGCTGTCACTGGGTCTGTAATTAGAAGGCATGCTTGGCTTAAGGAATAAAACTTGCCAGATCATGTAAAAGCTAAATTACTGGATGATCCCTTAAACCAGGACCACCTTTTTGGCAACAAAACAGATTAAGTCCTCAAAAGGATGGAGGAAAAAGCTAAATCTATGCAAACTGTTAAAGATTTCCTACAAGTGCAGCCTCCCAGATTCAGTAGGCATTGGCCTTCAAAGAACTGGTCCTTTCCAGTTCCTTCTAGGCCTTCTCAGTCCAAACCCAGGAACAGCAGACTACAGTCTCAGGCTACGCACAGACCTAAACAGTGGGGGGCTCCCACTTCCAAAGAAGGGAGTAGTAAGCCACCTGCCTATGGAAAAATGGCACAATGACTTAATCTTAACCCTTCCAAGCCCTGCTCACTACCTGCTCCCTTAGGAGGAAAGCTTGCCCTGCATGCAAAAAGCTGGGAACTCAATACCCAGTACAAATGGGTTTTGAACATAGTTTCCCAAGGATACAGATTCCACTTCCACACACTACCAACCCCAAATGGTTGGCCAGACCTACCCTCAAATCAATGGGCGGAGGCCCAACAGCAGGTTCTTTCTCTTCTCAATATCAGGGCTATACATCCTGTCCAAGCAGAACAAAGGGGACAAGGTTTTTATTTAAGACTTTTTCTGGTATCCAGAAAAGACAACTCCTGGTGTCTTATCCTGGACCTCGCTATTCTCAACACCTTTCTGGTAGTTACAAAATTCAAAATGCTAACTCTGCAATAGCTTCTTCCCATGCTAGCCAAGGATGCCTGGCTGGCAAACCTAGACTTAAAGGAAGCTTACCTGCACATCCCAATAAGGGAATCTTGCAGAAAATACCTACACTTCAGGGCAGGCTCCATGCACTGTCAGTTCTCTGCACTTCCCTTTGGCTTATCTACTGCACCCAGTGTATTCACAAAGTGTCTAACTCCAGCCATTGCATTTTGCAGGCAGAGAAATATTCAGATTTACCCATTATTGGATGATTGTCTTATTCAGGCAGAAAGCCATGACTTGCTATTACAACACCTGGCATTCATAAAGAAACTTTTAACCTCACTGGGGTACACCATCAATGAAAAGAAATCTCACCTAGTACCCTGCCAACAGATTGTATTTCTGGGAGCAAGCTTGAACACAACTTCCCAGATGGCATTACTCACTCCGGAGAAACAAGTTTATTTGACAACCTACTTCAAACTATTGGCCACAAAACCCCAGCTAACTGCAAGAAAAATACTGCAAGCTGTGGGGTTCATGGCCTCTTGCATTTTAATAATTCCATATGCAAGACTGCATATGAGGAAACTCCAATGGTATCTAAAAAGCCTATGGTGTCAACATTTTCAGGACCTGGAAACAATGATTTCTATCATTCCTTGTATGAAAACAGAGTTCCTTTGATGGGCAGAGGCCTGCTACCACAACAAGGGACTCCCTTTCACTCTAACCCTGCCACCCAAACCCTAACAACAGATGCATCAGACTATGCATGGGGGGCTCTCATGGCAGGGCAGTGCATTCAGGGCAGATGGAACCTGAGACACATGCACCTGCATATCAATCAAAAAGAAATGCTAGCTGTACAGAATGCTCTGACAGCCTTCAAAGACCGTATTCTTCCAGGACAACTATTGGTAAAGACAGACAACACCACAGTTATGTGGTACATAAACAAGCAGGGGGGAACCCACTCGTACCCTCTCGGCAGACTAGCCATGGCTCTGTGGAAGACAGCCTTGAGCTACCAAGTACACCTGCAAGCTCAGTTCCTGCCAGGCAAACTAAATTCACTGGCAGACAACCTAAGCAGAAATCTCATGGATTCACGAATGGAAACTAGAACCCAAAATATTCAACCTCTTGAGGAACAAATGGGGGACTCCAGAGGCAGATTTGTTTGCCTCCCCTCAAAACTACCAATTGCATAAATTCTGCACAAGAACTCCCCACAGCCAAGTTTGGAAGGTGGATGCCCTGTCTTTCACCTGGGAAAGTTTCTCAGTTTATGCCTTTCCCCCTCTGCCTCTCCTCTCGAAGGTTCTACTAAAGATCAAACAGGACAAGCCAAAGACAATACTTGATTGCACCAGACTGAACACGCCAGCACTGGTACCCCCTCTTGCACAATATGACACTGCTACAACCACAGCACCTGCCTCAGACCCCTTCCCTGCTGTCCCAGCAGGCGGGCCAGATTCTGCACCCTCAGCTTCAAACCCTGAACCTTGAAGCCTGGCTAATTCCTTGAGCTCTCCCCTAGCATCCCTCAGTAAGCAGGTACTGGATGTCATTCTGGAGGCAAGGAGGCCTAGTACTAGAAAATCCTATGCTGAAAAGTGGAAAAGATACTGTTCCTGGAGCCTAGCTCAGGGGACGGGCACAGCGGTGCCCAGCTTACCTCATATTCTACAGTACTTAACAGAAATGCTCCACAAGGGCCTATCCTTCTCGTCAATTAAAATTCATGCCTCTGCCATTTCAGTACATTATAATACTGAGCCACTGCTCTTCTCTCACCTCTTGCTAAAGCAATTCCTTAGAGGGGCCAAAAATGTAAGACCCCCCAGGAGAGCTCCCACTCCAGCCTGGGACCTTAACTTTGTATTGGAAAAGCTCTCCCTTCTCCCCCTTTGAACCAGCTGCTTCAGCAGAGTTGAAATTCCTTTCTTGGAAAACAGCCTTCCTTCTAACCATTACTTCAGCTAGAAGAGTGTCTGAATTATAGGCCCTCATAGCAGTGGAACCCTTCATTGTCTTCCATGCGGACAGGGTTTCCCTCAGGACTAATCCTTCCTTTATGCCCAAGGTGGTGTCTTCTGTGGCCCTAAATCAGTCCATTCATTTGCCTACTTTTTCCCCTAATCCACAAAACAAAGGGGAATGAATACTGCACTCTCTGGATGTGTACAGACT
This sequence comes from Protopterus annectens, assembly GCF_019279795.1. Lineage (NCBI taxonomy): Eukaryota > Metazoa > Chordata > Ceratodontiformes > Protopteridae > Protopterus > Protopterus annectens. Next base: position 612,718,484 of record NC_056733.1, read on the forward strand.
ATTTATATTCTATTTGGACAGCATTAAGCCTATCAGAAAATCTGAACAGCTGCTAGTTAGCTTTGCTGCAGGGGCAGAGGGAAAGACTATTTCAAAGCAAACCATTTCCAAATGGATAGCCCATTGCATTCATTTCTGCTACAAGCACCATGGAAAACCTACCCCACAGGGGATAAGATCACATTCCACCAGGGCTGCAACTACCTCTGTGGCATTTCTGAGAGGGGTCCCTACCAGGGGCATCCTAGAAACTGGTACCTGGAGCTCTGTACATACCTTCACCAAGCATTACCACTTGCCTATCTTTTCTAAATCCAGAGCTGGATTTGCCACTGCAGTCTTGCAGGGATTAATAGCTGGCCCTAATGCTCTTTAACTTCCTCCTCTCTTCCTTAGCTTTGGGAATCAAGCCAAATTTGATGACTGCAACAGTGAAACGTGAAGAACATAGTACAGTTGTGTACACTATGTAGATGTTCGAGTGTATTCATTGTTGCAGTCCTGGTTACCCTCCCTCCAGCCCCCTGACTTCTGTTGGCACTACCTTTCCTTCTTGTTTGGCATATATCATATCATGTGTATTTGCTTTTTGCTGGGGGTTTACCATACCATATAATTGCTTCCTATTGTGGGGGCACCTGACATCTGGGGCAAGAAAAACTGATGTAATGGCATCGGCTGCATGTTTTATACCCCTGACGTCAAGGAAGAAGCGACAGCATCCGACACAGAAATCCAAAGACTCTGGTATTCAGGCCGGCTGAGGGCTACCTACAGGCAGATAACCCAAATGTAATGACTGCAACAGTGAATACACTCGAACATCTACATTTATGGTAAGTGTACATACACAACTGTACTTTTCTTGGCTCCTGTGCCTCAACTGCTGTCTTTATTTCAAGTGGCTGCAGATTTGAATAAGAAATATATAATTCTTACAATACTTTATAGGTTGGTACTAGACTATCAGACCTAGGGCCTATACAAGCCTAGCCATAACAATTCCCTGGCTATTTCTTTCCACACTGTTTACTTCTTGGACCCCTGTCTAGCAGGGCGACTGATGTGATCCCCGGGATGAATTTCCTTTCTCCCATCCAATCGTCAAGGTTCCTTTTGAAGAGTGCCAAAGAGGTACTCCACTTGACATGTATGGGCAGTCTATTCCAGAGTCTGGGGAGTCTCTGGGTCTGGAACCTATCCCTCCAGCATGTTTTTTTTTTATTGTGATGACAAGGTTTAGATGCCTGGAGCATGTGGTTCTGAGGGATTGGGATTTCTTTAAATGTAACGTCCAACAGCTCTGGGTTTGGCATGGCCTTGTATGTTAAGCAGGGATCACCTCTGAGTAGACGATATGTGACAGAGTATAGCTGGAGCTTTTTAAAGCGGTCAGCATAGGGCATCTGCTTTAGGCCTGTAATTCTTTTAGTGAGGTATTTCTGTGGCCTTTCCAGTTATTGCAGGTGTCTTGAGAGGTACATACCAAATGGGGCATTGTATTCTATAATGGGTCTAATGAGGGATGTGTACAGTGGGACAATGACCTCCTTTTTTCTGGATGAAAAACCCTTAGTGAGGAGGTGTGCCACATAGAAGGATTTCCTGACTGTTGTGATGATGTGGTTATCGAAGGTGAGAACACTGTCCACCTGTGTCCCTAAGTCTCTTATCACACTTTTGGTGTTTAGTGTGCTGCCACCTATGTGGTAATTCACGGGAACATGTTTTTTCCCAAAGGGGATAACTATACATTTCTTGGCATTGAGCTTGAGCCCATGGCTCTGGCACCAAGCATCTGTTTCTGTAAGGCCCTTTTATAGAGTATCCATATAATTTGGAGATTCAGTAATGGCTCCCAGTTTGCAGTCATCTGCGAACTTTGTTAGCCAGAGTCCCTTAGTATTGGCCCGTACTTCAGAGAAGTAGATGCCAAACAAGAGTGGTCCCAGGACTGAACCCTGAGGTACTCCACTTGTCAATTGTCTGGAGCTGGAATTGGAGTCAGATACTTTTTCAGTGTGGGTTCTGTCAGTAAGCCGCTTGGCAACCCATCGAGTGGCATAAGGATTAATGCCCAGCTTAGTAAGTTTATCTATGATTCCAGAGTGGGGGATGGTGTCAAAGGCCTTGGCGAGGTCCAGATAGGCTGTGTGGACCACCTTACCATTGTCCACGGCTGGACTTCAAGTGATTGTTTTACATGGATTACATGGACTTGCACTTTTACAGGGTCTGCCTTGGATTTGTTTAATTAACCATATTTAATCTTGTGTACAATGTCTAATGCATACACCTGAACCATTGTTGCACTTCCGGGTTAATTCTGGTGCAAGGCTGTCTGCTGTAATAAGCTTGCTAATAATTAGAAGAGCAATACCAACATTTACATTAACTCAAGTGCACACATTCATAACTGCCCTAAGAGTAAACATTGTTTGATAAAGAAGTTTGCTTCAGTTTGATAAACTCTTAAGTCTGTGTAACACTACCAGCTAAGATCCAGAATGAAAAAAAAATGTATTTCTTAATCAGTATTACAATTTCTTAACTTCGATGAGTTGGTTGAAGAATAATAGCCAATATGCAGACATATCTACATGTGAGTTCTTATCACTTCAATCAGCCAATCAAGTTCCTTAGAATCATAGCATGTGCAGCTTACTGCTTCTCTTGTCATTCAAAGTTTAATATAATAATACAAGTTATCTATTGTTGGCACTGACTAGAAGGGCTGGTAGGAAAGTAGAATGACAGTGGATGATTTCCAAGCATTTAAGAGAGCCATACAGCATTTTGTATAGTGTTTGGCGAGAAAAATGGATTAGCTGTTAAGTGTGCAGACATACTGCAGGGACTGAACTAGCTAAGGTGCCAGACTTCGATGCAAATAAGTTCATAAGTAAGGCATTTGGATTTATTGTAAGGCTAGAAGATGTACTCATGTCAACAGCTGAAAGGACATAATTCTTTTTTTACTTTATATTTTGGCATTTTTGTCTCTGTTAATGCTTGCAACAGTTCATAATTGGATGAGTTATGGATCTGCAGTATATTTGAAAGCATAAAGTTTAATAACTGGGAATAGGGGAGGGAGGATCAAGTAGAGGTGATTTATGTCTTGCAGAGTTTTTATTTTCTTCATTATGACGCAGCTATTGCAGTTGCATAAAACACCCATGGCATCTGCTCTTTTACAAGTTTGGAGCACAATAAGTATAGCTTAAAAACTGTTTTATGAACGTTTTAGCAGTTTGCTGCTTAGTTAAATTTTGAGTCCTGCTTCGTTTAACTTGGCTGAAATAATGGTTACTACAAGGTTTAAGAATTTATTTATTGATGTTTTAGGTTTTACCACAAAAAACTTGGTGCAGCCTTTCAGACTGCAAAACCAGTTAGCATAGTGTGTAAATATAATGAGCAAGAATGATATAAGGGTGAGCTTTTCCTGGGAAAGTGTATATTACATATATATTATTTATGTATTCTTTACTACCGTGAATGTGCATGTTTTTTTAATCCATTGAAAAGAGGCAAAGATTTTACATGTATAAAATGTTTAAGCCCCCATTTTTTGTTACTGCAAAAATCAACATTTTCAGACCCTGAACATATTGAAGGCACATTAATCTGCCTCTCATGTAGATTGTTCTGTTTCATATCCTTCAGGTAGACATAGAAATGTAATTTGATTGGTAAGATAAGTTACCCCTTTTGAGCTGAAAGACAGGGCAGACAGTAAAAGATAAGTTGGAATATCTCATCTGGAGATGATACAGTTATTTAGGGATTGGACTGTCATCCAGGACAAGTTGGTGATATGAGCAGATAACTAGAATATGCTTTTGCTTCTGATGAAGTGCATACAGTTCCTCATGCAAATAAGACACCTGCGCTAGGGAAATGGATAAGTAAATAAATAAATGAATAAGTAAGTATGTAGAATGTGAATAGTAGATGTACAGAGGGTCTCGAATCATTGACAGCCAGTTTAGACTTGCTTTTCATACAGGTTTAGGTCATACTACAGAACTGACAAAAATATTAGTGGCAAAGGAAAAGACCTAGTTGATGGATACCTTGGGACATTTTTTGAACAGTGCTCTTAGATTATGCTCTTCTGCTATTAAAAGCACACCTATCTAAATCCAAAATTGACAGTCACAGGAGAGTGAAGTTATGTTTTTTGTCAGGGACAATGACTCAGGATGTGTTTTAAGACTTTAATATGACAGTGGCCCCATTTAAAGCTCTGGATTGAGGATTAATTTCAGGAAAAAAAAAACAGAATGCTATCAAAACAGATTTATTGAAGTTGCTGAAGTTAGAACAATATTGATTTGTATTATTCAATGAACAATACAATGGTATAAGGATGATTATCAGCAGAGAACAGAAAATTAAGGATATACAAGATGAACTAAAGTAATAAAATGCTATACATAAAGCTGAAATTATTAAGAGATTTCTGAAACTAAAGAACTTTGAGCTTACTCCTAGTAATCAGTAATATCTGGCACTAAGGTTGAGACAGCAAACAGCAAATAGGATGGTTAATAAAGTAAAAGTAATACTTGTCAGAGAGATGCTACAACATTCCAAGATAATTTTTTGCTAGATTTTATGAACAGTCATATGCAGGGGCTATCAAGCAAGCTATTAGGAATGAAGAATTAGTTGAATTACTTTAATTCTGTATCTGTGAATAAGCTTAAGCAGTTACAGGTAGGCTCCTTAAAGAAGGAGTTTACATTAGAGGAAGCACAGTAGCTATAAGCTAAATTAGATAAAAGTAAATCTCCTGCCCTGGTGGCTTATCTGTAGAATTATATCTTGTGGCCAGAGAGATGTTTTTGAATAATTTTAAAGTCATGGCTAAATATGTTTTTAATTCACTCAACTTCCCCAGTCCTGGAGGCAGGCAATAATTGATGTAATTTTGAAACCTGGTAAAGACGTCCTTCAAGTAAGCTGATACTACTCAATGTCTATTTGCAACCATAGTTATAAACTTATAAATTGCCCAAAAATATTAGCCAGAATACTTTCCCCACTGACTGATGGAATTTGTACCTCTCAGAACCACTCATGCTAATTTGATAAAAAAAAAACTTGCTTATTAATAGAAGATGCCACTATAACTAAACACCCTTTATTAGTAGGAAGTCTAGGTTTTGAAAAAAAAAAAAGGTTAAGCTGGCAGTGCCTTTTTCAGTTATTATTGTATCTGTAATTTACTGAGGGTTTTTAGAAAAAAATTACTTCAGTCAAAATATCAAGGGGCTATAGCCCTAATATCAAAGTGGAGTAAATGTTCACAGGTATTTTATTTAGTAACAGACACCAAGTAAGGATACACACTGTCAACTTTTCTTTGCTTTTTATTTGGAAATCTTGGCAAGAATATTAAGGCAAATACCTACAAATGGATACATGTTACAGGGATGACTTTATAAGGTTTTTCTGTATGTAGATGATATTACTTATCTAATTTAGAGCTTAATTTGGCTGTTATTTTTTAGGAATTAGTTGTTGTTGTTGTCTTTCGGCTTTTCCTGGTTAGGGGTTGCCACAGCAGAACTCCGGTCCGCTAATTATTGGTAGTAGATTTTCACGAACACCGAGGTGCCAGCTCGACGTTCAACCTTCAACGAAGGCACGCCCATTTACATGTCTTTCGAACGCCCACCCAACCGCAGGGAGGACATGCAGACTCCACACAGAAGGCACTCCCCGCACTCCAGCCGAGAATCGAACAGGAGAACCTCTTGCTGTGAGGCAACAACGCTAGTTACATTTGGAATATTGACACACTACAACATTAGCACATAGAAAACAAAAGCTATATGGATAATTTGTATTTATTTCACATCCACAATTACAGAATAAAACCTTCTGACAGAACCTAATAAAATAATTTGTTTGGGTTTAAAGTTAACTGATACATATGGATCCGCAAGATTACCTTTGAGGGTGCATTATATAGAAGGTTAAGCATTAGGATTAAGTATAGAAAGGAATTTGCATGGATATGACACAAAGGATACAGTCAGTACAGTGGTCTGTGCCCCCTTTGACAATGCATGCCTCACAAGGTCTTTGTCTTGCTCTACTAGCAAGATTTTTTTCATAAATTAAGGAATGATACATGCGCATTTATATGGGTAGGATAAAATATTCCAACAGATTTGGGGGTAGTAAGAGCCCCACATTTTGAGCAGTAAGTATAGCAGCAAGATTAACATTTTTACAGAAGTTGACATCCAAAGAATATTAGCTGGGTAGAAATCAGCTTTATTTTAATGGATTGAGGAGAGAAAGGGTTTGGGAGATGTTTAAAAGGAAGAGTTATTGTGAACGGCAATGAGATAAAAATGATAGCTATATATACAATGTCACTGATTAAAGAGGTAACAAAGATGACTAATACAGGCGAATGTCTTAAATTATTGCTTGTTAATTTGGCAAGAGGATGAAGAATATAGATAATTTCAATTTGAATAGATTTCCAGTAAATGATATACTGGGACTAGTTAATGCAAGGTAATTACCATTTAACATGGGACTAATTTATGGATGGAATAGATAGAAATATTAAATCTTGGTAAATCTTTGGTTTGCTGATGGTATCTTTAAGAAGACTCAAATTATGTAAGTAAAAGGAAAGGACTGGCTCTTATAATTGCATGATTTGGTTGAAGACAGGTACAAAACCACAGGGGTAAAGTTCTTAGTACTTTGTATAAGATACTTTTTGGAAAACAAGAAAGTCTAGCAAAATCAGCCCGATGTGGGAAATTGATATCCAGATATCAATAACTAAGTAAGAATGGGGGGAAGTAGTATTAGTCCTTAGGTATGCTACCAAATCTTTATAAAGTTTAATTTTTGTAGTTAGCAATATCTGTTTAAGTAGTTTTACACTCCACCCAGGCTTGCCAGAATGTTTCTCACAGTAACCTATGTTGTTGGAAGTGTAATCCTTGCATGCTAGGTGATTTATGTCACATATTTTGGGAATGTTCCATATCAGACCCAATAAAACAAGACTTGCAAGATGTATTGTGAATGAATCTCTCCAGGTAAGGTTACTGTTACTGTGTCTTTATATTTGGTTAATGTAACTAATGTAAATACATTATGCAGAACTGAAAAAAAATTTTAGGGCTAATAATACTGGCTGCAAAAATAATCATTTACTAAAAAATGGAAACAAGTGGTCTGTCCTAGAGGTGGTGGTGTAAAATTAATAATTTGTAAAACACAAGATATACATTTGACTACACAGAATTTGAGAGTCAGTGAGCGAAAACTAGTAAAGTAGACTTTTTGGAGTTTAAATAGCACTTTGTAGTGTAATATTCATGGTATTTTCCCCATGCTGTTGAGCTTCCACATTTTAGCAATTAATATAAATGTAAAGAATAAGTTTATGGAAACAGATTTGAGTTCTGGGACTGTTCTTTTTCACGCATTGGTAACTTATTGTATGTGCTTAGCAGATGGACTTTTAAAATAACTATATGACAAGATAAAAAAGGGTTGTTCAACATGTACCACTGTATAATTTGCTCCTTACTTGACTACATGGATATATTTATGGTTGTAACTGTAAATGTTTCTTCCTGTACATAAAGTGGCCAATTGTTAAAAAATGTACACTATTATTACTGTATGCACTAGTTCCAGAAATTATATTGCATCAGGCTAAGTCACCACACCATATAATCACTGACGGCAAAGGGGGGGGGTTATTTGGCTTGATGGCAAGAGAGATAAAGCCATGACTGCAGCCCAATATCCCATGACTGACTAGCAATGTGGATGCTGTAGAAAGGAGGGTGGGAATGAACGGTTGATGCTAGGGTGCCTATCCTGGGAGAGGGAAGCAATTCACTTAAATGCAGTGCCAATATATTTTGGTGAAAGAGATGAACAACATACAGCACAGAGGCTGGGGACTAGGGATATGAGCTTGGCTTTGCCAAGCTGTGTTTGTACAGTAGTTTTTATCACATGTGTGCACAAGCATGCAAGCACACCAAAGTGGGTGTATCAGGTACTCTCATCGCTAAATAAGCATGTCAGTCATTATGTGAGTTGTTAGGCCATTAAAGAGAAACCACCCTGATGAATGCGTAGAAAATGGCCTTCCCTGTAACTGGCTGTCATCTCAGTAAGTACAGGAATAACTTGACATGAACATAGTGGAAAGGGCTTGATGGTTGTTAGGTATGGGGGGTAAAAAGCCCCCTCTCCCAGAAGAGTGTAGGAAGGCCTACAGAGGCAGTTTATCCTCAATGAACCACTGCGGTAGAAGGACACTTACCATGATATGATACTTAGCAAAGCCAGATCATGGTCAAATGGGGTGCTAGGCAGGGTAATGGATCTCCCCCACCCCCCGTAGCCATTCCCATTATTATTTGGCTGTCTCTCCCCAGTTACCATAAATAGCCTTCAAACCTGTCAGTGTGAGTTCTGTTTTATTATTTACTTATGCAATTATTAGAGAGATTTGAATTTAATTTAAAATTTTTATTTGAAGTTTTATTGTACAAACACTGATGGTCATTTGCTAATCAAAAATATAGTCTCACATTAAAATCAGGCTTACCGTGAGCAATAGTAAATTTCATTTTCCTTGAAACTCACATTAATTGAAAATACATCTGGCCAGTGGTAGACTAAGTGTATGTTGGGCCCTGGGCTGTTTTCAAACCATGGGTCCCTTGAACACATTTTAGGACCATGCATAAATGCATATATTCTTTGATTCACCTTTCTGTTTGTTTTAAATTATATTTCTTGTTAAATATAGCAACATTTGTCAGAGTGCATTATATATTTGCAGTTTTGAACATTTATTTTCTAATAAGCAGTGAAACAAAATACAGTAGCCAGTAATGACAAAGGTACCCATTTCAGAACATTTCAACCATAAAAGGCCACTCAAATTGATATCATTATAATCCTTATAATCCACCAATATCCGTAGTCAACAATTACAGCCACTTTATACTTCACATGTCTTATTGTTAGGAAAATGGTCATGGTAAAGTAATCCATTTTGCTTTACACAAATGCATGCTAGTCCCACAACGACAGACTAATCACGTTTTAACTTTAAAAATTACTGACCCTGCTGAAATGATAGTCACACATATCCCCCAAAACCAGAAATTATAGCTACATTTTGGACTGCATCCTTCTCAAATGACTGTGTAAAAAAAAAAAAAAAAAAACAACGATAATAATGACCAAAGACACATATTTAAATGAACACTAGCCAAAGTATTTCAGCTTAATTCACACACAAACATACACACACACACACACACACACACACACACACACACACACACACACACACACACACACACACACACACATACATGCACGGACGCATGCACACACATGCATGCACGCACGCACACACATGCACACACACACACACACACACACACACACACACACACACACACACACACACACACACACACACACACACACACACACACATACATGCAGACACACTAGTCTTGCAAAGCCAGATTAAAAACTATTTAAAAATGACTAGATGAGAACATAAGATACTTTCATCCACAGAAACCCACCACCAAAACCACCAACAGTTACAGCCACTTTATTGACTGTGTACACCCCTTATTGTTATGAAAAAATAAATTACATATACTTTATTATAGGTTCATAGGTTTATACTAGGCTATCTGCCCTAAGGCATTTATAAGCCTAGCCCAAAGTTTTGTGGCTTACGCCACCCCTTATATGAAAAAATACTGTACCCATTAGTTTGTTGTGCCTCTGTCCAGCAGTGACACAGAGATGATTCCCGGGGTAAACCTACGATCTCCCATCCACAGGTCAAGATTTCTCTTGAACAGAGCCAGCGAGGTGCTCTGCCTCACATGGACCGGGATTTTATTCCACAGCATAGGGAGTCTCTGAGTGATAAATCTATCCCTCCAGCACATCCTATTTATATCCGTGCTAAGGTTTAAGTCGCTTGCTCTAGTGGTTTTAGTGGATTTGGATTTTTTGAGGTGGAGCATGTCCATTAATTCCGGGTTGGACATGGCCTTGTATGTCAGGCACATGTCACCTCTGAGCAGATGGTATGCGACTGAATAGAGCTGGAGTTTCTTCAATCTGGCAGCATATGACAGATTTTGGAGTCCCTTTATCCTTTTGGTGAGGAACTTTTGGGGTCTCTCCAATTGCTGCAGATGTCGGGTGAGATACATCCCGAATGGGGCATTGTACTCGATCATTGGTCTGATAAGTGAAGAGTACAGGGGAACAATGACCTCACTAGATCTGGATGTGAATCTCTTCATGATCAGGTGGGCAATGTAGAAGGTCTTTCTAACCACTTTAGCAACGTGAGTGTCAAAAGAAAGGCCACTGTCAACCTGGGTCCCCAGGTCCCTGATAACCTCTTCTGTGCTTAGTGGATTGCCACCTATATGGTAGCTTGGGGTTACCTTGTTTTTCCCGAAGGGTATGACTATACATTTTTTGGCGTTTAACTTCAGGCCATGGCTCTGGCACCAGCTATCTGTTTCCGTGAGTCCCTTCTGAAGGATATCCGTGTCCGATGCACTTTCCACTATGGCGCCCAGTTTGCAGTTGTCTGCAAACTTTGTCAGCCAAAGTCCTCCCATGTTGGCCTGTACTTCTGAGAAGTAGATGCCGAAAAATAGGGGGCCAAGGACCGAGCCCTGTGGGACACCACTTGTGACCGGCTTGGAGTCTGACATAGCTTGGAGTCTGACACTATGATATATTTATGGCTGAATGTGTCTATTGCAAATGGCACAATAACAAGACAAGGTTGTTAAATAGTACAGAATATGTATTACAGCATAAATTTAGATCTCTTTTTTTTTATTTTTTTTTTCCCTTTTACAGATCATTGGCTACTAACAATGTTTCTCCTTGATCTCTAATGAATGGAGTCAATCATGACCCCTAGACCTAATACAGTATTTTTTCTCCTTTGTCTGAGAGCAGATTGCGGCATCCTTGTGCAGCATCATACTCACAGCCAAGCCTTTTATGCCCTAGCCATTCCCTGTCCTCCATCCACTGTGCAATAATGCAAAGACCATTAAGGCCAAGGATGACCATCATTGCGCTCCCCAGTACTTGTAAACTTAAGAAGCACATCACCCCCCAGCAACACTGTTAGGACTATCATCCTATGCTTAACACTCTCCACCAGGATGGAGAAACTGGTAAAATACAGTGGCATTTCCTGTTCAACCCCAGCATCATCAGTCACATGATCACTATGTACAGTCACCTGACAGAAAGGTAAAGAAGCACTGCCTTTATTATCAAGTCCTTCGAGCACTCCACATGCTGTGGTTATGGCTCCATGTGCTGAGGCTGTGTTCTCCAAAGATGTCTGCCTCTTAGAGGTATACAAAGAACATGGTCCAGCCAATGCAGCAGAAAAGACATCTGACGCAAAAAAAAAAAACATTCTCAACAGCAAAGTAACCAAAAGAGGCTATGAGTGGCCTTGAGAATAACAGGCTTGTGAGAAAGGTGAAGCATTAGGTTAGCACACCATGATCTCAAAGGTATGGGTCAGCTGAAGGACATACCTTAAACCTTGTAGTTGACATAATGTGGAACCTGAACTGCAGACCATGAAAAACATATAACAGATGGAAACACCAACATCTGCTAGACTGACATCTACAAAGCATGATCCAACTTTAAAAGGATCTGTACGTGGACTACATCATCATCAAGGATGTACAAAGTAAGGACACTCACAGAAAAAAACAACACCCAGAACTTCACACTGGCAGAACCAACTCCTGAAAGATCCACAGCTAACAATGCAGGCATTAGAAGGGTGACATTGTTGGCACTGACAACAGATGTCCTCTCACAATAGTGGTATGAACATAAGGGGTCCTATCCGGAAGGGGCCTACGATTGAACAGTGGCAACTGAAATAACATAGGGCAGTGACTGGAAAGGAAGCCGTATGCCACCTTAACAAAACTGCAAGGGGGGGTTCATGTGCTTAACAGTCTCTATCAACTTACAGTCAATCACTGGGAACCTCTGACATCAGGATCATCTTGATCACAAGGGTGTTTGCATGACCTAAACTAAAAAAAAAACACCATCTGTCAATGCTCCAGCAGAACTAGAGCAGTTTCCAGGTGAGAAAAAAAAGGTCACTACTGAAGATGTAGGAGTATTCCATGCAAGTCATTAAACCTGACAATATTGTGAGACAACTGTGAACCTGAGCTAGGCTCCTTAATGACCTCATGTACCACATGGCTAACAGCTACATATGAACTTATCTTTTAATGCACTACATGAAATTGTATAAAGATTACTAAATCATCATACCGTAAGATCCAGCCGTGTGTAGCACAGTTTAAATAGAAGAGTATTTAGGAGAAGATAAGAAATATCAACCACCTGATAATTTATGATATGTCAATATGCACAAGCTCTCCAAATGTAAAAGTCATCTGAATAAATCCTCATTAAAGAAAACTTCTGCTAATGTAGAGGTTGCTTCTTGAAAACAACATTGCATTTCACTGCTTCATCTAAAAATACAGTTCCTGCTGCCCTGAAGAATAAATTTCCAGTAAACCATTAAAAAATAGTGTGCTGGTGATAAGAAATATCAACCACCTGATAATTTATGATACGTCAATATGCAGAATCTCTCTAGATGTAAAAGTCATCTGAATAAATCCACATTAAAGAAAACTACTGCTAATGTAGAGGTTGCTTCTGGAAAACAACTTTGCATTTCAGTGCTTTATCTAAAAAGACAGTTCCTGCTGCCCTGAAGAATAAATTGCCAGTGAACCATTAAAGCAGAGTGCGGGTGATATTGCCATTACATTTCCTGAGCTAGATTGGCCATGCAGTATGAAATGTCTGACAAACAATGACAAGAGGTTCATAGTTACACAAGGCATGCGGTCTTGAAAACCATTAAGGAGCTTAGCACAAATTCCCAATTGCTCCAAAGCATTTTCCTGTTAAATGACTTGCTCAGTGTCAAACAGGAGGTAAATGAAGGTGGAAAGATTCAAACCCTGCATCCTTGCCACAGAAGCCAGCTTTAGTCCTCTGTGCTTTCCATCAGACTAATAGTTTTTAACTAAATACAGAAATCATGTACAATCTGATTTTGTAGCGAAGACTGTACTACAAGGGGTCTATATTAGAACACCGAAGTCTTAAAATTTCAAATGTTCTAATATCGACCCCTATTCAGCGAACACTTAAAATATCGAACATGCAGAACAACAATTTTTTTCCCAGGGAAACAATTTGCTGTTCCGAAACACATACACACAACACAAGCACACCAAAAAAAAAAAAAACGCAATCCACACACATACACTTAAAATCCTACATCTAACCCTACACTAAACTACATACACTACTATCTATCCACTTACCTTAACCCAAACCCTAACCCTAAGGTCGGTCACTATCACACACTCACCCGCGTTCTAACCCACCTACCCCGCCCTAACCCTAACGTCCATCACAATCGCACACTTACCTGACCCGTGCCCCAATCCTAACTCACCTAACCTGTGCCCTAACCCTCACATCCACACAATCGCACACTTACCTGAACCCGACCCGTAACTTTCCACCACAGTGCTGAAAATAGTGAAGCGACAGAAATGGCCAACTGAATTCTTTCCCTAGGAAAAAAATTTGGTGTTCTGCAGCTTCACTATTTTCAGCGTTCGCTGAATAGGGGTCGATATTAGAACATTCGAAGTTTTAAGACTTCAGTGTTCTAATATAGACCTACTACAAGAATATAAAACAATGACTACATAAGGGATGTTGAAGATCAGATGTTTCTGATTATCACTCTAAATAATGCAGACTATACGACTGACAAATCTAAAACCCTTCGCATTTGTCAGAGACTATAAAGAAGGTACTGCAAAAATATTTATTACTAAAATGCAATATGTTTAGACTGTATTACGTAATCCAGGTCTAGTAATGAAGTGCTTCATTCTTTTGTGCAATGAATAAAGCAAATAATTACAGACAATATATGTTGCATCAGTAGCTTTTGTTCAACAAGCCACAAGTCATATAAAAATTAGAAATGTTACTGCATATAGTATACTCTTTTATTATTATATTTTTTGGGGGGGGGGGTTATATGCCCGCAGGACACCTCCATTTTTGACCTTCCTAGATCTTTTCTGTCAGACTACTCAAAAAAAAGTTAACAAAGCAAAAGGTTTTTGCATCAACATGAATTTTCTATATCAGATTGAGTCTGGCAGTTGGCTTAAGGCTGTTATCCCCAGAACTGAAAGTACAGGGTTTGACTCTGAGCAGTCCCAATAGTTAAGGTACACACACACACACACACACACACACACACACACACACACGCACACACACGCACACACACACGCACACACACACACACACACACACACACACACACACACACACACACACACACACACACACACACACACACACACACACACACACAGCCTGTACCTGCTGTCGCATTTCCAGCTGCTGGTAGCTGCTGTTCATAACTACCCACACATTCCAACTGCTGCTGTTCAAGGATTAATACACATACACACACACACACACACACACACACACACACACACACACACACACACACACACACACACACACCTTGGACACAGCATTTACAAATGCTGGCTGCTTGTACCTGATAATCTCTAAAATGTAATGCTCACTCCCAGATGCTGTGGAGGATTAACTGGAGTTACAGCATAATGCAATTGTATTTTTGCTGCACTCCAAATCTCACATCATCTGTGCTACTCCTGTTCATTGGCTGAAAGCAGAAGCAGCAGGATGTGGATGTGAGCAAAACCAGAAACCCTTTTATTTTTTAAAGCAACAATACACAGTCAGTGCATGGTTCAAAAACTTTTCTTTAATGTTGTGGCTGGGCTCAGGGCTCTAGGCAGCTGCCTATGTCACCTAGTGCTGGATCTGGCTGTGTTCCTTAGTGTATGAGGGCTTCTAACTGTGATCAGTCTAACACAATGTAAACATTATAATGATTAGACCCAATGACATACAAGATAAAATATTGGAGAGTTAGGTAAGAACACACATAAATTTCATATGCATTTCACTGTAAGGAGAGAAAAATGGATTTGCTTACTAATATGATAATTAATACATCACACACGCTGTAAGCTGCATTTTAGAAGACAGTCACATATGAAGGTATATAGTATACTTAAAACAGAAACAGTCAGACACCATGTGAAGTAGTATTAATGTACAGATCGCTGAAGCCTGCAATTGGAAACTTACTTGTATATGCTCATGAACTCAGGGATTAAGTTGTAACACTAACTTTGTGAACTGAGAAATATAAAGCAAAACTATATTTCCAAGCTATTTAGTTATGCCAGCATGTCACTTGATACATACTACATATCTCAGCAACTCATCATGAGGGCCTAAATGTGGTGCTTTCTGGGTCATGTAGGTAAGTCAAGGATGGATATGCGGAATCCATATTAATGCTTGACAAATCTCACCATAATCCAAAGATCCACTGAGAGGAAATGTTTGCTGGCCCATCTTGCTCTGCAAGGAAATCTTCAGGTATTTCCCCTTTTGTCAAGTGATAGTGATGCATTGCCAACTTTTGGGGCTTGGGAAACATACTTTCTGTCTTTTTTTCTTACATTTGGGATTGTATACTGCATAGTGTTTTATAGCTGGCAAGTATTTGGCGCCTGGGGTGAAGCAAGGCTTTGTAGAAAAAATGTTAGTTTTTGCTTTGTCAGTCATTTTGGCAACAACATAAATTTTGCAGTGTAGGGGTGGAGGTGCCTAATAGCCATTTGTGACTCCTTAATGGGGGTTACTGAACAATACAGTAACTATTAGTTGCCTTATAGCAGTTAGTTGAGACTTTGAGAAGGATAAAAGGTGCTCAAGTACATATTTTGGGAATGGCAGACCA
The DNA here is from genome assembly GCF_019279795.1 of Protopterus annectens. Taxonomy (NCBI): domain Eukaryota; kingdom Metazoa; phylum Chordata; order Ceratodontiformes; family Protopteridae; genus Protopterus; species Protopterus annectens. Next base: position 612,734,517 of record NC_056733.1, read on the forward strand.
TCGGGAAGTGCCAGTAATCCAAATAACTAGTCTACTAGGGAATCATAGCATCATAGTGATCTCTGCTTCATTGCACTGCCTTTGAAGTAAAGTACAGGTTTTAGTTCATGCTCAGAAGTAGTCAATTTAAAGGCAGATGTCTGAGCTGTCAAATATATCAGGTGTTGCCAATTCATCCTTTCACCATGTTGAAAATATCATCAGGATCAAGCACTGCATTCCACCTTCAGACTTTATAGCAGTGACACTTGCCCAAGTACTCCCTAATCTCGGTAATTGCTTTACTTCCTAGTGTTCTCTAATATCGGTAATTGCTTTACTTCCTAGTGTTCTCTAATCTCGGTAATTGCTTTACTTCCTAGTGTTCTCTAATCTCGGTAATTGCTTTACTTCCTAGTGTTCTCTAATCTCGGTAATTGCTTTACTTCCTAGTGTTCTCTAATCTAGGTTATAGCTTTACTTTGAACTTTTGGATGGTGAATGTGCCCAACTGCAATGGGTGCAAAACTAAGCACCAAGAATTTGACTGGTGCCCTATGGCCCAGTCATAGTTTCCCTTTCTATGTGATCTATGATGGTTGCCTGTAACAGATGACTTATGGGCTACTCATATTTTTAGTGTCTTGTATAATCTACAATGGCTGGCTGTAGCAGCTAGGAGATATTTTAAGATACTGGCAGAGCTTGGTTTTGACTTTCTCTGACCTAAATGCTCTGGGTCCTGCCATTTTTGCTATCACTGCCCTAAGCCCCAAGTAAACTACTCTGATATTCAGATGAAGTGTTACTAACTATTCCCCAGCCTCAGAGGTATCTTCAGGTAGGCATTCTTTCACTAAACTGGCATCAGTTCCCTGGAATCAACTACCTTCACTGATGCAGGTTTGTAAAACTGAGGTCTCTTTCTGGAGACCCCCCCCCCCTTAAACCTTCTATATGGACAGTTTTAAATCTGCAAATAGATCATATTCACAGTCATTATGGCATGTTTTAAAAAAATATTTTGTTAAATTACTTTGGTCATATATTTTTATAGCAATTTCAAGTGCTGTTTATTTTGTTCATTTTTATGTACAGTACTCAGAACTCAGCATTTTAATCAATGACAATTAGATTATATGTACACTCATCTCTGTAGCACATTAGGATTAAGCCCTGGTTACTACCAAGATGACCTGAGCTCAGTTAGCAGCTAAGTTGTAAGAAGAACTGGATCAGGGAAGGTAGAAGTGAGCAGCCGATGCTTGTTCATCCATATTAGAAGAGGGAGGCACTCCAGTGCAATGCACTGCTGATCCCACCTGAAGTATTGAGAGAATACAGGCAGCATATGGGTCAGTGTGGCTAAGCCAGGAGGCATCCATGTGTGTGTGTGTGTGTGTGTGTGTGTGTGTGTGTGTGTGTGTGTGTGTGTGTGTGTATTCGTGTGCCTCTATGTGTCTATCTATCTGTGAGCAAGCTTGGGACTTTCTATGGTAGCAGCTTATGTGGAATGTACAAGCTACCATGGAGAGGAGCTAGGTACTGGGGAGACAGGTTTCACATGAATTAGGATGGTCCACTTCCTAACACCTGATTTTTACCTCCTGAGGAATGAATGGACTTATAAGTTTCTCACCCCAAGCAGGGAATAAACAAGCTACAGGGATGTTGACTGTTCAGAGAAAGAATGGGTCAGGTTGTCACCTCTGTTGGAGGAATGAATGGATTTATTGGATATAAGCAGGGGTTCCTGATGATGGTTGTGTGGGGCTGTTAGAAAAAAAAAGATTTATCTGTATATGAGTGACAGATGTTAAGTACAAGAACTGAAGTTCACTTCAGAGTTGGAGTTCAACATTAATAGCTGATTAGATTTACAGAATCAATCCAAAAATATGGACTGACCTAGTTTATCTGAAGTACACTCAAGTAAAATTACTCTAAAATTGTTGCCATTAGGCATCATAAGAGTAATTTAAGTGGTTCCTAGTATGTCATAAAGATATTATTCAAATATAATACATTAAAAATAGCAGATTTAAGTAGACCATTATCCCAATACATGACCCATATGTTCATACATCACTCCAAGTAGCATCTTCTTGAATATATATGCCCCATGTCCTAATAATTTAGGTTGTAAGGTCAGGAGCTTGGCATATTAATTTGTTCTTGTCTCAGTTTCAAGACCTACCCTTTAGAATACTTAACTTTAAGTTGCAGTCACTCCTGCCACCACCCTGACATTTCTGGCTGTTATTTTATGTTTCTAGTTTCACTGTCTCTGCTAGGCACATGGTATTTTTCTTTTCTTTTCTTTTCTGACTCTGTGGTACATTTGTCATGAATGCATAGTGTTTTGTGGTACTGTGCTTGTCAAACACAACTGGCTTCCTATTTCTGTCAGTCAGTCCTTTATTTGGATATCAGAAAGTCATCTTTTATAATTCACCCTTTTCTCAGTTTGGTCAGTTTTATTACAAGATACCAGAAAACTGCAGGTTTGGTGATAGGAGGACCACTCCAAAGCATAAAAAGAAAGTTGTAGGTTAGGGATAGTCATACGGTAAGTGATTAACAGGAAGTAAGAGATTCTTGTCTCATTTTTAAACACTATGCATTCTAGTGACAACATTCAAGAAGATTGATAGATACACACATCGGGTCTATATCAATAATTTGAATAAATAAAACTTTGAACGTAAAAACGTCGAACCCACGACATCAAGTGATGAAAATAGCAAAGGGCAAGATTTCGGTGGGCCATTCTGTGGCTTTGCTATTTCCTCCACTGTGGTGCGAGAGTTACAGACCTTAGGGTTACGGTGCGGGTTAAGGTAAGTGGATAGTTAGTAATGTATGTATGGTGTAGTGTAGGGTTGGGTTATGTTAAATGTATGTGTGTGTATTAATTGCTTTGTATCTGTATAGTTTCGTAGGCTATGTGTGCGATAGTTACGGACCTTAGGGTTATGGTGCGGGTTAAGGTAAGTGGATAGTTAGTAATGTATGTATGGTTTAGTGTAGGGTTGGGTTTTATTAACTGTATGTGTGTGGTTTATTTATTTTGGTGTGCTTGTGTTATGTGTATGTTTCTCAGAACAGCAAATTTTTTCCCTCGGAAAGAAATTCGCTATTCTGAGCATTTGATGTTATCAATATTCGAAATTCCAAGTTTGAACATATGGTGTTCGATATTTTGGAATTTCGAATATATGATATAGACCCCACACATTGGTTACCTGTATGGCTGCTTTACCTGTGAGGTGTGTGACAAACTGCCAGATCACCAAGTATTGGAAGACAAGAATAATGGAGCTAAGAGAGTTAAGTCATTTTCCATTTAAGCAGAAACAGAGAGTACTTTTTGAAGCATTCAGACTGCTTTTGACCAAGAAAGAATGGTTAGCTAGCTGAGTGTTGATAGCTTTATGAGATGGGAGATACTACATTAACTGTCACACAGTCTGCAGGCTGCACATTTCTTGACATGCAATTTCTCCGTTCTTATTCACTCTGTATTACCTTCATGTCAATGCAGACTGGAAAGAAATAGTTGCAGTGAGGAGTTGAAACATGGCCACCCACATAAGGATGAGGGGTTTTAACCTCACTTAGTCCATCTTATGTGTTTGGTCAACTGTATGTCAGCTAGCATGGTGATGGTAAGTCTTGTGATAGGAAAGATAAATGTTTCATAAGTTTATAGGTAGTCACTAGGCTTGCAGTCTAGGGTACCATTGTGGAACCTAGCCCAAATCCCAGTTGTCCCCGAGTACTGCAACAGTAGGCAAATGAGGGCTGAGGGATTCATATTCTATACAACAGGAACTAATGCTCACAGCTTTAGTCCTCTGCGTAAACTTCTACAACTAAACAATGTAGCACTGTCTGTGGACATTGCATAAATGGGATTAAAAGTTATGATGAAACCAGCAAACTTCTACTTTCCTACTGACTGCAGCCCAGGTGCTGGATGAGCCAGTGAAGGACGGTAGGAGTGTGCGTATTATCAATACTCTTTTACTGCTAAGCCTGACCATAAGTGTAAGGTACCAGTAACACATTCTCTTCCATCCAGTAGGAAGAGCATCTCTTCTCGGATGATGTGGGATGTTATTACCAGATTGGAAGCAGATAAGCCAATAAGATGAAAAGGAGTAGGGTTTGACAGTTAGGGCCAGGCATAAAAAGAATGCAAATAAATTCTATGGGGTTGTTAAAATGGTGACGTCTGCAATGCATTAAGACTCCAAATCTGACCACAAAGCATAACACAAAGGTACAGTGTATTGCCCCAGGCATACAAGACACTGACTTTTTATGCTCAGTGTAGCTTACTTAGCCACAGTGGATCTGCTATGTTTCTCTCAGTGAAATTTGGATAAACCATGCCATTGAGCAATTACTGGTTTCCATGAGCAACTGTTCATGCCTCTTTCATTTATAAACATGTGATATTATTTCTGGGGAGGGATCCTTACTGTCCAGCAGAAAAGGTTTGAAGACTTGTTCTAACATTTCTTCTGAAGGATAACAAATCCGAGCTATACTGCAGCTGGAAGCCATCATTTGCAGGTGCAAGAATTTATGAAGGATGTTGCAGTGGCATGCAGTTGCATTGTCGCCTCACAGCAAGAGATTCTCCAGTTCAATTCTCAGCTGGGGTGCCTTCTGTGCAGAGTCTGTATGTCCTCCCTGCGTTCATGTGGGTTTCATCCAGGTGCTCCGGTTTCCTCCCACATTTCAAAGACATGCTCCTGGGGCCTCCACTGAAAATTGGCTTTGTTCCAAGTTAGACTTTCCCAGTAAACAAATGTTAAATAAAAAATAAAATGAAGAGTCAGTGCCCTCCTGATGCTGATTTTAGTGGAACCATAGAAAGTTGTTTCACAACAGCATCTTGTTGCAATAAACAGTAATCCAGTTAACAATGCTGGAGTGAGAATTTGTATAGCATTGCATTTGCAAAGAAAGCTTTCCCTTTTACTGAGAGTGTATTCTAATATACAGAGTATGTGTGTGGTTGTATCCAGATGATAATACAAGTCAGCTGCATTCCTTCCTTGGATGAACTTTCTGTCTACAGTTAAGTGTGCATCAGCACTGACTACAACAGTTTACACCCAAAGTATTAATTTTCAAAATATGTCTCACAGCACAAATTATTTGGGGGGGGTGCTAGTTTTCCATTGATTAGTCATCCCAGAAGAACTTAAATTTACTGCAGAAAAGGGCACACCAATCCAACACCAGTTGCATTCTTCTGCTACCTTAGCTTACAAGCCTTCTTGGAAGTATCACAATGATCAAACAAACTTTATATGACCTTCCAAGCATGTACCTTAAAACAGCAGCAGATATCATTGCCAATCCTGTCTCAGTCTTTATAAGTAGGTCAATCCAGGAACCCCATGTTCCCTGTCAATGGAAAAATTCATACATTATCCTTCTGCAAAAAGGAAGAAATTTAAATTACATTACTAACTTTGCACACATAGAAATCTTATCCCCACTCACCAAAGTAGGTGAAAAATGTCTGCAAAAACAAGAACTCGTATCCCCCACACAACATGGCTTACATCCTTCACATAGTACTAACACTGCACTTCTAACCTATATGGATATTGTCAATAGAAATCATGGCAAACTAGTCTCCTCATTTCTAGACTTGTCTAAGCCTTCAACACAGTTTGTCACATTAAACGTTTAGTTCAATGGTCCTCATTAGTTCTGCTTCAGCCCACCCTTCTGTGGTTTAAAAGCCTATCGGTCACTAAAATAGCACTCCACCTCTCTTCATACCTCCCTGTCACCACCAGTGTGCCAGAAGGCTGTCTCCTTGGTCCCCCTCCTCTTTAACATTCTCAGCAACACCCTTCAAACATCCACACTCATTTACACATCTGACAACATGGCACACACCCAAAAATGACTTAAGAAGTTTTAACAGCCACTGAAACATGGCTTTGTAACTCACAACTCATGCTCAGCCCTAACAAAAAAAACCTCTCTCTCTCTCTCAAAAAAGTTCTCTGCCTTGATAATACAACCATTGAAGTCATTTCTCATAGCAAATTATTAGAGGTGATAGTGGATAATAATCTTAAATTCAACCTGCATATACAAAACTGCATAAGAAAAACTCATCAAAAAGTAAGGATGCTGTACAAAGCCAGAAACTGTCACAATGAGACAACTAAAACTACACTTGCCACCACTACTTATGTCCTCCCCTCACTTCTTTATGGTACTCCCATTCTTACTAATATTTGGGCATCACAAAAATCAGAATTTGAACAATGCTATAACAAACTTGCTAAATTTGCAGCAAATAGCCCTTTCAGAACCCACCCCCTGTATAACACTAAAAAAACTAAATTGGCTAGAATTATCCCATCAAGTAACACTGCTTCTTACCACCTATAAAATTTACCAGAATCCACATGCTTGTCCAGCAGTAAATAACATTCAGCTCAACTTTGTTCTGTTAGGAAGGTTTGTGATCTAGACTCTTGTGGTGGAAGAGTGTGGCCTAAACCCTTCTAACCTGGGAATTGCTGGTGAAGGCTTATTGTGCCTGTTATTCTAAGTGACTTGGTTCTGAATTAAGCTCTTGGATTCTAGACCTGTTATTTCACACTAGGAAGGTTTGTGGTCTACACTCTTGTGGGAGTATTCTACTGAATTGCCATTTTATTGAAACTGTTTTTGCTGTTGTGACTGTGATTTTCTGCACTTTAAATTTCTAGAACTGTTGCATTTTATAGCATAGGCTAGATTCAGGCTTGCTGAATTTAGACTGAATCTAGACTGTTTGGTATCATTTGAACACTAAACCAGCTAAAAAATAAATATTTGTAAATACTACATTGTACTTTGAGAACAGTTTTCTGCTGAATTGCTGCATTATTTAAACTGTTTTTGCTGTTGTGACTGTGATTTTCTGCACTTTGAATTTCTAGTACTTCTGCATTTTATAGCATAGGCTAGATTCAGACTTGCTGAGTCTAGACTGTTTGGTATCACTTGAGCACTAAAACCAGCTCTTCACTGAGATACTGAAAGATCTGAGGCATCTGTTGCTTACAACTAACTATAAGTACTTGTTTTTGCTCTTATATTGCACTTTTAATTTGTATTTGCATTCTATTGTCTGAACTGTTTTTTCCCACATTTTACTGTTTACTGTACTAGTTCAGCTGTAGCATAGCCCATTTCCAGGTTTGCTGTTTCTGGGTCTATTTTGTAACTTCTGAGCATCAAATTCAAGCCATCTTTGTTGAAGAAGGGACTTCTGCACCCTTGTGGGAGGAAAGTGTTGTCTGGGTCCCATCTAATCAAGGGTGATTGGACTAAAGCTCAGAGAGAGCGTCCTTATTGACTAGTTTGAGTTAAAAGAGTTATTTCTTGTTTTATTTAAGCCCATCTTTGCATTTGTTTGCATGTAGCGCATCATCGTGCACTGCCACATAGCAGTAGTTACTGTTGGTGGTTATAGCTGCAAATGATTTGCTTGTTAAATTTCCCCTTAGCACTTTGCTTGTGGTCTTCCAGAGGTTTTTCATGGCCTTGCTCTACTGTCTGTTGGAACACTAAGCCTAGCCTCAGAGGTACCTACACACCTGTCACCCACTAGCTATTCTCTTTTCCTGACCATATAAATTTACCTAACGCTATGGATGGACAATTTCCCACAGTTTCTCCACCCAGCTTGGTCAACATGGGGATCCTGAGGCAGTGTAGCAACTGCCTCATGTTCACCGACAACCCTCTACTCCTGGTCCACACAAACTCAACATGAGAGAGATGCAACTATATTCAGAACCTTGACTCCATGCTCTGTCACACACCAGTCAGTACATATGACAATGAGCTGGCTGTCAGCATGCACACCTCACCTCCTACTCCACCCAAACCCACATCACACATACCTACATATGTGGAGGTCCTCACCAGAAACATAGCTAAACACCAGAGACCTCTCAAACACAAACACGAGCACAGTACACATAATACTTCCTCTGCAGTACACAATACACATAATAGCTTATGCACCAGTGTCTCATCTGTCAAGCGTTTAAGGCATAATACAAAACCAAACATATTAGTTATAGGTGATTCCATCATGAGACACACCGATTTCCCTCTTACCAGACTGGATTAGGAAAAGGTCACAGTCAGCTGTCTGTCAGTTGCCAGGATCCTCCATATCACACATGCAGTCAAGTCTCTCAACAACAGGTACTGTTATGACTCCATCATAGTCCATGTTGGTGTGAACGACTTGAGACTTACGTCTCTGGACTACATGAAGAGAGACATGACTGAGCTCTTGGACTGTGTGTCTCAGGCAGGTATGTCCCTAGCCTTAAGCACTGTTTTACATTCATCTAGGATGATGCCTCAATACAAACAGAAAATGATGACTTCAATAATTGGCTTAGTTTCTGGTATCATTCTAAGGGGATCCAGTATCTGTCAGCCTGGGGTGACATGATTGACAGACCCCAATGCTTTGCTAGAGATGGTCTTCATCTGTCACCCCTGGGATTTCGGCTACTGGCTAAGGCTCTTGCCACCCCCATAGTGCCTTTTTTTAGGCAGTGTCTCAAGGACAAAATTCCCAATGTAAATACTCCATCTAAAAACAACCTCAAGGTTATGCTGCTAAACACTAGAAGTCTTAACATGAAATTGCACTCACTGGAAGCTGTCCTCACCTTGAAAGACTTAGACATTTGTGCAGTCACAGACACCTGGTTCAAGGAGTTGGAGAGCATCCAGCCATACCGGGTTACATCTCCTTCCACACATTCAGACCTCAAATTGAAGACATGAAAGCTAAAGGAGGTGGTGTATTAATATTCATTAAAGATAAATACACCTCCAGATTGGTTAAACAGTATGATTACCTGGAGATACCTCAGGTGTGATTAACTGTTGGTAGGATACCTATTCAAGTCATTGCCAGCTACAGGACCCCCTCCATGAATAAGGACACCCACCTTGCACTTTTTGTTTAATATAAATGTAAAGTACAAGGATATGTCTCTCTCTCTCTCTCTATATATATATATATATATATGTGTGTGTGTGTGTGTGTGTGTGTGTGTGTGTGTGTGTGTGTGTGTGTGTGTGTGTGTGTGTGTGTGTGTATTTCAAACTGTGACTAAAAATAAAGTTTATATTTGACTGGAGAATAGGGACATTATTACATGCTGTCTGGGGAAAAAAATCCCATTTTTTTGTTTAATATTGCAAACTGTGCTATTTTTCTTCCAAGACGGGGTCTATGATAGTGGGGGAAGAAGGGGAAAAAGAAATAAATGAATGCTGAATGGTAAAGGAAACCAATATAGCATATGTTAACATATGCTGGAAACAAGTAGGTACTGATGTTATATTCTGAGATCGTTGCAAGTCTTATCAGGATACAGAATTAATAAAGATATAACAAAGACAATAGCTGTAAACTGTTTATCTACACACAGATTGGTTCAGCAATGCCCACATTTACCAGGACATGATAAAATGCAGTACTTAGGAGTATTGAAAAAAAGGATACTGTTATGGCAGCTAAGATTATGGGGGAAAAGACTAAACAAAAGATAATATAAAAACTGAGAAATTGAAAGCTCTGTTTTATGAACATGGATAGCAAGATACAAGCACTGAAAATGTTTTTAGTCATTTTAGTTTTATACACAGTCCAGGCATATTTTTATCAATCACAGAAGAAGTTGTGGATAGCAGTTAATGAAGAGTTGAATGATTTTACGTGGGAGGGGACGAGGGCAAGACTCAAGTCGGATAAGCTGATCCTTCCAATAAAACAAGGTTCATAGGTTCATAGGTAGGTACTAGGCTATTGGCCCTAGGGCCTATGTAAGCCTAGCCAAACAGTACCCTGGCTTTTGCCACCCAAGAAAATTATTTTCCTGTGTCCCTGTCAAGCAGAGCCACAGAAGTCATCCACAGGGTGAATTTCCTATCTCTTATCCAATCATCAAGATTTTTCTTGAAGAGTGCTAATGAGGAGCTTTGTTTGATATAGATAGGTAGTTTGTTCCAGAGTATGGGAAGTCTCTGGGACAGAAATCTATTCCTCCAGCATGTTCTGTTTATTGTGGTGACAAGGTTTAGGTCAATAGAGCGTGTAGCTCAGTGGGATTGGGATTTCTTTAAGTGGAGCATGTCCAACAGCTCTGTGTTTGATATAGCTTTGTATGTTAGGCAGAGATCACCTCTGACTGGGACAGAGCCCATTTTCAGGGGAGGCCTGGGGAGAAACCCTCCAGATGCATGTCTTTGGAATGTGGGAGGAAATCGGACCACTCAGAGGAAACCCACGCAAATGCAGGGAGGACATGCAGACTCTGCACAGAAGGCACCCCAGCCCAGAATTGAACCAGAGAACCTCTTGCTGTGAGGCAATGATGCTAACCTCTGCACCACTGCACCACCCAAAGTCAACATGGGAATGAAGAAAGAAGATTCTGCCAGTAGGGATGACTGCAATTAGGGATACTGAGAATAGGCAAGAGGAGGCTGGAATTTACTGGAGAAAACTGGCAAAAAAACAAGGCATTGGGAGCAAATAATTAGCAAGGGAAAGGTAATAGAATGGGCAGGGGCCAAGAATTCATTTGGACTGCAGGCTAGAGACTGCCTTCCCTATCAAGGAGTGATACATGAGTATAGGCAAAGAGAAAGGAATAGGGGGAGCCTCAGTGAACGACCAGCACTTTTAGAGTTTTGGGGAGAATCTAGAATAGAAGCTACTGTTAAAAAGGGGATAATTATTAAGGCATATAAAATATTGCATGATAACTACAGGAATCAATCAGAGGAGGGTAGAGTGGATTGGGAAGTGAGATTGGATAAGCAGTTCACAAAGAAACAGTGGGCGGATATATGTATGGCTCCCTAATATGCAACAAAGTCTAGAAGATTTAGGATCTTTGCTTAGAAGTATTTCCATACATGTTTTTATACTCCAAGCAGCTTCCAAAGAATTTTTCCTCAGGTAGATTGTAAATGATGGAGGTATGATGGCGAAGAAAGAGGTAACTAGAAAAATATTTTTGGGAGCATAATGAGTTGGCATATTTTAAAAATTCCCTGCAGTCCATGCTGTTAGAAATAATGGGTGACCAAACTGGTGTAACTAAGGAAATGATTTTTTGAGCTGTGATACAGAATTGGAATTACCTGGACATAGTAAGGCCTTGCTGAGTTTAATTCTGGTGTTTACCAAAAAAGCAATTACTTGAAAATGGAAATCAAAGTATAAACCAACCATAGTAGAAGTAGTGAACGTAGAACAGAGATAAATAAACTAGAAGTGGGCTCTTTAGAAAAGGGTAGGAGTAAATTACATAGAAAAAATAGGAATTTGGCGAACAATACATGTAGAGCAATGCTTTGTAGGATGAATGAGATTTAAGGGAAGGCAGGAGTTGAATGAGCTATGTAATGTTTGACTGACAATGATTGTACAGAAAATTATAATATTTGCATCTGAATATATATCAGCATGGTTTGTTTTCATTTATATAAATGCATGATTTATTTTGTCATAAGTGATAATTCAATAAAAACGTTTCTTGTTTAAAAAAAAGGTTAGCTTTTATAGTATGTGTCAGGTGTAGGAGTGCATAAAATGTTAATGAGGCAAGTAGGCATGGAAAAGCAAGCTTGACAACCTCAGAAGTAAGATGTTTAAATTACTAGCTACAGCAGTTGAAACAACTAGGTTAGGGAGGGATTGTTTAAAAATATTGAGTGAAAACAGTAGTTTAAATGCAAAATGCATGGGGGCATATATATATATATATGTATATATATATATATATATATATATATATATATATATATATATATATATATATATATATATATATATATATATATATATATATATATATATATATATATATCTACATACATACATATAAATATATATATATATATATATATATATATATTCACTAGACAGTCTCGAAATACTGAAATGTCGAATTTCAGTATTTCGAGACTTAATAGTCGAACACCCACATACCCGAACACCCAAAACCGCGAATAGTACAATCGCAAAAATACATACACACACACACGCACACACACACACACACACACACACACACACACACACACACACACACACACACACACACACACCAAGGACGCTTCTTCAGACTTTATAACAATTAACAAAAAGGAAATCTTTAAATACTATTGCCTATCAGTGTAGACCAATAAAAAAAGGTTTGCTTCGATTGTCATGGTGTGCCTGTCATTCTTTTATCATTTTCTACAAAGTTTTTGTTTGGAGGCACTTTACCCCTGCAGTGTATTCTTCTTTTTTCATATAGGCTGAGCTGTTTTTGTTTCCGATTCTTTTAGAATACATCTTGCATTTCTTCACAAGTAATGACTGACTACACAAGGATAGATCCTCTTTGCCTAGAAAGACAACAAGTATGATATATTTAATGAAATTAGTAGAAATGTTAAAAAATGTGCACTAGTTATACAAATTAATATGCTGCAAAAATGAAAGAAGCAATGTTTGGGTGTCTAGAAGAATAAAAACCACTAATCCTGAAGAAACCAGCACTCAGCAGAAGCAATAATACGTCTTTTTTTATTGAGATGACAGCACATGAAAATAAAATAAAATAAAACTTTAAAACAAAACTGAACACATAACTTCAAACGGATCAAGCGCTTTCATCCACCAGCATGTGGACTTCATCAGAATCAATTAACAAATTTAATTAAACCTATTTAAACACATGTTGGTGCCATTTCAAGTATGTAATTTAAAGAAATAGCTCTCTATAATAATAGGTAATGTGTGCAAGAAAAATTCACATATTCTTCTTAACATCTTAGGTATAATTCATAGTTAATTGATAAACTTACTATCCACAATTTCTGTATACATATAAAACATACAGTTGAAATTTTAAATATTCATTTGAATAAGCTGTCATGGAATTATAATATGGTTTGAAATAATATAGTTTAAAATAAATTTCTGTCATTCAATTTGCCATACTAGGCTATCTGCCCGAGGGCATTTATAAGCCTAGCCCATAGTTTTGTGGCTTACGCCACCCCTTTTGTATGGGGAACTATACCCATTATTTTCCTGTGCCTCTGTCTAGCAGTGACACTGAGGTAATCCCTGGAGTATATCTGCGATCTCCCATCCATTGGTCAAGATTTCTCTTGAACAAGGCCAGCGAGGTGCTCTGCCTCACATATACCGGGATTTTGTTCCACAGCATAGGGAGTCTTTGGGTGATGAATCTATCCCTCCAGCACATCCTATTAATAGCCGTGTCGAGGTTTAAGTCTCCCGCCCTTGTGGCTCTGATGGATCTAGATTTTTTGAGGTGAAGCATATTCATCAAAACTGGGTTAGACATGGCCTTGTATGTCAGGCAAAGGTCACCTCTGAGCAAGCGTGGCGACTGAATAGAGCTGGAGTTCTTTCAGTCGGGCAGCATAGGACAGATTTTGAGACCCTTTATCCTTTTGGTGAGGAACTTTTGTGGCCTCTCCAGCTGCTGCAAGTGTCGGGTCAGATACATTCCGAATGGGACATTGTACTCAATCATTGGTCTGATGAGTGATGAGTATAGGGAGACTATGACCTCCCTTGATCTAGATGTGAATCCCTTCATGATAAGGTGGGCAATGTAGAAGGTCTTCCTAACTACTTTAGCTACATGGGTGTCGAATGACAGGCTACTGTCAACCTGGGTCCCCAGGTCCCTGATAACTTCTTCTGTGCTCAGAGGATTACCACCTATATGGTAGCTAGGGGTAACCTTGTTTTTCCCGAAGGGTATGACTATGCATTTTTTGGCATTTAACTTTAGGTCATGGCTCTGGCACCAGTCATCCGTTTCTGTGAGACCCTTCTGAAGGATATCTGTGTCAGATGTGTTTTCGACTACGGTGCCCAGTTTGCAGTCATCTGCAAACTTTGTCAGCCATAACCCTCCTGTGTTTGCTTGTACTTCGGAAAAGTAGATGCCAAACAAGAGTGGGCCCAGGACTGAGCCCTGTGGGACACCACTTGTGACAGGCTTTGAGTCTGACATGGCGCCAGCAACTCTGACCCTGTGGGTTCTGTCACTCAGCCAGTTTGCAACCCATCTTGTGATGTATGGGTTAACATTTAAGCTGATGAGTTTTTCAATGATACCCGAGTGGGGTATTGTGTTGAAGGCCTTCGCCAGATCGAGGTAGGCTGTATGGACTGCCTTTCCCTCATCAATGGCTTTGGTGACTGTTTCGAAAAAGTCAACCAAGTTTAAAAGGCATGATCTGCCTTTGACAAAGCCAAACTGGGTTGGATCTAAAGTCTGCAAATTCCCTATGTCTTTATTTATGAGGTCCATTATGATCCTCTCCATAGCTTTGCAGATAAGGCTTGTCAAGCTAATGGGCCGGTAATTTCCAGGGTCTGTGGAGGCACCGCCTTTGTGAAGTGGGACCACAGTCGCAGTGCGCCACTCCCTGGGTACGCTTTTGATCGTAAAACAATTTCCGAAAATGAAGCACAACACACTGAAGTGCCTAACAAGTGTCTAAAATGTTGGAACATATGTACAGTGTAATATAATACATCCAAATAGACATTTGACTCTACAACATAAAAAGTAGCAGCACAGTAATACGTGTCAATAAATACCTCTAATACCTTATACATAAGGAATACTGTAGTAATAATTCAAATTTCAACTGTATGTTTTATATGTATACAGAAATTGTGGATAGTAAGTTTATCAATTAACTATGAATTATACCTAAGATGTTACGGAGAATATGTGAATTTTTCTTGCACACATTAACTATTATTATAGAGAGCTATTTCTTTAAATGACATACTTAAAATGGCGCCAAAATGTGTTTAAATAGGTTTAATTAAATTTGTTAATTGATTCTGATGAAGTCCACATGCTGGTGGATGAAAGCGCTTGATCCGTTTGAAGTTATGTGTTCAGTTTTGTTTTAAAGTTTTATTTTATTTTATTTTCGTGTGCTGTCATCTCAATAAAAAAGGACGTATTATTGCTTCTGCTGAGTGCTGGTTCCTTCAGGATTAGTGGTTTCTATTCATTGTTGTTCACCCACTATTTTGTGTCTAGAAGAATAAGGAGAGAGAGAGAGAGAGAAAGAGAGAGAGAGAGAGCTTTACAAAAACAATATCTAAAATCGAACTGGATACAAAAGAAACAAATAGATTATTGATATATATTAGATGTTCTCTATCCCAAAGGAGTAGACCAGTGCTTGAGACTTATTAGAAAGGGGGAAGAATAAGTTTTACACTGCCGCTTTAACTGAGTAGTAGCTCTACTGCCTTTGGGAAAAATAGCAAAATATTTATATAGTTAATATGATGTTTATGTTTTGAGTATGAGGGAATAAATAGCAAAATATTTATATAGTTAATATGATGTTTATGTTTTGAGTATGAGGGAAAAATAGCAAAATATTTATATAGTTAATATGATGTTTATGTTTTGAGACTGAGGGAGCTGTGTGTTATTTTAATGAAAATTAGACAGCAGGTTAAGTTGGGACAATGTTACATAAAAATAAATAAGGTGGCAAAAACATGATGGAAACAGATCATGAAGGGCCATATTGCAAAAGCAAGACAAAGAATATATGTAAGTAGAATAAAATGTAAGTTTTGGTATGACACAGTTAGACTTAGTCTGGAATGTTAATAGGCTGGCGGACAGAAGAAACAGAGCATGGTGCTGACTTATATTTACAAGAACAATGCACAGATAATAATGTTGCAAGAAGCACATCTTTATCATAGACAACATAGCAGTTTTGTAAAGGAAATCAGGAAGGTGGGTTCTTTGCTCCAAAAGAAGGACAACAAAAGAAAGGGGTCTAAATATTAATTAAAAAGAGTATCATAATAAGATTTAGGAACAAATGAAGGATTGCCAGGCAAGATTTATAAGGGTGAGAGGCTGTTGGCAGGAGATAAGAATTACACTGACTTCAATAAATAGTCCACCATAATCAATAAGACTAGATAATAAGCAAAAACGAAACCAGGAACCGCCGCACAGTATTCCAAGGAAAATATAACAGTTCCAGTTTTTTTACAGCGATACATAGCAGTTATCATCTGTTCTGCTTACTGCCTTACTGGAACTGTTATATTTTCCTTGGAATAATCAATAAGACAAAAGTATATCATGGGAGAAGTTATAGAATGTCATGAAGGGTACATGGTAGTGACTGGAGAATTAAATGCTGCATGACAAAAGGAAGAATTCTCTGGAGGGCCAAGTTATTATAGGTTAATTGTTGAGGGGATATATGTTGAGAAATATATGCATGTACTTGGGCTCATTATTGTAATGAAACTAAATCAGAATGAGTTGAAATATGTACATTTTTCAGGTTAATATGAATCTTAATTAAGAATGGAAAGATGTTACAAGTGGAAAGAATACTGTAACATGGTATGGACCCAAAAAAGATGTGGAATAATAGTCACAATAGTTATTTGGAGGGCTTAAACATAAGGGATTTACAGAAGAAAAATGAATAAATATAATACAGCATGTTGAAGAGTAATTAGAAGAACCTAGAATGCTCATCTCATACAAGAGTACTTAGAAACTGTGAGTGAACATAGAGTGATGGTTTTAAAGCAATTATTTTTAACAGTAACCCTGGAGCAATCAAATTACTTGAGGCAACACAAGGCTAAAAGGATGATAACTAAAATTAAAAAGTTACAGGAATGCTAGACTAGAAGTGGACACAGGAAAATTATGAAGGAAGTAGTAAAACTATTGCACTATGTTATGCAGACAAGATGTAGAGGTTGAAAGAAACACACAAGAAATTGTGTTATATTTGAATCACAACTTCCTCAGTTAAGAGAAGTAGAAAGAGGGGTATGAACACTGAAAGTAAAGGACACTAAAATTAAAGAAATAATGGGAAAATACAGGGGAACTCATGGAAATGATGGAATTAAAACTGAAGTGTGAAAAAAGGAGGAACACAAGATAATAAAGTCCGGCTTGTAATTTTGATATTTTTTCTAGGTAGGGATTACCATTGACTTGTAAAAAGGCAGTAGTGGTATTTATACCAAAGGAGGAGAACGATTTTATGGATCCTGGATGATGCACAACCATTTTAATTCTAATTCATGACTACAAAGTGTTTTTGAAGATTTTAGCAAAAAGATGGACAAAGATATTGACAAGATTATTAGACCCAGGTTAGTGTAAATTTACAGAAGGTAGACAAATGTCTGACAGCATTAACAAAACTCTTATGATTCAAAAGGATATAGCGGACGGTTCCCTATCAGAAGAGCGAACGATGAAAATAGCGAATGCTCTTTTGTCGAACTGTAAAGTTCAAAAGCCGAGAATGTCGAAGGATTGAAACAGCGATTTTTTTCCCAGGGAAAAAAAAATCACTGGGCCGTTCTCGGAACTTCGCTGTTTTTTCCACTGTGGTGCAATCTCGGAGTTGGTATATTTAAGTTGGGAGGGGTGAAGCCCCCACTTTATTTTGTTTGTATATTTTTTTGGGGGGGTTAGCAAATCTTTTCCCTGGGAAAAATTAGCTGATCTGTGACTTTAACATTTTTGGCTTTCAAACTTTATAGTTCGACAGAATAGCGTTCGCTGATGTTCATCATGTTAACCTGCTGCAATCATCACACTTGGGTTATCCTGTCGTCAGGCGGTCCCGCAGTCGGCCGGAATTCCAAAGTCTTGGTCCGGCGTCGGTTGCTGTCGCTACTTCCCTGACGTCAGTGCGCCAGGGGTATATATAATGCATCCAACTCCATTTTCTTCAGTCTTTCTTGCCGTGCAGTGCCCGAAGCAGAAGCAGTTTGCAAGTGCTGGTCGGCCGACTCCTGAGATTTTCAAAGTCGAATTTCAGATCCGAAGTCTTCAATAAAGCTAAGTACCCCATTGGGGAAACTTTTCTTGCCTCAGACCGATGTCAGAAAAAGTTAACAATTGTATTTCTTGTGGGAAGCAAATACCTCATAAGGATTTTCATTCTTACTGCATACCTTGCCTAGGCCCAGACCACGACATCACTGGTTGTCATTTTTGTGCTAGGTTTAATAAGCGTACTGTAAAAAGACGCTTTGATTTCGCACGACACTACTTCTGTAGAAGATTTAACTACACTATGCTGTCGGAGCAACCGACTACCGGCGTGCACAAAATACACAAGAATAAGGACAGGCAGCCTAGACCCAAGCCAGACTCCGAGGCCTCGGCTGGTCCAGTCTCCGGTTCACCAGTCTTCAGTGAGGCTCCGACGCAGCCCCTGACTACCGCAGATCTGGAACCCGAGACTGCTTTGGAACTTTTGGTGGAAAGTACTAGGCCTATGCAGCAATTTTGTTTAGCCCCTACCGACGACACTGCTGAAAAAGATGTCAGTGCTGCAGAAACACCTTCGGTTTCTGAAGGCATCTTCAGACCGACGATGCTCACTATAAAAACGTATCCTAAGACTAAGACTCCTATTAAACTTAAACACCTTCTTACAAGTACCCAAATTCAAGATGCTAACACTACAGCAGCTTCTTCCCATGTTGGGCAAGAAAGCATGGCTAGTAACGTTGGACCTCAAGGAGGCATACCTGCATGTCCCTATCAGACAAAGTTGCAGAAGATACCTCCATTTCATTGCAGGTTCAACCCCTTACCAATTCTCTGCACTGCCCTTTGGCTTATCCACTGTGCCCAGGGTCTTCACAAAATGCCTGGCATCAGTAATTGCATACTGCAGACAAAGAGGAATTCAAATATACCCATACCTGGACGACTGCCTCATCCAAGCAGAAAGCAAGGACATCCTCTTACAACATCTGGCTTTTGTAAAACATCTTCTAAGTTGCCTGGGGTACACAATAAATGAAAAGAAATCAAAACTAGTACCCTCACAAAATATGACATTCCTGGGTGCCAGCTTGAATACAACGGCCCAGAAGGCTTATCTGACGCCAGACAAACAACTACAACTGACTCAATATTTCAAAACAATGGCAACAAAGACCCAACTACCTGCAAAAAAAATTCTGCAGGCCTTGTGCTTCATGGCATCTTGCATACTACTAATGCCATTTGCAAAGCTGCATATGAGGAAATTACAGTGGTACCTAAAAAGTGTATGGTCTCAACACAGCCACAGCTTGGACACAATGATATCTCTCATTCCCTGCCTACAACAGGAGTTTCTGTGGTGGTCACAGGCATGTCACCTCAACAAGGGTCAGCCTTTCACCTTGCCCCCAGCCAGGCAAACTATGACAACAGATGCATCGGACTACGCCTGGGGGGCACACACATGGCAGGACAGTGCGTTCAAGGTGTATGGACTGCAGATCAAAGGAATCTGTACATCAATCAAAAAGAGATGCTAGCTGTACAGAATGCTCTGACAGCTTTCAAGAATCTATTACATCCAGGACAACTTACAATAAGGACGGACAACACCACAGTAATGTGGTACATAAACAAACGAGGGGGTACACAATCCTACTCTCTATGCAGGCAAGCAATGACCTTGTGGAACACAGCTCTGGCTTACCAAGTTCAGTTACAAGCTCAATTCCTGCTAGGAAGAAAGAACACATTGGCAGACGACCTCAGCAGAAACATCATGGATCCCCACGAGTGGAAAATGGATCTACAAGTATTTGCAATGATAACTCAAAAATGGGGCCTTCCAGACATAGACTTGTTTGCCAGTCCTCAAAACTATCAACTAACAAAATTTTGTACAAGGACACTTCACCATCAAG
Organism: Protopterus annectens; assembly: GCF_019279795.1. Taxonomy (NCBI): domain Eukaryota; kingdom Metazoa; phylum Chordata; order Ceratodontiformes; family Protopteridae; genus Protopterus; species Protopterus annectens. The sequence goes on from NC_056733.1 coordinate 612,754,348, forward strand.
CTTGGAAAGTGGACGCACTCTCATTCAGTTGGAAAAACCTGACAGTATATGCCTTCCCTCCATTGCCTCTCCTCACAAAGGTGCTTCTAAAAGTCAGAAAGGAGAGACCACGACTGATACTCATAGCCCCAGACTGGCCACGCCAGCACTGGTACCCACTATTGAGGAATATGGCCCAGGGCCCACCTTGGATTTTACCACAAATTGCACATTTGCTCACACAGCAAATCAATCAGATTCTTCACAGCCAGCTCAAAACCTTAAATCTGGTTGCATGGCAAATCACCTAAGCATCCAGCCAGCTCCTCTTTCCCAAGCAGTTATGGATGTTATTCTGGAAACTAGGAGGCCCAGCACCAGGAAGGCCTATTCGGACAAATGGAAAAGGTTTTGTGCCTGGAACCAAGCTAAAGGCCAAAACACACAACAACAGGTTGACAGGTTAACAGGTGAGGCCTCACCTGCCTCAGATTCTACAGTATTTAACTGAGATGTTGCACAAAGGACTTTCCTTTTCTTCCATTAAAATCCGTGCATCAGCTATTTCAGCCCACTACAACACGGATCCACCCTTATTTTTGCATCCACTTCTAAGGCAGTTCCTCAGAGGGGCAAAAAACATTAGGCCCCCCAGGAGAGCACCTACACCAACACGGGACCTCAATTTTGTTCTGGAAAAACTTATGCTACCTCCCTTTGAACCAGCTTTCTCTGCAGATCTACAGTTTCTATCATGGAAGACTGCCCTGCTGCTAGCAATAACTTCAGCTAGAAGAGTCTCAGAGCTGCAGGCACTAATGGCAGTGGAACTTTTCCTGATTTTCCATCAAGACAGAGTTTCTCTATGAACTAATCCTTCCTTCATGCCTAAGGTGGTTTCCAGTGTGGCTTTAAATCAAACCATTCACTTACCCACCTTCTTCCAAATCCACAGAACAAAGGAGAAAGACTCCTGCATTCCTTGGACATTCACAGGCAACTTCGTTACTACTTGGATAAAACTAAGGCTTTCAGAAAATCTGACCAGCTCTTTGTATCCTATGCTACAGCTTCACAAGGGAAGGCTATATCAAAACAGACCATTTCCAAATGGATAGGACATTGCATTCGTTTTTGCTATACCATCATGGAAAACCAGTTCCTGCTACCATTAGGCCTCACTCAACCAGGGCAACAGCTACATCTACAGCCTTCTTCAGGGGGGTTCCAACCAAGGAGATTTTGGAAGCTGCAACTTGGAGTTCAGTACACACTTTTACCAAGCACTATCACTTACCACTTTAAGACTAGAGCTGGTTTCACCACTGCAGTTCTGCAGGGCCTTCTAGCCTCCTCTAACCCTCTATAACTCCTCCACCCATTCTTAGCTTTGGGATTCTAACCAAGTGTGATGACTGCAGCAGTGTAACACGATGAACATAGTACAGTTTTGTACCTACCATAAATGTAGATGTTCGAGTGTTCACCCTGCTGCAGTCCAGGTTACCCTCCCTCCATCCCCTCTGATCTAACTAGCTAAATCTCTACAATATCTTCCTGATGTATTTGCCTATAGCTGGAGGGATTTGGTGTTTGTGCAAAAATTACTTAATTTGGTACTAATTACTGACCACCTTTTTGGGGGCACCTGACATCTGGGGCAAGAAAAACTGAAGAAAATGGTGTTGGATGCATTATATATACCCCTGGCGCACTGACGTCAGGGAAGAAGTGACAGCAACCGATGCAGGACCAAGACTTTGGAATTTCGGCCGACTGCGGGACCGCCTGATGACAGGATAACCCAAATGTGATGACTGCAGCAGGGTAACACGATGAACATACCAAAATACATAAGAATGAAAAGTGTCTGCCATTCAGACCCGTTGTTTCTGTGAAGCACAATAGGACATTGTCATTGTCATTATACTTGGATGAATAGTGCAGGCAAGTGTTATTTAAAAGATTCATGGATTTTTTTAAATTAATTACATTGTTATTCTTTAAGGGTACTGAACATTTTTGTTACTTTAGGTGCCACCTCATTATATATTGTTTAAGGGTACTGAAAAGTTTTTTGTTTCTTTAGATGTTACCTCATTATACATTGTTTAAGGGTACTGAAAAGTTTTTTGTTTCTTTAGATGTCACCTCATTATACATTGTTTAAGGGTACCGAAAAGTTTTTTGTTACTTTAGATGTCACCTCATTATACATTGTTCAAGGGTACTGAAAAGTTTTTTTTGTTACTTTAGATGTCACCTCATTATACATTGTTCAAGGGTACTAAAAAGTTTTTTTTGTTACTTTAGATATCACCTCATATATTGTTTAAGGGTACTGAAAAGTTTTTTGTTACTTTAAATGTCACCTCATTATACATTGTTCAAGGGTACTGAAAAGTTTTTTTTGTTACTTTAGATGTCACCTCACTATGCATTGTTTAAGGGTACTGAAAAGTTTTTTGTTACTTTAGATGTCACCTCATTATACATTGTTTAAGGGTACTGAAACGTTTTTTGTTACTTTAGATGTCACCTCATTATACATTGTTTAAGGGTACTGACAAGTTTTTTTTGTTACTTTAGATGTCACCTCATTATACATTGTTTAAGGATACTGAAAAGTTTGTTACATTAGATGTCACCTCATTATACATTGTTTAAGGGTACTGAAAAGTTTTTTTGTTACTTTAGATGTCACTTCATTATACATTGTTTAAGGGTACTGAAACGTTTTTTGTTACTTTAGATGTCACCTCATTATACATTGTTTAAGGGTACTGAAACTTTTTTTGTTACTTTAGATGTCACCTCATTATACATTGTTTAAGGGTACTGAAACGTTTTTTGTTACTTTAGATGTCACCTCATTATACATTGTTTAAGGGTACTGAAACGTTTTTTGTTACTTTAGATGTCACCTCATTATACATTGTTTAAGGGTACTGAAACGTTTTTTGTTACTTTAGATGTCACCTCATTATACATTGTTTAAGGGTACTGACAAGTTTTTTTTTTTGTTACATTAGATGTCACTTCATTATACATTGTTTAAGGGTACTGACAAGTTTTTTTTGTTACTTTAGATGTAACCTCATTATACATTGTTTAAGGGTACTGACAAGTTTTTTTGTTACTTTAGATGTCACCTCATTGTACATTGTTTAAGGGTACTGACAAGTTTTTTTTGTTACTTTAGATGTCACCTCATTATACATTGTTTAAGGGTACTGACAAGTTTGTTACATTAGATGTCACCTCATTATACAGTATGATCCCACAGAATACAGGGCTAGAATATGTTAGAAATGATTTAAGCAAATACACTGCAGAAAACAATTTAGACAATAATAATATTTGTCATTTTTGAAGATCATTTGTCCAAATATTTTTTTTTACCTTTGACAAATATGTTTATCATCAAATTTGGAGAGTAGCAATGGGTAGCAGTGTTCCTCCAGCATTGGCTAATTTAGTGATGGCCTGGTAGGACACAGAAGTTTTGGAACCACAGCCATTATTTTCATTAGTGCCCTTCTATAAAAGATATATTGATGATTTAGTATTCTTATGGAATGGTACAAAGGAGTAGTATGATAGAGCATTATTAGGTTTAAATTCTAGTACATCCTTTTAAATCCCACCATTGGAAGGTTAGGAGAAAGTGCAAAATTTTGGGACATTTCATTCTTTTTTTTTTCTTCACTTTTTGGAAATTTCTTTTCTTTTTACTTTTTGGGACACTTCTGTTAAATTGCTTATGACAAATAAAAAGCTTTCCGGTAACATATCAAAATACGATTTTATTAATACTTACATTGACTACACTAGCTAACATAGTGCTGTCATGAAGAATAATGTTGTTAGAGGTCAGCATATTAGATTAAGCAGATTAGTAAGTAATGATACATGTTTTGGAAAATAAACTCATCTTTTAACTAAATTATTTTAGAGAGAGTATCCAAGTAGTATGCTTGAAAAAAATTAGTAAAGGAAATTAAAAAGGATAGATTAAACACATTTGTTTCAATCTTAAAGGTTGGTTTTATTAATAAAAGAAAGCCATCTCTAGTGATAGTGTGATAAACAGGCCTTTTGCTACTCCAATTTGCAGAGATGTTAGCACTGTTAAGAAAATTAACAAGTAAAAGGTTGTTAGTTTTAATCAAGATGTGATGCATGCATTAGGAGTGACCCCAGTTCTTACTGTGAAGAAAGGTAACAATTTGAAATGGATGTTAGAACATCTTTTAAAGGCTGATTTAGTGAAATCAGGCACCTAACCATGTAATATTTGTAGATGTGTTAATGATAGCAGTTTTGTTAACACTAGCACATTTAAGAATAGAATTTCAGATTATAGAGATTTACACATGTGATAGCATTGGTGTTGTTTATGATGCTAGGCGCTGAGCCTGTGACAGTTTCTATGCCAGTAAGACAACTAGAAAACTATTACAGCTTATACGTGAACATATACTGCCTATCAAAAACAAAGATTTAAGTAACACACTAGCAATCTCTTTAATTTATTTTTATTGTAGTTGATCATATAAAAGCTAATGTTGCTGGAGGTGACATCAGTACTGAATTAGAAAATAAAGAACTGAGATGACAAGTACTATTAAGGGCTGATAAAAATCCATGTTTGTTGAAGGATGAACAATGGTAATAATATTAACACGATACACTCTCACACACATGTGTATATATGTATGTATATATATATATATATATATATATATATATATATATATATATATATATATATATATATATGCATATACACATGAAGATAGATGAAGGCTGCCAGCCTAGCCAGATAGAATTTTGGTGACAATTCTGTCATCTATAAATAATTATAAAAACAGTGTTACATGTGGAACTGAAGGAAAAATTAACAACAGTGCACTCTGCTGACCAAGTAAAACATGTTATGACCCTTTGGTGTAAACACGGCTCTGGCAGATCTAGATGAAGGAATTCTTGCTATTATTTTAAGGCCAGAGTTAATGGCCAGAATTTGCATGTATAAATGTCCTTAAAGGGTTTGCTTCCTGACCTGGTGTGAGCTTACTAAAGAATGTAGCCTGTTAGACTGGGACACCCAGGGAATTGTGAAGAATGACGTAATGTGAACCAGGAGTGTGATTTTAAAAACAGAGAGAATCAAAGAGCATTTTTGTCTTGACCATCCAACTCACCAGCACTGTCTTGCTCTATATGTAAGTTTATCTTAGACTTGTGTTTTCTCTTAGAAATAGCTATAAACTAGAAAGATTAGACTAAGTGTTTTTCTGTGATGTCAGAACTGTACTACTGAATTATTTTAAGTAGTTCTCTGTGATCTCTGAACTCTTGACTAGCACTGTGTAGTAAAAAGTATTGTCTTGTGTTCTGACTATTTGTTATCAAATATTTTTAAACTCTTTCAACTGTGGCTGTTTTTGTAGAGATAATTTAAGCTATTTAGAGTACTTGCATGTCTTTGGTAAAATTGTAGAAAGCCACTCTAATAGCTTTAGCCCTGGGCTATACTACCAATTGGATAATAATATTGCACAGTAATAATTGGACACCCTTTTAAGGGCCTTTGAGTAGCTGATACATATTAGTGGGTGTTGGCAGCTGGTTCTACCGTATAGTCTGGGAAAAAGGGGCACAGCTGGAGAACCTGTGCCAGCCTTCCCCAGGAGTGTCTGTGTGGTTGTATAAACTCTTCTCAAAGTGTGTGTGTGTGTGTGTGTGTGTGTGTGTGTGTGTGTGTGTGTGTGTGTGTGTGTGTGTGTGTGTGTGTGTGTGTGTGTGTCAGCTACTTGGGCAGGGACGCAAAGCACTGATTGGACAGAGAGGGTGCTGGAGGTTTTAGCTTGCCCTCTAGGCTGAGATCTGGACCCTATAGCTGTGCCAGTGGGAAGTCTTATTGAGGACCTGAAAAACAAGGGAGCGACCAGCCCCGGACTGACTGTGATCTCTGTGTGCTCTTAAGGGAAATTGCACTTTACTGTGTGTATTTGTTATCCTTTCCTCCTATATGAGATGCCCCTCACTGGTGTTAGTGGTGAAGACTGAGGCTCCTTGATCACTGGGCTAGGGAACGGGCATCACAGTAAATATGTATGTATATATGTGTAGATATATATATATATATATATATATATATATATATATATATATATATATACATATGGTTTACTATCATGTCCTTTAGGTGGATATGGTTAAATCCCCTTTGGTCAAAACCCAAACCTCAGACCAGAACACCGATATTGTGGAAGTACAAATCTCACCTCTGTCTCGACCCATGTTAATGCTAATCCCAAGATTGCATTCAGTTTGTATTTTGGCAATACCGGATTTCAGCATTGTCAGTTTTCACAGATGGAGGTTGATGATACGACCATTTGACTGCTTGGAGGATATGATAGTAAATATATATATATATATATATATATATATATATATATATATATATATATATATATACATATACATACACATACGTGTGTGTGTGTGTGTGTGTGTGTGTGTGTGTGTGTGTGCTTGCTTTATGTCTTTTGTTATTTAAGTGTTTATAAATTTATAATTATAGTATGTTAAAATGGATTAGATGGAAGGTAAATACCGACAGCTGTAAAGATCTTATAACTCATTGGAAGAGTTATAAAAGTGAGGCCTTTTTCTTTTGTTTTGTTCTAACAAAGTTCTTTATTTAATAATGAATGAAAGCTCTAAATACATTTTGAGTTTATTATTTCCCATATTTTAATCTTTGTGAGTTTTATGACATGGAAAAATGTGTTGGTTAAGAGGCATATGTTCGAGATATGATTGTTCTTGGAAACATGCATTTTAGGAATGCATGGAGCTGCTTCAGTACAAAAATTAATTGAACATATTTATAAGAGAATTTATTCCCAGTACAGCGATGTTGTTGAGCTGGTGTAAAGTAACAAGTACTAAAGAGGTTATCTTTAGTGTTGATAGTGGCTCAGAAAGCTAACCAGAAAATGGAAAATGTATTTATTTATTTCATTTTTATTTATCCTTTGTTGACTGAGCTGTTCCCACTAGGCTAGTGGCTTCTTTTCTGGGAGACCTCAAGTGATATTTATACCTCTAAAAGATATTTGGCCAAGGCATCGGGGAACTTTTACTACTCTTTTCAATAGGTACCATGGGATTTTTTACATACACATCATCTACCACCAACTCAAGCAGATGAGGCTTCAGTTTAATATCTCATCCGAAGTACAGCACCCACCGTTTGCTGCACAACAGAATCAACAATTGATCAACCTGGTGTGGGAATAGAACCCACAGCCTTCTGCACCAATGGTGAGTGTTACTTATTGTATCACTGACACTTTTAAAAAAACACAAAGACAAACCATCAGTGGGAGAGTCCATGGTAAAAAAAAGAGCTGTAAATGGTTTTGTAATGGAAAATGAGCTTGAGTAGGGCATTAACATGGAGCAAATCACTGAATATCTAGATCTGTTTAAAGACAGATGCCTGGTGTCAAAGCCATGGTCTCAAGCTCAATGCCAAAAAGTGCATTGTCATCCCTTTTGGTAAAAACTCTGTACCCACGAACTACCACATAGGTGATAGTCTACTTAACACCGAAAGTGTGATAAGAGACTGTGGGACACAGGTAGACAGTAGTCTCTCCTTTGATAATCACATCGCCACAGTAGTCAGGAAATCCTTCTGCGTGGCACACCTCATCACAAAAGGTTTTTCATCCAGGAAAAAAGAGGTCATTGTTCCCCTCTACTCATCACTCATTAGACCCATTGTAGAGTACATCACCCATTTTGGTATGTACCTCACAAGACATCTACAACAACTGGAAAGGCCGCAGAAATACCTCACAAATAGGATTACCGGCCTCAAACAGATGCCCTATGCAGATCATTTAAAAAACTCCAGCTTTACTCTGTCGCATATCACCTACTCAGACGTGATCTCTGCCTAACATACAGAGTTATGTCAAATCCAGAGCTGTTGGACATGCTCCACTTAAAGAAATCCCAATCCTTCCGAGCTACACGCTCTAGGGACCTAAACCTTATCACCACAATAAACAGTACATGCTGGAGGGATAGATTCCTGTCCCAGAGACTTCCCATACTTTGGAACAAACTACCTATCTATAGCAAACAAAGCTCCTCATTAGCACTCTTCAAGAAAAATCTTGATGATTGGATGGGAGATGGGAAATTCACCCCGGGGATCACTTCTGTGGCTCTGCTTGACAGGGGTACAGGAAAATAATTATCTTGGGTGGCAAAAGCCAGGGTACTGTTTGACTAGGCTTATATAGGCCCTAGGGCCAATAGCCTAGTACCTACCTATGAACCTACGAACCTATGAAAGTGGACTGTAATACAAAGCATGGGGCCAGATCCCAAAAGACTTGCTCTCAGTGTAAGTGATTTATTCCACTGTAAGCCTACTTTACAGATAGGTCTTACACCAGAATAGGTCACTTACACTGAGAGTAAGTCTTTTTGAATCTGTCCCATGAAGTCATTGGTCTCATTGTATAAACTTGCAACATAGTGATAATATAGAGGGGGACGTTTAGGAGGTAAATTTTGGCATGCATGTCAAGAACACCTAATTGGTTCTGACTGGTGAGAACCGATCATAACTCTTTGTAGTGCATTGACTTTTATCTACTCCATGTGCTACCAGTCACAAAAAAACATGTGTTTTACTGGCTTTGAAAGTAAGTAAAGCACTTGGCAAGTTCTGTCACATTGACAGCAAATAAATATTATTGGAGGAGAAAGTCAGATATAGTTTTCTGTTCTTAGTTAAAAACTTTACTTGCAGACTCACATCTGTAAACTTCTGCAGTCAGAATGAAAACATAAAGGAAGTAATACAGGGACAGTTGAGAGTGAAGAAACATTCCTTCTGTGAGACCCGACTGTAACATGGCTTAGGAGGTGTGTAACAATTGTTATACACCTCTGAAGGCAGTGTTATGGTTGGGTCTGTCACTACAGAAGCACTTTACAGGTCTGTTTTTTTCCGATTTTGGATTGTAATAATGGCTTTGCATGCATTACAGAATAATATGGCCAATAGTTAATATCTGATGTCATGTTATATTTTAAATAGATAATTTACATGTTTGAATATTTTCATTTAAGGAGCAATGCTAAGTGAATCTACAGATCAAAAATAGAATAGTTGTTTGTGATATATGGATTGATACGCTTAACAATGTAAAGTTATTGAAAGTTAAATATAAGCATTGATTGTCTGACAAGAGAATGGTTTATTAGTCTTATATAAACATACAATTATAAAATGCTTCTATCAGCAGTCAGTACCAAAATAACATATGCACCATGCATAGTATGTAAAAATGAAAAAGTGATATGTAATAAAATGTTCCTTATAAAAAGGTCAATAAAAACAGATCCTGTGAGCTTGGCTTTCCCTGTGGCCAGTAATATTTTATGAGTCACAGTGTATATTATATTGAGTATGTATGACCAGTTCTAAAACTATATTTGGTGTCACTTAGAAAACTATATTTGCTGATATGCTCAAAAGGTTGACTGTAAGTGATTTTTTTCTAGTACTGTAGAGATTAGACAAAAGCAGATATTTGCCCGAAGTCCTGAGAATTGTAATGTTTGTTAACTGGTTAGGTGACCTGGTCTAGGGACCCTTTCAGCCGTGATCCAAGTACAGGGCACAAAAGTGTGCAAACTATGAGTTTATATATAGTGATATAAAGAAATTTACAATAAGTGTAATTTTGAGGTTGTGCGTCAAGTGCAGTATGAAACATATATTTATGGAAAACGTGAAGCGCGTAAACAATGAGACACTTCTGAGACACATCTAGTATGCTTCTATTAAAATAATAATCAAATATGAAACTGCTTATATAAAACAAATGTTATAAGTGTTATATAGCACAGGTGCATTGCAGGTGAGTGAAAAATAACATGGAATATACTTAAGGCAGGAAAGGCTAGACTGTAGTGGAAATGGTTTATATTTACATATTTACAATTTACTGTTCAATCTGTGCTTTATAAGTGGTGGGATTAGAGAGTTGACTGGTATGGTTAGATCCTTGCTAATAGTAGTTTATTGAATTTCTAATGGCTATTCCTTTCCCAGAGTGCACTTGCATTTGTAAAACGTTTTTAGGTGGTTACATTTTTTTTAAGGACTTGTAGTCAGTAATTTGCCTTATTTCTTGGGGAAGATTGTTGTAATTAAGTAGGTTTGGCATAATGTTTAAAGTGTACACCTCATAGACACAAAATACATAATTTGATTCTGACCATGAGTTACTGCCAGAGCTTAAAATGGCACTTTGAGGCAGCTGGCCTAGTATGAACCTAATTGGCATTTTGCTAAAGCTTCTTTCACACAGGGTAAGATTAAATAGAGTCCCATCTAGTGCAATGGTGTGATTGTCTTGACTCTGTAGTGAGTGAGGATGCTTTATTTGTAATCTTGCTTTGAGGGAGAGGCAGTAATATTCTTTTAGAATTTTAAAAATGAAACAGGATAATAGCAAAGTTGATCTTGCTGTGAGGGGAGACAGCTTTTTTTGAAGTCAGACGCAGTGTTTTTTCAGCATGGGGCCAGTGTTATGAACCTGCAGACAGAATTTAGGGTTGTTTGACTCAGTTTGGTATAATGTACTTAATACAGCATGACTGAGGGCGTTACTCATCCTAATTTAGGTACTAGAATGTTTTTTGCTAGTGCTTCTCTGGTATCTAAGGTGAGATGGCTGGCAACAGAATAAGCAGCTTTAAGTTGTTAAGCTACCTTCTTCGCTGTGCTCTCAGTGCAATTTCTGTAGCTACCTTCTTCACTGTGCTCTCAGTGCAATTTCTGTAGGAGGGTGTAGGATCAAGGTAAGACAGTGTTCTGGGTACTACAGAAAGGAGTGCTGCTATTTAGTAGTCTTAAAGTAGTAAGGCTTTTTTTTTTTTTTTTTTTGCTGTCACAAAGGTCATAATGGCATTATTTTAGTAGTTGTTGAAAGATTTTTAGTCAGCCAGAGGAAGAGTGATAAAGTGTTTTTGTAGTAAGTTTTCTAACACAGGAGTAGTTAGATCTGTCCTCTGAAGCTTTAGGCTTTTGGCATAAAGGGTGATATTGATGGAGGATGTAAGTGAATTTATGTCATTTACAACAAGATGGAGTCCAGGAATGAACTTTGTGGGATTGCTGCTATGAAATGTTTATCAGAAGATGCTGAGAGCAATGGTTTATTTGGGATGGGGATACTTGGGGAATTTTTAAATTGAAGGGGTACAAATCAAGACTGAAAATGGGGACATGAGGTTTGGCCAGTGGAGGAGCATCATATCAAAGGAAGGAGGAATGAATGCTATACCGCTTAGGACTAGTTTTCTTATGTAGGTTTTCAAAGCATTCCCTTACCATTTTGGAGATGATTGCCTTAAAACAAAAGTGGTGAAGCTTAGTAAAGACAAGGAGGGGTGAATTTGACTTTACATGACAGATGTGATGGGGTACTGCTGTTAGGTGATATTGTAGGGGTAAGTACATTACTGATGTATTTTTATATTCCTTTTGGCAGGAAGTATCCATGGTGGGCAGCAGTTTACTAGTTCTTTTTATTATCAAAATATGTTATATCTTTTAACATTATCCAAAACTCTTAAGGTTCTGAAGTCATCACAGTTAGCTTTGCCTTAAGGTATAATTATTTTGCTTCTATAAATTTTATTTTACATTTTTTTCTATGAATGAGAGATGCTTTATGCTGTGTGGTATTTGTCTGTTTCTATAATTTCCAGGTTTTGTTTCTGACTTTAATAAGTAAGTTCAGGTTTGATGTAATCCAGGGACTTTGCTGACTCTTAAGTGTTTTTTTTTGTCTGTATTAGGAAATGCTTGATCAGGATGTGTTTAATGAGGGAGTTGAACATATTTAAGACATGCAGGGTTGCTGCACTGGTAGAGATGGAACAAGTCTAGGTCATTTAGTATATCATGTACAAGGTCATCTTTTGGTTCTGAACATGATCTTATGGTTACTATTACTGGAGATACATACTTTGGCTGATTTGAATGCAGACTGACCCAAAGAGTGAGGTGGTCACTTAGTATAAAGAGATTGTCGTTATTGCTATATGAATTGGGTCTGGTAAGTATGTTAATTAAGTAGGTAAGGTTATTCTGAACATGAAAATGGTTAATTTGTGACTTTCTGAATCCCAGAAAATCTGTGCTGAAGACTCCCATTATTATTACACAATTTCTTGGCAACGTTTTAGGATGTCATGGACAGATAACCTGAACACTTGAGGACTGAGAAGGGTGTGTAAGGTGTTGTTGTAATTATCTCAGTATGACTGCCAATGGCAATGGAGGCCAGTGTTCATTTAGGTGAGTCTTCAGTTATGTTTCTATTATTTCCAGCTGAAGAGAATACAATTGTGACATTCTTCCTTACTAGGAGCACAGCACCCCTACCTATTTTTGAGGTGGTCTGTTATTAAGGAAAAGATGAGAACTGCTCTGTATGAATGTTCGAGGGTAGATAAGATCCTTGATCTAGGTTGCAATTATACCCAGACTATCAAATTATTTTTTTCAATTATCCAAGCTTTTAGGTGATCCATTTTATTTCTTATGTTGTGTGTAATTAGGTGACAGATTTTATAGTGTTTGCTATTTGGCTTTTAAGTCCAGTTTTGAGATAGTCTGATTGTTTTGAGAGAATATGTTAATATTAGAGAATTGTGTGAGGCCCTAGTGGAATGTTTGTATAGTAGATACAGTTTCTTTTTTTTTTTTTTTTTTTTTTTTAGTTCGGGTAGTTGCAACTGAGTCTTGAGGTAATGAGGATATGAAACACAACTGGAAAAGTAAGAGCTGATGAGGGGCCAGACATGGGGGTGCAGTGTTTTATCACCTGCAATGGAAAGTTTTAATACAGCTAGGTAAAACAGAAAGGTATTTATCCTGGTCATTTTGGTATGGGTCCAGCCAATTTGCTAAGACATGCGTATATACAACTGTTGTTTCGATAGAGGAATTATGTTTATGTTAGACTGTTCAGATAGTTGTTAGGGTGAATCACAAAGTACTTTCTGTCACTTGCTGACATGGTTTATGGGATGGGTTTTCGCTAGGATAGTACTCAAAAAGTCTGTTAAAGATAGTAAGTTTACAAGTGGTATCTGCATAGAGTAAGGCTATTAAAAAAGAGCAATGTTGAGGCCTTTTGTAGTTATACTTAGCTTGTATCTGGATGCCATTTAGTAATGAGAGGGGAGTAACAAAAACACTTGGATGCTATTGTTAACAGAAAGGAAAAAGAATGAGTGTTGGGTATTTCCTAATTACAGGAAAAGGAGGAAGAGTGAAGGATGGAGATTTGATGCCGAGTGTTGCGTGACATTTCTATTTGTGGCCTTTTGGGAGTATAGACTTTTGTAAGCTATAGAGGAAATATATGTGATAACTGAGCCCAGTCAACTAAGTTCATAAGTTATGTTGTTCATGCTGCCTAAATAACTATATCAAGCTAGAATTTGAAGAGATGAAACCAGAATAAACAACAAGCAAAAATAATTAAAAAAGAGAAGCTACCTTCTCTTCTTCCACACGATATGTTAGCATGTAAACTGCAAGCTGTAGCACACTGTTACACATACGGACACAATATAGTGCTCTGTAACATCCCTTAGCAATTTGTAATATTCCTTTGAACATTATAGCAGGACGGAGAGAGGAAAAGGGAGGGAATGGAAAAGCAGGTAAGAAAATAAAAGAATGAGCAAAAACAGAAAGGAAAGAAGAAACAATGAAGGAAATTAAACAGTACATGGCAGAGGAGGCAGGTCTTAAGAGGAGAAGGGAGGGAGAGAGTTGGGTTAGGAGTGGGATGTAGGTCTGCAGTATGACTGAGGGATCTTCTGGACAGAAGGATGTGTTAGAGGCTTAAGATGATGAACAAGGACTGACCATGACAAAGGCAGTTGGTGAGGGGGTTTAGTTTAATTTGCCAAGCAGTGTCAGGATGGCTAGGAGAGTGTGAGGAGAGCAGACAGAAATGTAGGTGAAGGAGGTATTGTAAGTACATAGCAGAGACAATATGGATACCTAAAGGATGGAGAACTTTAACACTGGTGATGAAGAGGAGAAGACAACAAGAGAGAAAGGCCTGAGGCAAGATCAGGAACAGAGAAGGATAGACAAGAGTGATTAAAAATGAAAATACTAGGTGGACATATTAGGTGGAGCAACTTGGAATAGCAGATCTAGCACCATAGGAGAAAGAGCAGACAAATGAAGAAACCGAAGGAAACATCAATAAAGGAGGGTCAGGACAGGCAAGCAAAGGAGAGACTCAATAGTTTCTGATTAGTTTTGGTAATGTCTGACTAGGCAGACAGCACATTTCAGATAAGAAGGAAGGTAACTCAAAACAACCAAAAGAAAATGAGTAAACTACCCAATCGAAGACAAGCAGGTTAAGAGAGTGATAGGCAGGTAGACAAAATGTAAGAAGCAGGTCAAGTGTGGGGGGGCTATGGAAAATCCAAACCAGTACAGGTAGCAGGAAGATGAGATGAGCAGTGCAGGCAACAAGGCAGAGAGTAAGGAGCAGGCAGGAGTAATACTGGTGTTAGGAACCTTTGTTGGCCTGCATCACATATGGTGTGGAAAATACAGTTGTGTAAGTAAACTTACTGTAACAGTAGATGTCCAATGATCACTGTTGCAGTAGCCTTAGCTATATGGGTTATATCCTACCAAACATATACACCCAGACAACTTCTAAGAACTGAATAAAGCAGTTGTAGATGGCAAAGGTCACCCATTTACATAGAAAGCAGATGTGGCAGCAAAAACAAAGATGGAAAAATGAGAAAAGGGATTGGGAAATGGTAATATAATATGATTGTGTAAAATCTGCATGCTGTACAAAGAAGTATGGTCATGAGGATGAGTAGTAGGTTGTACCGAACAAGAGGTTACAACTGAATTAACACATCAGATGGAAAAGTTGTATGATGAAACAAAAGAGGTCAAAGGACTGATGAGGTAAGTGGATTTGTGATGAAAACAGAATGGACTAAAGCAGAAAGCTGGTTGGTTAGCACAATGCAAGGACCACCAGATGCTACAAATGAGATAATTATGAAAAGAAAAAATATGAGCCTGTGGGGGAAGAAATAGTTATACTAAGGTGCGGGGGGGGGTTCCAAAGTACATACTAGACTACACCAGCATCTCTGATTGCCTTGAAGAACCAGGTACTGGAAGTAATTAACAAAGAAAAGGATATTCAGCTGGTAGAAGGATAGACCATGAAGGACAAAATACAGACTGTGGTACTGTGCAAAACTGATGGGGTGCAGGATTTAGAGGTGAAGGCACAGCTTTAACCAGCAATCACGCAAGAGTTGTTAACTCTGCCACAAGAACGCAAGTTCCTCAAACATAAAACATTGGTATTGACTATATACAAGGTCAGACTTCAAGAATTTGGGAGAGCTTACTGAGAGTCAGTCAGGAAATGTGAAGAAACAGTAGGGGAAGAAAGGCTTTTCAATCGAATCAGGAACAGAGAATGGAGAACTTTAGAGAAAGGTGAAAGAGTAAGGTCAAACAAAAGTGGAAGCCAGTATGCTTAAAAGTCTGTATTAAAAAAGAAGCAGGGTAAAGGAAAAGGCATACAAAAAGAAAAAAGGAAGACAATAGAAATATTCAGGAATGAAAAGAGAGGCTCTAAAGGGAGTGGCCAAGCAGATCAGGAGTGTAACGTCAAAAACATAGAAGGAATTACTGCAAGCAATAAAGCAAGAGAATATGTTTTTGGATATACAGAGGAAAGGAACAAAAGAAGGACCACACCAAGCAAGCTAATAAAGAAAAGCAAGGAAGACGGGGAACAAGAACATGTCCTAAATTAGTCTTCACTTCTATCTTCTTAAATGAGAAGAAAGGAAATTACCAGTATGAAAACTTAAGGAGAATGGAGAAAGTGGATGCAGGTAACTGTAGAATAAAGGGCAGTCGAAAGAGACTCCTAAGACATGATAGAAGACGTAGCATAGAACTCAGAGGGGATCCCACCTAAGATATCTGAGAAACTTGCACAGTGTTCACAAGGCTCCTCATGAGATTGTTTCAGATCCTTTATCATAAGGGAAGTATCACAGGAATGATGAAGAGCGAGGTAGCTTCCTTCTGTAAGGCAGGTGCCAAAAACAAAGCCAGGTAATATAAGCCAGTGAGTCTGACTTCAGTGATTGGGAATGTAATGGTGCAGGTTCAATGAAAGAGATCTGACACATTCTGGAATTATAATGTAGCAATCAGTATGAATTCGTAGCAGAACAACTTTGACAACCTATCTTTTCTTGCTCTCTGACTGGGATAAAAAAATGTAAATAAGGGGACATCCAAGAAATGTATCTTAAATGGCTTTCAGCAAAGCCTTTATTTACTTCTCATTTTAGTGACTGATAAGTAAATTGCAAGGGATGTTGGTGGGAAATAAACACATGGGTGCAGAGGGTAGTGTTCTGGGGATAATAAGTTAGAGTGACAAACAGTAGATCATTTCTAGGACCCACTCTGTTCATTGCATTCATGGTCTACATCACACATAGTATGGAAAGTACAGTTGTGTAAATAAACTTACTGTAACAGTAGATGTTCGAATGATGACTGCTGCTGTAGCCTTAGCTATATTGATTATATCCTAACAAGGGTATAACAGTCAGCCACTTTCCAAAGCTTCAAGGCACCTTCAAAGCACCCAAGCTGTCACGCAGGTTGAGCTGAGCTGACTAAAAGACAGGTTTGGGTGTCAAGCTTGGATGTAGAGCTTTCCTGCCAACAGAGATAGGGAGGATGAGCCATGAAAGGACAATGCTAAGAAGAATAAAAAATAAATAACCCCACCACCCTGGCATAAACAAAACACAGAACAACAAGTGGGATGGAGTGAGGGAGTGTCTACTGCAGCAGTGATCATTTGAACATCTATTGTTATGGTAAATTTACTTATTCAACTGTACTGTGTAGCCTTAGCTATATGGGTAGATTACCCTAGCTCACTACATTTGGGAGGTGGAAGGAGAAGAGTCAAGGAGTCCTCGGAGAATGGTCCTTGCAAAGCCTGATCTAGACCTAGAGAAGGAATCAAGCTTATAGTGTTTTGTAAAAGTAGGTACAGAGGACCAAGCTCTCTAGAATCCAACCCTTTCCAAAAAGCCATCGATGAAGCCAAGATATAACAAAAGGTGATAGCCTTAGATAACCATTTCTTCACAAGAAGTGAACAACTGATTGGCGATCTGAAATATTTAGTTCTGTCAAGATAGTACCTGAGTTGTCTGTGGTCATCCAAGGTATGGAGTATCCTTTCTCCCTCATTGTTGGGTTCAGGAAAGAAACTGGCGAGATGGACAGTTTGGCTTAAAGTAAACTTGGACACCACTTTAGGCATAAAAGAAGGATTCATTCTCAAAGAAACCCTGACCTTATGGAAAATGATAAAAAATGTTAACTCTCCATGACATCTTGCAACTCAGATACCCCTCTTGCAGAGTTCAAAGCAATCAGCAAAACTGTTTTCCATGTTAAGAATTTCAAGTCATCCAGGTTAGCTGGTTCAAATGGAGCAAGTATTAGTTTTGCTAACATAAAATTAAGATCCCAGAAAGGAGTCACCAGTTTTTTTGGAAGCTTCTTATTTAAAATCCCTTTCAAAAACATTTTGACATGAGAGTGCATTCATAGCAGGCCTTAGGCATAGGCCAACTAGGTGGCCACCTAGGGCGCTGCTGTAGCAGGGGCACTTTTCTAGTAATTTGTATGGTGTAGGTAGACCAGGATGGGGGAACCCAGTTGTGTGTGTGTGGGGGGGTGTTGTGGAGCTCTTTTGCCTATAGCACCAGTTGACCAACGGCTGTCCCTAAGTGCAATGGAAGAGGAGGATTCACTGGCAGACAATGCTGAAATAGCTGATAAATGAACCTTGACAGATGACAAGAAAGGCCATGGGATAGTAACTCACACAAATGTTGTAAAATTACACAACAACTAGCCCTGAATGGATGCTGGTTGTGTTGTTAGCACCAACTAGAAAACTTTTGCTAATACATAATTTTCTAGTAGCAGACGTTCTTGCCTCTGTTAATACCTGTTGCATATAAGCAGGTGCATCAAACAACCCTGTTCTTGTGTGAGTAAATCTACTCTGTGGGGAAGCTTGTGGTAATTGTTTCTGGACATTTCCAAAATAAGGAAGAACCACAGTTCCCTGGGTCAGAAGGGAGTCACCAGAGTGATCTTGGGAGATTTCTTCTGAACCTTCAGAAGTACTCTGGATATTAGTGGAAAGGGTGGAAAAGCATGCAGAAACTTTTATGTCCAAAGAAAAGAAAAATCATATGTCTTCCAGGCCTTCTTGCATGGAGCCCTGCAGTAGAATCTTGCCAGCTGATTGTTCAGAGAGGCAGCAAAGAGGTCTAGTTGAGGAACTCCCCGCAGATGGATAACATTTTAGCAGACCCCTCCCAATCCAGTTTCCATTCATGAGGGTCTGCCCCTGTCCTGCTCAGCTTGTCTACCACACAATTTTGCTCTGAATGAATGAAAGATGCCTATATAGTGAGATTGTGCTGTGAAGATGTATCCCAAGCTAACATGGCTAGTCTGCAAAGGAGGGTATGACTTGGTTCCCCCTTGCTGGTTGATGTACCACATGACTGTAGTATTGTCTGTAACAACTTGAAGAGGTCCCTAGGACCAAAGATGATTCAGAGAGTTGGGTACCTTAATTAGAGCAAGCATCTATTTTACATTTATGCGCTTGCATCTGTCCTTGGTGTCCCACACACCTTGCACTTTTATCCCTCCTGAAACTGCTCCCCAAACAAAGTACGAGGTGTCTGTGGTGACTGCTTTGGAACAGGGAGGGAGAAGGGGAGACCTGGATTTAAGGATATCTATTGTCTCCACCAACTTCTGACAAACCCTGAAAAGACAAGGGGTGTTGGTGCTGGGACCAAAGAGACTTAAGATAACACTGTATCTTTCTCATGTGGAGTCTTGCCAGGGGTATCATGAGAACCATAGAAGCCACAAGACCCAAAATCCTGTGATATTCTTATGCAGTGTCCAAAGTGTAAGTAGAAAATCGTGGAAATAGATCTAGATGTAGATATTTTTCTTTCATGTGGAAGAAAAGCACTATGAACTGTGGTGTCTAGTTGGCATCCGAGAAACACAGTCCTGTGAGGAGTCAGAAAGACTTTTGAATTTTCTTTTGAAATCCCAGTTTGTGTAAGAGATCTGACACCCAAGAGGAAGATTCCTGGCACTTTGAAAAGTCTCTGCAAGATAACCAAGTCATCTAAATATGGGAAAATGTGAGTACCTTGTAGCCTACAATGAGCTGTAACTGGAGCTAGACACTTTGTGAGCACTCTTGGCACAGTGGATAGTCTAAAGGGTAAAGCAGAGAACTGATAATATGATCCATACACATAATACCTTAAGAAACAACTGAAGTCTGGATGAATAGGAGTGTGGTAATAAGCATCTTTCATATCTAGTGTTACCAGGAAACTTGAATAAGGAAGAAGAGGTAACAGGTTGTAAAGTGATACAATTTTAAATTTGGGCACTGTCACAAACAGGTTTAGGAAAGAAAGTTCTAGAACTGGTCTCCAAGCATTTTCTTTCTCTGACACTAAAAACACCAGTGAATAAAACCCCTTACCCACCCAGGGAGGGGGAAATGGTTCTATCACTCCATGGGTCAGCCTGTGATGAAGGGCAGGTGGAAACAAAAGATTCTAGTCTGGAGGATGAGGAGCTGCCCCCTAGAAAGGAAGAATTTCACCCATTACCATTTGTAACTTTGATGAATGATCTTCAGAACATATTTGTATGAAACTATCTGATTCCCAGGAGAAAAATGGAGATTCAGACTTTCTGGAATAAAAAAGTGGCTGCCAGGGTGGGAGGGAGGAAGCAAAGTCTCTTAAATGGTCATTCTGATTAATTGGACTTTCTTGGAAATCCCTTGCAATATTTCTTCTTAAAGACCAAGTTTAACTGTGTGAAACAAACTTTGATTTTTAAGCCAAAAAGTGTTTGCATGCATCTTTGTGTATGCAAACACTGTTTTATGTGAAAATAAAAGTTAATTTTGCAGCATTTAAAAAGAAATTTGGTCCTAACGGTTTCTTCCCAGTGTGGAATACTAAACATACATGGCCATGTTTACAGCATTAATATTAGTGGGTGGGAAGGAGGCGGTTACATCAGTGTGGGTAACTACAGTAATTATGCTGGGTTAGTGTGGGTAAGTAATTGTGAATTAAGTTATGTAATTGACAAATGTTTCATTAACAGTTTGGTACAAAGTAACACTAGCTTTTTGCCAAACAATATTTTAACAGTCTGGCAATTATGTAACTTAATTCACAATTGTTCACCTACGCTAACCAAGCATAATTATAGCTGGAACCCGAAGTGACGTAACCACCTCCTTCGTGCAGAGCAATGTTAATGCTGTAAACATGGCTGTGTATGTTAAGTCTTCTGCATTCAGAAGTAATTTTTAAAATCATTTTATTTGTACTGTGTGAAAATACCTTTTGTTTCTGCATAATAAAGTGTTTGCATGAGTAAAGATGCATGCAAACACTTTTTGATGCAGAAACAAAAGGTCATTTTGTACCATTAAACATATCTTTAAACATCTGTTCACTTACATTTTGTTGTTACTGTTTATTTTGTTTCATACCAAAATTGGATGAGATGTTAAGGAATCCCTTGGAAAATTTGGAAAAGGGGGACTGAAAAATCTTATAGATTCCCTGTATCAGCTTACCTCTTTCATCACATTTTTTCATCACCTCTGCAGCAAAGGGACAAAAACTGAATCTTTAGCCACAGGAGAATTTCATCTGGGAAGTTCTAAGAATACAACCAAACAAACCTCTTCAGAAGAGTACCAGTGGCCACAGCCCCTTGTAGAAGTATCAACAGAGTCATACACACACTGTATACAATGAGTATTGGCTTGAAATGGCAGACAAAGCATTTCTAATACTTTTACATTTAGTCAGGGCAAAGCTTAATATGTATGACCCTGACAATTCAAAATTCTGAAAATCAAAGTTGCAGAAGCTTATACATTTTCCCACATTTATCTATAATCTTTCCATCCTTATTAGAAATAGTAGAATTGGAAATAACTAAGTGTTTTGCAGCAAAAGGATTAATTAAAGCTATAGCTGCTGGATTGGGTTATGGAAGAGTGTATAAAAAATACATCCTATCTGCCTTTTTAGGGGCAGCTGGCTGACTGTCAGGAAAATTGCAGGCAGCAACACAGCCATGCTGCAAAGCTGACAGAACTGGAGGAATGGATGAAGATTCAGGACATTTCTTCTGTAACAGCTCATAGTACTTTCTTAGGGACTGAGAAGCCTCCGTGTTCTTGCACTGAAAACACTGGCACATTCTAGAAATAGTCACTTAGAGAATGCCCCACAGGGAGAATCAGAAACGGAGCTCTCTTCTGAGTCCGAATAAGAAATCTGAGGAGAAAACCCTGTATTTGTCCTTTCCTTGAATCGCATCAGGCAAGGATGCATACCTTTTTCTTTTACCAGAAGCTACTTTACAAGAAGGAGCAATAACTTGAATTAAACCCTGAGCCAGACCCAGTAAACTATTCCTGTCTAAGGAAATTTGAGGCAGATTAGATACATGTTTAGTTTTCTGTTTCTTTTTGACAGGAAAACTGAGACCAACAGCGTTATTAATGGTGGCGGCAGCTTCCCTAGGGATGAGCACAACATTCTGAAAAAACAAGGAAAACTTCTCTGTTCCCTCACCCATTGAGGGGATCCAGTCAATCGCAGAGGATATTGCTACCCCCTGGTTGCATACCTCTGGACAAAGCCTAAAATAATGAGGGGAGAAAGGGCCAAAAATAGGGACAGAATTTAAATTCTTCTCTTGTAAACTTAAAAAGTTGGTAGAATAACACAATTTATATTAGCTTGCATTTTCTGAAGGATATGTAATCTGAAACTCAAATGTATGTTACTATTTAGTGACTTCAATCCTCAGTGACTTGCAAGAAAACCACTAATTTTATGAGGAACAGACCAAAAATATGAGGCAGAAATCTGGGCAGTTGAGAGGTATGCTTGGTTGTAGTGGGATAGTTGCTACACCAGAGGGATACGTGGTCTGAGGTATAACTAATGGCCACAGCAAAGTCTCCCACCTCCAGCTGCGGCAAATTGCTAGCCTGCTGTGATGCCAGAGGCTGTTTGCTTAACTTTTTCTTTTTGTGGCTGGAAGAAGGACTAAGCATGGGACTGACAGATTATGCCATTGTCAAGCTGAAAATGGTCCCTCTCTCTGTCTCGGGGAAAACAAGCAGCAAATGCCGGTAGAACAAAAAGTCTTTAAAAGTCACTTTTTTCACAGTCACATTAAAAAACACTTTAAAACACTTTTCCAGCCCCACAAAGTAAAATAAACACAACTTCCACAGAAAAAAAATGTTTTTCAGTTACTTTAAACAACAGTACAATATTGTGACAGACCATTAAAACACAAACTCCTAGCTTTAAAATAACTTTCCTGAAGAGGAAGGTATCGATAATAAACAAAATTAGTAAATGGAAGTTTTTTTACACAAAAGAAATGTATCTGCCCAGCAAAGAAAGATCTCAAGCCAACTGTTGATCCCTCAATGTCCGTCAAGCCTGACATCCATCCAAATGAAGAGATTAGAGCCCTACAACTGATTCATTCCTCTCAGGATAAGGATCAGCATTGAGGGTAGTGCCATCCTCAACAGCAACACAGCAGGACAGCTGAGAACTTAAAACAAGTTATGGGATGCAAGAATACATGATATTAAGAAGATGGAAGGGGAAGTTGCAAGGGGCTGGAAGCTACATCAACAAGGCAGGGTTGAGAGAATGACACCCCTGTTAAAATTTCTGTGTGTATGCTAGATATTTTTAATGCAGAATGAAGGCTCCTGGGAACATATGTTTTGGTTATACTCAGCTTTGTAACAATATACTGATTTATTAGAATACTTCATAAGTGACCTCTGGCCTCACAGCATAGAATGTTCTGTCACAAGACACAAAACACTGAACTAAACCTCAGAAATAGCTTCTTTCCTTATAGGTTCATAGGTTCATAGGTTGGTACTAGGCTATCGGCCCTTGGGCCTATACAAGCCTAGCCATAACAATTTTAACTTTGTCTGATGAAGCAACTACTGTTGAGAAAGCGCTTACCTCTGTTCAGTTTTTTATTTTTGTACTATTAAACGCTATTGTGTGTCACCCTGGTGCACTGTTTTTTTGTATTTAGCCATAACAATTCCCTGGCTATTTCTTCCCACACTATTTACTTCCCTGGACCCCTGTCTAGCAGGGTGACTGACGTGATCCATGGGGTGAATTTCCTTTCTCCCATCCAATCATCAAGGTTCCTTTTGAAGAGGGCCAAAGAGGCACTCTGCTTGACTTGTATAGGCAGTCTATTCCAGAGTATGGGGAGTCTCTGAGTCAGGAACCTATCCCTCCAGCATGTTTTGTTTATTGTGATGACAAGATTTGGATCCCTGGAGCGTGTGTCCCTGAGGGATTGGGATTTCTTTAAGTGTAGCATGTCCAAAGGCTCTGGGTTTGACATGGCCTTGTATGTTAAGCAGAGATCGCCTCGGAGTAGACGATATGCGACAGAGTATAGCTGGAGTTTTTAAAGGCGGTCAGCATAGGGCATCTGCTTTAGGCCTGTGATTCTTTTAGTGAGGTAGTTCTGCGGCCTTTCCATGTGTTGCAGATGTCTTGAGAGGTACACACCAAATGGGGCATTGTATTCTGTAATGGGTCTAATGAGGGATGATCCCAATGGGACAATGACCTCCTTTTTTCTGGATGAAAAGCCCTTAGTGATAAGGTATGCCACATAGAAGGATTTCCTGACTGTTATGGCGATGTGGTTATTGAAGGTGAGACCACTGTCCATCTGTGTCCCTAAGTCTCTTATCACACTTCCGGTGTTTAGTGTACTGCCACCTATGTGATAATTCACAGGTACATGTTTTTTCCCAAAGGGGATAACTATACATTTCTTAGCATTGAGCTTGAGCCCATGGCTGTGGCACCAAGCATCTGTTTCTGTAAGGCCCTTTTGTAGAGTATCCACATCATTTCGGGATACAGTAATGGCTCCCAGTTTGCAGTCATCTGCGAACTTTGTTAGCCAGAGTCGCTTAGTGTTGGCCTGTACTTCAGAGAAGTAGATGCCAAACAAGAGAGGTGCCAGGACTGAACCCTGAGGTACTCCACTTGTCAGTTGTCTGGAGCTGGATTTGGAGTTAGCTACTTTTACCGTGTGGGTTCTGTCAGTAAGCCAGTTGGCAACCCATCAAGTGATGTAGGGATTAATGCCCAGCTTAGTGAGTTTATCTATGATTCTAGAGTGGGGGATGGTGTCAAAGACCTTGGCGAGGTCCAGATAAGCTGTGTGGACTGCCGTACCCTCGTCCACGGCTCCGGAGATAGATTCAAAGAAGTCAATAAGGTTTAGGAGACAAGATTGGCCCTTCATGAACCCAAACTGGGTGGAGTCCAGTGCTTTAAGGTTGCCAATGTCTTTGTTTATAAGTTCCATGATAATACGCTCCATGGCCTTGCAGATCAGGCTCGTCAAACTGATGGGGCGGTAGTTCCCGGGATCCAAGGTGGATCCTCCCTTGTGGAGTGGGATAACTGTAGCTGTGTGCCACTCAGTGGGCACGAAGCCTGAGGTGAGGGTATGATTAAACATGACACTTAGGCGAGGTGCCAATTCATTTTGTAGTTCTTTATAATGTTACTACCAAAAACATCAGTTATGAAGTCAATACACTATTATAGATGTACACAGCACCCACTACAGTCTAAGAATATTTATAGGATCATAGGAGGTTACTAGGCTAATGGCCATAGAGCTTTTTTTCAGCCTAAACATTCATGCCCCAAATTTTCCCAATTGTCAGTGCCTATGGGCTAGAATGGCTTTGGATATGCCTGTGACTTAGGGGATCTACAAAGTGCCCTTGTCCATAAAGGCTACAAGTGACAAGCCAGGGGTGAATTTGTGATTTCCCATCCATTGGTCCAAAAATGCATTTGAGTAGGCTTGGAGAAGAGCTCTGTTTTACATGAATGTGGAGTCTGTTCCAGAGAAGGAGGCACATACTTGTCCTCCAACATGTTATTTTTTTTGTCACAGATAAGGTTTAGATCCTTAGATCAGGTAATTCTAGTGCTACTTGTTTTGCAAATGTGTAGTAGATCCATCAAGGATGGATCGAAGAATGCCTTGTAGGTTAGGTATAGCTTGCCTCTCAGAAGTTTGAGTACAGGGATAGGGCATTGAGGTTGTCTGCATAGGACATATTGTTTACATCCTGTATTATTTTAGAGAGGAACATCTGTGGCTGCTCCAGCTCTTGCAAATACCTGGTCATGTTCATGGCAAAGGGTACATTGTACTCGATTATTGGTTTAATGAGGCTGAACATAGTAGGGCTGTGATCTCCTTAGCTCTGGATGCCATGCCTTACTTATAAGTTGTGCCATATAGAAGGATTTTCTCACTACCATGGACACATGGTGATCAAAGTTCAGGTTGCAGTCAACCTAAGCTCCTAAGTCCCCTACCATTGGGTCTACTTTTAGGGGAGTAATTTGCATGGGTGGTTGTCTTCCCAAAGGTATAATTATTCTTTTTTTTTTTTTGCATTGAGTTTTAGGCCATGGTTTTGGCAACAGTCATTTGTCTGTTTCAGACTTTCCTAGAGGATATCCACATCTTTGAGGGATTCACTGATTGCACCCAGCTTGCAGTCATCAGCAAGTTTGGTCAGCCAAAGGCCCTCTACATTTTTCTATATAAGTATATTCCAAACAGGAGATGTCCCAGTATCGAGCCTTGTGGGACACCACTGGTAGCAGGCATCTTGGTGGAGGTGGAGTCCCCTACCCTAACTTCATGTGTCCTATCTGTGAGCCATTTGGATGTCCATCAGGTGACATATGGATTTATGCCTAAATTTGTGAGTTTGTCTATAATACCAGAGTGAGGCATTGTGTCAAATGCTTTTGCCAGGTCAAAGTAGGCAGTATGTACCATTTTATCTTTGTCCATGGCTTTCGTGACCTTCTCAAGGAAGTACACCAAGTTTAGCAGGCATGACCTGCTCTTGACAAAACTAACCTGGGTTGCAACCAGTGTTTGAAGATTTCCTATGTCTTTGTTTATCGGGTCCACAATAATTGTTTCCTTAGCCTTGCATATAAGACTGGCCAAACCTATGGTCTGTAGTTCTCTGGGTCTGTTGATGGTCCACCTTTGTGTAGAGGTATGACAGTTACAGTCTTCCATTCCCTAGGGATGAAGCCTGTCCAGAGGTTGTAGTTGAATAGAGATTTTTGTAGACCTGACAGGTCATATTTCAAGCTATTTAGGAGGCATCCTGGGATATTATCAGGACCCACTGATGAAGTGTTTTTAGCTCTGGAGAGTGCAGTGAGGACCTACTCTTTAGGGATAGTTGAGGGAGAAAAGGTAGAAGGCATTTCCTGGGAGGAAACTGGAGTTGATGGGGGGGATATTGGACAGTACATCTGTTATATCCCCCCGGACTGGCTTAGGAAGTTCCATTTACCATTAGTTCAGCATACTTTTGGGTGTTCCATTTAAGGTTACATACATAAGTGAAAAATGCCTTATGGTTATCCTTAGCCTGGAGGGCTACTTTTGCAATGATGTTGGCTTTGTTGGACTTGATTAGTCCCCTGAGTTACTTGTTTACACTGGTGATGGAGTTTTTTTGCCTTTTGGGCATAGCCCTTTCTATTTTTGGACAGGATTTTTTTCTTTTGTTGTACAACCTATTTACACTGGGGGTCAACCCAAGGGGGCTTGGTATTGGAGTTTGTCTTAAGTTTATTTTGGTTTGCTACTGTTGTTTCTATGCAGTTATTTACATGCTTATAGAGGGTTTCTGTAAATAGTTCCATATGGGCCTCTGTGTTCTCTGAATTTGGGCAGCTTGAAATCTAGCTATGCCTTCCCTTAATAGGACATAGTTAGCCTTGGAAAAGTTCTTAAAGGTTCTGGGGTTTGCCAGGAGTTCAGTGTTTATATTTATTTCAAGGGTTACTGCTTTGTGATCTGATCTGACCAGTGAGGATTTTATCCAAGGGGGTGCAATGTTCCCTTATATTTATGAGTACCAGATCCAGGATATTTGCACCCCTAGTAGGTGTGCAGAGTAGCTGTTCCAGGGTGTTTGCATTGACAAAACCCAGGAATCTTTAAGCTGTCTGCTGTGGTGGCATAGAGGGATAATGCCCTGGCTATGATCCTGGGTTTGCTTAGCATCTCGGGCAACTGATGGAGTGGCAGGGAGGGATGGGCATACCCATCCTTGGTGGAGGGTGGTACATGGGTGTCTCTTTGACAGTGACCTCTAATGGAGGCCAGAGATGTGGTCAATGGGTAGCAGTGGGTCTGGCTGAGCTGCTATGGAGGCAGGGACGATATGCCTCATGCTCACATTTGTACGTCCACCGTGGACCATACTAGAAATCCACAAAGGGAGGGGAGGAAAAATAGGGTAGGCCCAAGTAAGACCCCCTGGATGGAAGCTCAGACATGCCAAGCCCCATTGCCTTTGGTTCATGATCAGCCCCAGCAAATACCTGAGTAAGATGTGTGGGGTATGGAACTGCTGGATGACCCAGTGCAAATGGGGCATGATGGCTGCACTGATAGCAATGATGGGCTGCACTGATAGCAATGACGG
The DNA here is from genome assembly GCF_019279795.1 of Protopterus annectens. Taxonomy (NCBI): domain Eukaryota; kingdom Metazoa; phylum Chordata; order Ceratodontiformes; family Protopteridae; genus Protopterus; species Protopterus annectens. The sequence goes on from NC_056733.1 coordinate 612,782,238, forward strand.
GCTGCACTGATAGCAATGATGTGTATGAAGGGAGAAAAGGCAAAAAAGGGAATCTTTGAGCCTGCATGTTAGTGGTTGTGTATGTATCCCAGTTTATGATGGGATAGTTGAAATTACCCCCTGAATGTGATTTTGGGATGAATTGTGAGTCACTCCAGTACATTTGAATATGTGGTGTGGTTATTCTGGGTCATAGGTAGCAAGGATTTGGTATTGTACTTTACCTAAGGTTAGTTGGACATGGAGTAGCTCATGAATGTCGTACTGCTTGACCAATCTTGAGGAGTGATTACTTTTTATGTAGATTGATACACCTCCACCTCTTATCCATTCTTGTGCAGTAGTTGATCTAAATGTGTGGAAGGCATTATAGCCTTGTGCTGACAAGGTGCCTTCTGCAATATCTTAGTAACTGTGCAGCTTCATAGGTTCATAGGTGTGTACTAGGGTAATGACTACAGGGGCCTTTTTAAGCCTAGCCATGCATCCCAAATCTCTTACATGTTCTGATACCCTTGATAAGTGTAAGCAGGGACTTGGGAGATGAAACATTTACAAGCAAGGGTGTGGGAGATGAACCATTTACAGGCTGCCTGTGTTCATTAGAGGCATAGGTGTCAAACCAGGGATGAATTTCCTGTTCCCCATCCACTTGTCCAAGTTACACTTGAACTAGGTCAGGAAGGAAGTCTGTTCCACATTGATGAGGAGCCTGTTCCTGAGAAAGGCTAGTATCTGGGATACATACCTGTCTCTCCAGTAAGTCCTATTTATGTCACATGCAAGGTTTAAGTCTTTAGAATGAGTAATTTTGGTGCTGTTTGTTTAGTGAAAATGCAGGATGTCCATCACTGTTGGGTCTGACAATGCCTTGTATGCCAGGTATAGATCTCCCCTCAACAGCCTGTAGGAGACAGAATACTGGGATAGGACTATGAGGCAGCCTGCATAGGACATGTTACTTCTGCCCTGTATTCTTTCAGTGAGGAACCTCTGTGGACATTCCAGTTGTTGGATATGCCTGGTTAGGTACACACCAAAGGGGATGCTGTAGTCAGTGATAGATCTGATGAATGCTGAATATAGTGGAACAATGACATCCTTGGACCTAGATTTATAAGTTGCACATCATAGAATGATTTCCTCACTACTGTAGACACATGAAGACACATGAAGATCAAAGGCTAGATTACTGTCTATGTGTGTTCCCAAGTCCCTGACTACTGAGTCAGGTCTTATGGGTGTGTGTTGTCAATATGATAGTTACCAGGGATGTCTGACTTCCTGTAAGGTACTGTTATGCATTTCTTGGCATTTAGTTTTAGTCCATGGCTTTGACGCCAGTTATTTGTCTGTGTCAGCCCTTACTGGAGAACATTGTCACTGGGGGATTCTATGGCTGCTCCTAATTTGCAATCATCTGCACATTTAGTCAACCAAAAGCCCTTGACATTGGCCTTGACTTCAGAGAAGCAAATGCCAAAAAAGAGCGGTCCCAGGACCAGTCTCTGAGGTACACTGCTTATGACTGGCTTCTTTGCAGAGGTGGACTTCTCAATTCTAACTTCCTGGCTCCTGTCTGTGAGCCAGCTGGCTGTTCACCAGGTGACATAAGGGTTTATACCTAACCTCTTGAGTTTGTCAACCATTCCCGAGTGGGGTATTGTGTCAAATGCTGGGCCAAGTCAATGCAGTGTGAACCATTTTGCCTTCTTCCACTGCTTTGGTGACCTTCTCAAAGAAGTGCACTAGGTTGGGTATGCATGACCTGCCCTTGACAAAACCAGATTGGGTTGGGTCCAGTGTCTGGAGATTTTCTATGTCATTACTGATCATTTGCATGATAATTCTTTCCATGGCTTTGCATAAGAGACTAGTGAGACTTATGGGTCTGTAGTTTTCAGGCTCTGTAGATGGCCCACCTTTGTGCAGAGAGATGAGTGTTGCAGTTCTCTATTTGTGAGTTATGAAGCATGTTTAGATGCTACAGTTAAATAGCAATTCCAGAGGGCCTGATTCATGCTATTTAGAAGGCATCCTGGAATATTGTCTGGCCTTTAGAGAGAAGGTTATGAACCTGCTCCCTAGTGATAGTAGGGGAGTTATATTTGATGGTATTTTCTGAGGGAAGATTGAGGGGCAGAGAGGGGGGTAAAGTTGGAGCGGAATTTATTGGCCAGTAGGTTTGCTATATCTTCTGCCTCAGTATAGATGGCTCCATTAACAATGAGCTCTGCAAACAATTGTGTATCGCCTTTGAAGTTGTGGACATGGCTAAAAAATGTCTTGTGGTTGATCTTGGCCTGGGAGGCCAAAATTACCTCAAATTTGGCTTTGGTAGACTTTATTTGTCCTCTGAGTTGTTTGTTTAGTTTGATGAGAGTGCTTTTATCCTGCTGATTGCTACATATCCTAATTTTTCCATGATTTTCTTCTATCTGTATAGCCTATTGATGTGATTCCACCAGTGTGGCTTGTTTTTTTATTTAGTTCTGTACTTCTTCCTGATAGATATAGTTGCCTCTCTGCAGCTATTAACATGCTTCTATAGGGTTTCTGTGAACAGTTCTGTGTAGGCATCAGTGTTGTTGGGGTTTATAGGGGCTTGAAATTTTGCCAGGTAATCACTTATAAGTAAAATAGCATCAGAGTAGTTCCTGAATATTCCAAGGTTAACTGAGGTTTCAGGTTTTATTTTTACTTCAAAGGAGACAATTTTGTAATCTGACATTACTTGAGATGACATTACACTAGGGGTGTGCAGCACTCTTTCATATAAGTGAGGACCTGATCCAATATGCTTGCACCACTGGTCAGTGCATTAACAATCTGGTCCAGAGAGTTTGTGTTTACAAGTTCTAGGAATCTCTTTGTCTGTACGTTTGGTGTTGTATATGAGTCACAGTTATTAGTGGAGTAATTAAAGTCACCTATGAATATGGTATTTGGTTGTATGGTGAGTGTTTCCAATAAGTTTAAATACATGTTATGGGTTTCCTGGGTCATAGAGGGGGAGCTGTAGCATGCAAGGACGTGGTATGGGATTTTGTCTGTGATGATCTGAGCATGGAGAAGCTCGTGTATTGTCCTGTTGGATCAGCCTTTAGCTATATTTATTTTTTATGTAAATTGAGACACCTCCACCTTTAGTGTCTGTGTAGTAGTTAGTCTAAATGTATATTAGGCATTATAGCCTTGCACTGCTTGTGTACTCTCCACAGCTTTTAACCATGTCTCAGTGACTGCACAGACATCAGCATTCTTTAGGGTGAGGAGAACTTTTAAGTAATGTATTGTTTTTTGTTTAGACTCCTTTCCAGGATGAGGAGTGTTTCCAGTGAGTGGAGCTTCTTGTTGGGACTCGTAGCACTGAGCAGTAACACCTTTAGTTTATCTTGTGTAGAATTTACTATGTTGGAAGGTTTATCAGATTTACCAGGCAGTTAGTTGGCTCTGACCTCACTGTCTTTAGGGTGGATGCTCTGGTTTCAACTACTAGAGAACTGATCCTTGAATCTGAAATTTTACTGAATGAATCAGTGTGTCCTGGAGAGAATATTGTGTCCAATCAATACTTTTCTCTCTCTCTTTCTAGCCATCTTAATCCTAGTAATGTTAACAATATAGTTTAATATTTCTTACCATGTTTGTATCTCACACCCATGTTTCCTTGCTTCCAGGAATTACTGCATTACTATAAAATGTCATGTATACTGATAAAGCAGGGCCGCTTGTTATTAAAGAATGTTTTGGTTTGTTTTCTGATGCAGTCAGCTCCTGACTGTGATGTAGGAAACTGGGATTTCATTAGGGGGCCTAGTACTCGAGGAACCAGGCAGGGAGGGATGCAACCTGCTCACCTCTCCATGGATGTTGGGAGGGATGTGCACATTTAAGAGCACATAACGCAGTGCAATTTGTCTGGTGGCAATAAGGTAAACCACCTCTAAGTACTTTGGAGGAAGGTAGGGCTGCTGGGAGGGAATGGCAGTTGTGGAAGTGGGGGACACCCTCTGCAGTCATCCCATTGCAGGTCCCTTCCATGGTGCTTTGCTGAGTGCATGCAGGGAATGTGATTTAAGGTGTTTTGTCATGCTTGCATGACTTGCTTTTTGCACCACTATAGGTGGTGCATGAATTGCCAGTTAGGATCTTCAGACTAACGACAAACATTTCAATCCACGTTAAAAGGAAAACAATTGCAAAAATAATTTTCCCAGCAGTGATACCACAAAGACGTTATAGTGATCTTTAACCTCTGTGACATCAACTCAGGGAAAACTAAGGATGTGTCCATAGATTTTAATGGATACATACTACACATGTTCATTCACGTGTCTGAAAAAGTCTTTGGACCCATGAGTAACATAACATCACCTGGGAAAAATACTGCATTTTTTTGGGCCATGATTTCACTAAAAGTTTATAAAGCTTTTTGTTGAAAAAAATGGCCCAAATAAATATATGTAGACTATGGGAAAATTCACTGTGGCACTTAACTCACCACATGCCACAATGCAGTGCTTTGCTGTAGTAAAACACTTTTAACACCAAATTCTGTGAACCACTCTTGATGGCTATCTAAATGATAGCTCTTCCCAGTCAACTGTATCCCTACTGGTAAGGAATTAATGGGCCGATTAACCAGGAGGAGGCTGATGATCGATAAGACAGCAGAGTCAAAAAGTATAAATAAAATACAATGTTACATATGGAACAAGCTCACTATGACGTGTAAATCCCAAAAGTGCGGGTCCTGAAAGTTGAAAAAATTAACTGCAATTTAAACATAAAAATAAAGAATTCCAAAACTTGCTGTTTTAAGCAGTTTTACAAGAATCCCCTTGCAGCCCCTACATGGGGATTTTTGTAGCTGCACATTCCTGCTACCTACATATACCAACTTTGAGCTCAATGTATGTGAGAGTAATGAGGAGTACATTTTGATACTGTAGTGCAACCTCAAACTTGGTACATGTTTCCACGCATTCATACTTGTAATTCTGTTATTCCAAGGATGAAATTTATATTCCTTGAAATATCAGCATGCACTCTGAAACATATCTGTAAATTGCTACTTTGTTTCTGTCTTCTTCCTCTGCTACCCTCCTTTATAGATTAATATAACTTTTAAGTAAAGGTGCTTAAGAAAATCAGAGTACTGCCGCAGAACTGGGGAATGGTAGTGAAATTCCTGCACAAAGAGAACGGTGTAGGAAAGAGGTGCCTAACTGCAGGTCACTTACTCTCTATCTCCACGTGAAAGAGAATGCTATAAAATGATCATATGGTACAGACTGGGGGAAGTTCTGAGTGGTAATTCTGGTGTACAATGGCTTCATACATCACATGACTTGCCTTTCTGAACTGAACCAGCTCTGTGACCTTTAAGATAGGCAGGAATTCCTGTAGATCTGATATATACAGAATTCAGTTTGGACTTGGTGCTCTTCTCCCACAGAAAGATGATGGACAGGTTAATGAGTATGGGAAAGATGATGGAGAGATTATGAGTATGGGAAAGATGATGTAGATATTAATGAGTATGGGAAAGATGATGGAGAGATTATGAGTATGGGAAAGATGATGTAGATATTAATGAGTATGGGAAAGATGATGGAGAGATTATGAGTATGGGAAAGATGATGTAGATATTAATGAGTATGGGAAAGATGATGGAGAGATTATGAGTATGGGAAAGATGATGGACAGATTAATGAGTATGGGAAAGATGATGGAGAGATTAATGAGTATGGGAAAGATGATGTAGATATTAATGAGTATGGGAAAGATGATGGAGAGATTATGAGTATGGGAAAGATGATGTAGATATTAATGAGTATGGGAAAGATGATGGAGAGATTATGAGTATGGGAAAGATGATGTAGATATTAATGAGTATGGGAAAGATGATGGACAGATTAATGAGTATGGGAAAGATGATGGAGAGATTAATGAGTATGGGAAAGATAATAGAGAGATTAATGAGTATGGGAAAAATGATGGAGAGATTATGAGTATGGGAAGGATGATGTAGATATTAATGAGTATGGGTAGGGCACAAGATGATGACATGGAGGAGAAGACTGACTGACTGGAAGGGGGTGGTAATTGGAAATAAATTCTAGAAAAAAATATGCTAACCCTGTAGGGTTCTTCATGTTGCAGTAGGAGGACTGGTCCTATTTAGCATATTTTCTTCAGATGTTGTAGCGGTCTAGAACAATCAGATCATCCTGTTTAATGATTACTTAAAGAATGATGTGGAAGCTGTAGATAGAGGAATAAACCTACAGCTAGTCTTGGTGTGGCTTGCAATGTGGGTAAACAGGTGGTACCTGTGATTTAAAACAAAGAGGTCCACAGTTTTGTTCTTGGTGACATATGGAGGTTATAACTCGAGGAATTACTCACACATTGAATGTGCTTTGAGGCATATTGACACTTTTTTGTCACATTTCTATGTTGGGAATGGACAGTACTAAAACAATAAGATGTTGGGATGCATAAGTAAGGAAGATGCTGTGATTGTCCTGACACAGTAAAGGGCAGTGGTAAGGGCATATTTGAAAGTAGTTCCAGTTCTGGTGAATGTGCATAAAAATGGGGATTAGGTGGTGAGTACAGTACAGCTGCAGGTAACAAGAACAGCGTATGGATTGGGATTTCAAGTTTTGGTAACACTTTGGTTTATGGTAATCCACCAAGAAGTAGCTTCTAAAACTGGAAGAAGTTATGAAAAAAATGTAACCAATTATAGGAGAACAGGCCAAGGTATTTTCATTTCATACCAAGGTCCTGTAAACATGGTTGCCCCACTCCCAAGTAAAAAAAATAATAATAATCTTAGGGCCAGTGGCTCAAAAGTCTAAGCTTAGCTGTACTGCCACTATATGTTCTACCAACATTCTGTAAACATCCATCCACCCATCTATCTTCAAACCCTTTTTTCCATTTTTTCACATGGGTTTGGGGTGTCACTTATGGGTTCATAGGTGAGTACTAGGCTAACCACCCTTGTGGGCCATTTTAAGCCTAGTCAGATTCCCTTTTTGTGCTCAAACTAACCTATTCCATTTGGTTAGAGATTGGCCTTGCCCATCCCATTATCGATAATTGTATATCACCCATAATGAGAATAACTGGGATCATACGAGAGATAATTTGATGGGACCCATGCATGGGATAAAGCATTTAGGACCTGCGTCTGTCCACAGGTAGTACAAAGGGCTGTCCTAGGGTTGACTTCCTGATTCCCACCCAAAGTTCCAATTTGTACTTGAAGACAGACAAGGATAGACTTTGTTTTATGTGGATGGGAAGTATGTTCCAGATCAGCGGTATCCTCTGCAAGATACATCTGTTCCTCCAAACTATTCTGTTGATGTTGCAGAAGAGGTTTAGATATCTAGAGCAAGTATTTCTGATGCCATTTTACTTGCTGATGTGCAGTAAATCCATCCATATTGTGTCAGAGGATGCCTTGTAGCCTTGTATGCTGGACACAGGTTACATCTTAGCAGTCTGTAGAATACCAAGTATCGTGACAGACTTTGAGTTGGTCCATGTAGGACATGCTGTATAGGCCTTGTACCCTTTTAGTATGGTATCTCTGTAATCTTTCCAGTTGTTACATGTGTTTAGGCAGATACATGCCAAAAAGAACATTATATTCAATGACTGGCCTAATGAGGACTGAGTAAATGGGGACAATGATATCCCTAGATCTAGACACAATCCCTTTGTTTATATGTTGTGCAATATAAAAGGACTTCCTTACAGCAATGAACACATGTTGGTCAAATGTTAGGTCACCGTCCACATAAGTTTACAAATCCCAAACAACTGGTCAACTCTAGGGGGTATGTTGTTAATGTGGTAGTTCCTTGGGGCAGATGACTTCCCAAAGAATACAGTAATGCATTTTTTGGAATTTAGTTTCAGTCCATGATTTTGACACCAGTCATTTATTTGGGACAAAACTTCCTGCCGAATGACTAACTCATATTGGGATTCAGTGACTGCTCCTAAGTCAGCCAGAGCCCTTTGGTATTGGCTTTTACTTAGAAAAGTAGATGTCAAATGGGAGAGGTCCCAGCGCAGAACCCTGGAGGAATTCAATGGTGACTGGTCTCTTTGTAGAGGTAACTTCCCCTATTTTATTTCCTGCATCCTATCTGTGAGGCAGTTGGCAATCCAGTGGGTGACATAGGGATTTATTCCCAGTTTATTTAGCTTTTCTACTATTCCTGAGTGGGGAACTGTGTCAAAGACTTTGGCTAGATCAACGCATGTGGCAAACGTCATCAATGACAGTCATCTAGAGCCAAAATTCACACCACCAGGTACTTCTCTAAACAAACTGACAAGAAAAGTCACTCCACTTCCAGAAGCTAAGTTAACCATTAGCATAAACCTGCAAGATTTATTTGCTGACAAAGGCAATAAAGGGGGAAGACATTCAACAAGAAATTAATCTTCTTCTTCTTCTTTCGGCTGCTCCCGTCAGGGGTCACCACACAGATCAACCGTTTCCATTTCTTCCTGTCCTCTGCATCTTGCTCTGTCACACCAACCACCTGCATGTCTTCTCTCACCACATCCATAAACCTTATCTTAGGCCTTCCTCTTTTCCTGTTACCTGGCAGCTTCATCCTTAACATCTTTTTCCCAATATACTCTGCATCCCTCCTCAGCACATGACCAAACCAACAAGAAATTAATGAATGGTCATATTAAAGTTGCAGTTAAAATGATGATGCTGTTGATGAATCTAAACAGAACATGACTAAATAAAATTCAGCATTTCATTTGTTCAGTTCATTCTATTTAAGGTAACTTTGTTTTCAGTTCCAAAACGAATGTTCATTTACTGTGTAAAAAAGCAGTCATATATCTCAAGTCTGGTGATCAGACCATTATAACTATGCTAATAAAGGCTTTTCTCTGCTGGTGTCCAATGAGAATGCATCCTATTTGACAACCTCTTGATAGCATCATTGTAGAGAAGGTTATATGTTCATAGGTTCATAGGTAGGTACTAGGCTATCTGCCCGAGGGCATTTATAAGCCTAGCCAGAGTGTGTCGGCTTTCGCCGCCCCATTGATTAATTAACTGATCCTCTATCAAGCAGAGCCAATGAAGTGATCCCAGGGGTATATTTTCTGTTACCCATCCACTCGTCGAGGTTTCTCTTGAAGAGTGTTAGTAAGGGGCTCTGCCTGATGTAATCTGGAATTTTGTTCCAAAGCAAAGGGAGTCTCTGTGACAGGAATCTATCCCTCCAGCATGTTCTATTTATTATTGTGGCGAGGTTTAGCTCACTAGAGCACGTGGCTCGCAGTGACTTGGATTTCTTTAGCTGGAGCATGTCCATCAATGGCTTTGTAAGTCAGAAAGAGATCACCTCTGAGTAAGCGATATGCCACTGAGTACAGCCGGAGTTTTTTCAGTAGAGCTGCATAGGACATATGTTTGAGGCCAGTAATCCTCTTGATGAGGTACTTTTGTGGTCTTTCCAGCTGTTGGAAGTGTCTTGTGGGGTACATCCCAAATGGGGCATTGTACTCTATGATGGGTCTAATGAGTGATGAGTAGAGGGGCACTATAACCTCTTTATTTCTAGATGCGAACCCTTTAGTAATTAGATGGGCCACATAGAAGGATTTCCTAACTACTTTGGCAATATGATTGTCAAAGGAGAGATTACTATCTACCTGGGTCCCCAGATCTCTTATTACCTCTTCTGTATTAAGGGGGCTGCCACCTATGTGGTAATTCATGAATGTTTTGTTTTTCCCAAATGGGATGACTATGCATTTTTTGGCATTTAGCTTGAGGCCATGACTTTGACACCAGGTGTCCGTCTCAGTAAGGCCCTTTTGGAGGATGTCCGTGTCAGCCGGAGAGTCAATTATGGCTCCCAGTTTGCAATCATCGGCGAACTTGGTTAGCCATAGTCCTCCTGTGTTTGCCTGTACTTCTGAGAAGTATATGCAGTAGGGGTCACAGGACTGAGCCTTGTGGATACCACTTGTGACTGGTTTAGAGTCAGACCTGGAGCCCGCTATTCTTACCGTGTGAGTTCTGTCTGTAAGCCAGTTGGCAACCCATCTCATGACGTAGGGGTTTATGTTCAGGCTGGTGAGTTTTTCTGTAATACCCGAGTGGGGAATGGTGTCGAAAGCCTTGGCGAGGTCAAGGTAGGCTGTGTGAACCATCTTTCCATCATCTATGGCCTTGGCGACTGTCTCGAAGAAGTCAACCAGGTTTAGTAGGCATGATCTGCCCTTAACAAAGCCGAAGTGGGTCGGGTGAAGTGTTTGGAGTTTCCCAATGTCTTTGTTAATGAGTTCCATGATGATGCGTTCCATAGCCTTGCACACCAGGCTAGTCAGGCTTATGGGGTGATAGTTACCAGGGTCAGCTGTGGCCCCTCCTTTGTGGAGAGGAATAACCATTGTTGTGCACCATTCTATGGGCACATAGCCTGTGGAGAAGCTGAAGTTGAGCAGCATGTTTACATGGGGGGTTAGTTTGTTCTGTAGTTCATGCAAGACGCAGCCTGGGACACCATCTGGTTCCAATGATGCTGTTTTTTTGGCTTTTGAAAGGGCTGTTTTCACCTGCACGTCTATGATTTTTGGGACACTACACTTTTCCGGTATTGTTGTGGGCCCTTTTGGAGGTGAGAGGGAAGTGAAGTTTGCACTGAATCTATCTGCCATGATGTTGGCAATATCAGTAGGTTCAGTATATTTTGTGCTGTTTTGTACTAGTTCAGTGCATATCTGCGAGTTGCCACTTAGATTCTTAACATAGCTAAAGATGGCTTTGTGGTTATCTTTTGAATCCTTGGCTATTTTTCTTTCAAAGTTAGCCTTGGATTATTTCATGAGGGACCTTAGTTTCTTACTGATACTGATCAGGGATGTCTTTCCTTCTTGGGATTTGCTTTTTTCTGAACTAGTTTCCTCCTTCTATTGTATAGCCTGTTTATTGCAAGGGTCCACCAAACTGGTTTCCTTCTCTTAGAGGAGTGAGTCTTGGTTTTGCTAGGGATGGCACAATCCATGCATCCTTGTAGGTGCTCATAGAGTGCATTTGTAAAGGTTTCTGCATCTTGGACAGCATTATCCTTTAGCATGGGTGCTGTGAAACTTACCACCGCTATCTTAAGTAAGGTGAAGTTGCTTTAGAAAAGTTTTTTACTGTGGTTTCCTTAGTTGGGGGTGGTGGTGGGGTGTGGACTTCCAGAGTGATTAGTTTATGGTCTGATCTAACCAGTGACGGGTTGACCTCTGGTGTGGAACACCTGTCACCCATGTTGGTGATGACCAAGTCCAATATGTTTTCACCTCTGGTAGGGGAGTTTACCAGCTGATCCAGGGCATTTGAGTTGATGAATTCCAGGAAGCGCTGGACCTGGGAATTTGTACTTGAGTAGTTTTCCTAGTGAATGGTAGGGTAATTGAAATCGCCCAATATCAGGGTGTTCGGTAGGACCTTCATGTTTTCCAGTGTCTCCAGAAAGGTGGAATGGTGGTCTTGGGTCATGGAGGGTGATCTATAGCAGGCCACAATTTGCATTGCAGATTTGCCCAATGTTAGTTGCACATTGATGATCTCAGAGGTATCATGCTGTGCCACTAACCTGGAGGTGTAGGTGTCCTTGATGAATATGGATACACCCTCTTCTTTTGTGTTTCGGTCTGTGTTCTGTGGCCGAAACATGTGGTATAGCCCAGTATGTGCTGGGGTGCTCTTTGGAGCCTTGAACCAGGTTTCAGTTACTGCACAGATGTCAACATTCTCCATACTGAGGAGTGCTTCAAGCGTGTGCATTTTGAGATTTAAACTCCTGGCGTTGAGTAGCATAACCCTCAGTTTTTTGTTAATTGTGCTGTTTATGGAGTTGGATTTGACTTTTGAGCCTTGCCTAAAAAAGGCACTATGGGGCAGCAAGAGCCTTTGCCAGTATTTGAAAGCCTAGGGGTGACAGGTGCAAGCCATCTCTTGCGAAGCAACGTGGCTTATCGAGCATGTCATCCCAGGCTGACAGACACTGGATCCCCTTTGAATGACACCAGAACCTTAGCCAATTGTTGAAATTGATCATTTTTTCTTTATACTGAGGTATCATTCTTGGTGAGGCCAGGATGCTTCTCAGGGTCAGGCTCATACCAGCCTGAGCTACGTGATCAAGAGCGCTTCATGTCTCTTTTCATGTAGTCCAGGGAGGTACATCTCAGGTCATTCACACCAACATGAACAATGACAGAGTCATATTTGTACTTGTTCTGGAGTGACCTGAGTGCTTGTGTTATGTGGCGGATTCTGGCTCCCGACAGACAGCTAACAGTAACCTTCTGCTTGTCCAGCCTAGTGAGTGGGACGTCAGTGTGCCTGACTATAGAGTCACCTATTACTAGTCTGTTAGGTATGTTATTTCGCCTTAAGGGCTGTGATTGTGCGCCATACTGATTTTGTGTTTTATGTGTTGTCTGGTTTGTGACGGGAGGTGCAGGTTGTTTGGGTGTCTGCTTTGGAGGTCTCTGATGCTTTTGCAGGTTTTTATTTAGAGCCTCCGAGTATGATTTTGTGTATTTGTGTGTATTTTTTGCCAGTGCTGTTTTAGTAGGTCTGTGTGCGGCTGGAGGTGTGGTGCAAGTGTTAACCTCCTCCTCTTGACTGTCTGTTCCAGTCTTGGGTGGAGACAGCTTAGCTTCCAGTTTGGCTGTATAATTGCATCTCTCGCATATGTTAGTGTTTTGTGGTAGGAGGAGAGGATTGGCTGTGTACATGAAGCAGTTGTAACATTGCCTCAGGATACCCAGATTCACCAGCTGGACTGGAGAGTGCACCTGAAGTTGCCCTTTGGTCATGCCTAAATAGTAGGGTGAGCTGCTTAGTCGCTTGGTTGGTGAGGGGTAAATAAAGAGCCTTGCCCTGCTGGGCAATCAATGTCAGGGTATATTAGTGCTTGCTATTAGGTCTGAGCCAGTGCTGGGCTGTAAGATGCTTTTTGAGTGCTTAGGTTGAGAGTTAGACTAGTTTCAAGGGAAGAACTGAAGAGGAGACTTAGTGGAGCCGGGAGTAATTTAACCGTAGCTAACTGGTGAATTAATTCAAAACTCAGTCATACCTGTGACCAAAAAATACTTTCACTTCATTATGATATAAATGGATCAAATAAAGAATTAACATAATCATATACTGCAGGTATTAGATTTGGTTCGGTTGTAACTTTTTCTGCTAAGTCTGAAACTGTTGTAATTACTGGACTGTTTACTACATAGTTGTCAATACGGTGCAGTTTTTATTTTGTGACATAACCATATATGTTTTGTTTTTCATTTATTTTAGGTATCTCAGGCCTACTTTAAAACTACTGTGCCAAAGACAATGTGTAAATGTGGCTACTCTCAAAAACAGCTTACCCAAAGTGAGAGTTGTTTACCAACTATATAGACGCCATTAATTACAAACTACCGGATAATGCACTGCTTTATACTGACCTAGAAGACCATGCTTGATGTCTTTATTGATTAATAAAAGGAATGCAGATTCAAATGAATTTGAAATGGAGTTTCAGTACATTTCACTGTATTGCATCCCACATGGATTTATTTGAAAGCCAAAGACACACTGTTCATACTCAGGTTAACTTTATGTAAAAGACATAATGCATTTTGAATGAAGAATCAGTTAACTCATAGATGCTGTGGTCCACACTTCCAGACATGCTTTTTAGAGGATGTGAAAATGGAGACCACTGTCTATCAGGTTAACGTGGCATCATTAAAACAGTAATACAGTACCATATTTTCAGAATTGTAACTTTTTGTATTTTTTCATTGCTATGGGCCTTCGCTTTAAAGTAAAGAAAATATTTGGCCATAGGATGCCCAGAGCAGCTGTATGTATATGAATATATATTAAATAAATACATTATAGTAACTGAAGAAGAAAACAAGGATTTTTTTTTTCATATTGATAACCACAGATAAGGTTTGGAGTCTGGACCTTGCATCTTGTCAGTAAGGCATCATCTACTGCATTACAGTATTTTTGTTCCTGAGGCACATTGTACATGAGCACTGCAGTCACTGTGTGTAACACTGCAATACTGTCTGGAAGAAATGGTGTTCAGGTAACCTTAGCACAAGACAGACAGGTTCCCTTTTGGCTCAGAAATGGGAAAACAATCTAAGAATAATTAAAATACTAAATTTGTGTGTCAATGTTTTGCCTGTATGATTGCCACAATCTGCTGGAACTGAAACAGACTGACGTGCTCACCTTTCTGATAATGAATAATTTGGGGCTATCATTTTGGTATGAAAAATATGTCCATGGCACATCCAATAGAGAAATATAATAAGAAATAATGATACTGTAATTAGAATTGTCAGATTTACTTGTAATTTGAATTATTTGATTTAGTTTGCCTTACTATTTTATTTACTGTAAAGTGTTACAAAGTCATAGATATTGGACCAAAGGCCTGAGCCTTTTTTTTTTATATTTCACTAGTTTGTGTATATATAGGACTGTATTAATTTTCTGTTTATTCCATCATATGAAAGGTTCTCTAAACTTAGGCACAAAGAAACGAGGACAGAATTTTATTGTAAAAATGGTTAATTATGAACCTGTTTTATTATTTTGTTATTGTACAAATACAAATGAATAAAACATGTTCTTTCCATTAAGATGTAAAAGTAAAATTAATATTTTTGCTAAGACAAATGTGACACTAAAGTACTTAAGATCTTCTTGCTTTCATTTTCTGCATTTTGTTAAAACTTAACATAAATGATAAGGAAGCCACGTTATTTGACAAGATAACGCTCTGTCCCAGAAGCCTTAGCAGTTAATGCACTCTACTACTGGGATAAGGATACATTCAGTAAAATATATAATGTGATCACCAGAAAAAAAAGAAGATATACATTCATAAAAAAAAAAATCAATGTAATTTTCCCCAGCTCTGAAGGTTAGATGGTTTCATTAGGCTGTGAATGCAGGTTATCCTTCCTGCTAATGACATGAATGCACAAGTGAGGTTCCACAGATCTAGAACCCAAAACTGATAAAGCTGAGAAGATTAGTATAAGCCATCATTACACTTGGGATGTCCAGATGTTCTTCGTGTTTCACTGTTGCAGTCATCACATTTGGGTTATCCCTGCCAGGGTAGCCCTTTGCTGGCCCGAATACCAGAGGTTTAGTATTTCTGCATTGGTTGCTGTCACTTCAGGACTGACATCAGGTTGTCAGTAGTATAAAGTAAGGCAGCCGACACCATTGCATCAGTCTTTCTTGCCATGGAGCCCAAAGCAGAAGCAGTTCACATGAGTGCCGATCGGCCGCTACCTGAGTTTCATCTACCGATTTGAAGCTGAAGTCTTCTAAAGCTAAGTACCCTGTTGGAGATGCTTTTTTCTTGCACTAACCAATGTCAGAAAAAGTTAGCAATTGTCTCACCTGTGGAAAGCGAATACCACACTGAGACTTTCATTCTTACTATGTCACTTGTTTAGGCCAAGACCACAACATTCCCCGCTGCCGCTTCTGTGCTTTGTTCAATGCCAGAACTATCCGTCGTTGGGCCCTTATTCTAGCTAGATATTTTCACTTACAGTCCTCAAACTCCAATATGGCTTTGGTAAGCCATCCGACAGCAGATCTTCCAAAAAAATGTAAAGATAAACACAGAGACAGACCGCACAGGTCCAAACCTACCGACGATGCTTCTGTTAAGCTAGTTGTCAGTTCTCCGGTCCTCAGTGAAGTGCTTTCGCAGCCCCTGATGTCCGCTTTTGTGGATTTGCAGGCTGCTACAGAGACCCTTTTGGAGTCTGGTATGCCGCAAAACTCTTCTTCGACTAAGGATCCTGTGGTCATCTCTACCTTGGATGGGTCCAGAGCCACTGAGCAGGCACTGGCTTCCAAGGAAGTCCTTCGCATTACCGATTCTCGACACAAACCGACATCTTCTTTCACAACTACCATTCTTTCAAAAACTACCGAGTTTCTTAGGCCCAGGGTACGAACCACATCCAAGAAACTGACGACCCAATCTCAGGCACCTGCTTCCTTGCCTTAGTCTCAATTGCTTAAAATGGCAGAAGACCTTATCATGCTGATCAGGGGAAGCCACGCTACCCCCTCCAAAAGGAAAAGAGATCCGTCCCCTGTAGTTTTGTCTGAACAAGAGTCAGATGACTCTGATGCATCTGAATATGAAGACATACAACCCCTCTCTACTTATGAGGATTCTGATGCAGAGGATTCCATCCCTTCCGCCTCTCCCCCAGAGGATTTTTCCTTTGGGGAAACCCCTCCTACCTTAAGGGAGCATTTCCAATGGAAGAGTCAGGACTACCCTCAGTCTAAAAAGAGACTCAGGGAATTCTTAGATCTTCCACAGCACAGACCCTTGGCCATCCCCCCAGTCCTGGATGTTGTGGAGAATGTTTTCCTGGAATCCAGCTTGACTCCTGACACCCTCCCTCCTGCACCCAGAAAACCAGACAGGTACTATAGAGTCCCTGACTCACACACATTTCTTTTTAAAAATCCTACTGCTGACCCTGAGGTAGTTTCTCAAGGGCCTAAAGGGATTAAAGCAACCTCTGCTAAGAATCCCACCCCCTCAGATAGGGATTCCCGAGCACTAGACAGATGTGGTAAAAAATATACACCTCAGCTACTCTTGCTATCAGGGTACTAAATTGTCAGTTCCATGTGCTAAAATTTCAGCAGCATACCTTGGAACTCCTCAAACCAAAAATGTCTTCCTTTCCTGCTTGTGCAGAATCTAAAGAGTTACAAGAGTTAATGCATTCTGCAAGTCAAGTAACTAAACACACCTTGCACTTTGGTTTTGATGCTCTAGAAGCTTCTTGCAGGGCAGCAGTCACCGGATCTGTCATTAGAAGGCATATATGGCTTAAGAAACAGTCCTTGCCAGACCATGTCAAATCTAAATTGTTGGATGCCCCCTTGCACAAAGACAACTTATTTGGCACTAAGGCAGAAGCAGCCTTAAAAAAGATGGAAGAAAAAGCAAAATCTATGCAGACAGTTAAGCATTTCTTACAGGTTCAGCCACCCAGGTTCAGCAGGCATTGTCCACCAAACATTGGTCCTTTCCTGCTCCCACTAAACCAGTCCAGCCCAGACCCTGGGGAACCAGACCCTCCCAGACAGCAGCAACAGGGAATGCAGAGATGTAAGCAGTGGACTACCTGCACTTCAAAACCAGGGTGTTTTAAGCCACACCCTTATGGTAAGAACTTACAATGACTCAGCTCACCCACCCCCTTCCTCTGCCCACTTTCACTTACCCCTAGGAAGAAAACTCTCCTTTCAAGGAGCACCTGGGCCACCATTACCAACGACCACTGAGTTCTCAACATAGTGTCCCAGGGATACAATTTTCTTTCCACACCCTTCCTACCACAAAAGGGTTCTCAGATCTACCTCCAAACCAGTGGGCAGAGGTGCAAAAACAAGTTCTTTCCCTGCTCACTATGAGGGCAGTGGAGCACGTTCCTGTAGAACAGAGAGGCCAAGGTTTCTGCGCCAGACCTTTTCTGGTACCCAGAAAAGAGGCCACCTGGCACTCCATCCTTGATCTATCAATTCTAAACATCTTCCTGGTGATCCCAAAATTCAAAATTCTCACCTTCAAGCAGCTGCTACCCATGCTCTCCAAGGATGCTTGGCTAGCCACCCTAGATTTAAAAGAAGCCTACCTCCATATTCCTATCAGGAAATCATGCAGGAAATATCTCTGTTTCAGGCCAGGATCTCAGCACTTTCAGTTCTCTGTGCTTCCTTTTGGCTTATCTACTGCTCCCAGAGTTTTCACAAAATGTCTGGCTCCAGCCATTGCCTTTTGCAGACAAAGGAATATCCAGATTTACCCATACTTAGACGACTGCGTAATTCAGGCAGGCAGCCAGGAAAAGCTGCTCAAGCACCTGGCCTTTGTAAAGTCCCTACTAACCTCCATAGGGTACACAATTAATGAAAATAAATGGTGCCCACCCAAAGGAGTATATTCCTGGGAGCTAGCCTGGACACAGCATCCCAGATGGCATTCCTTACACCAGAAAAGCAAACTTTCCTGACAGCCTACTTCTCTCAACTAGCCACCAGACACCAGCTATCCGCAAGGAAGATCCTGCAAGCTCTGGGGTTCATGGCATCTTGCATACTACTCATTCTAGATGCCAGACTGCATATGAAGAAACTTCAATGGTACCTAAAAAGCCTTTGGTGCCAACACTCTCAAGACCTGGAGACTCTTATACCTATAATTCCTTGCCTCAGAAAAGATTTTCTTTGGTGGGAAACAGCATGCTCCCACAAGAGACTACCTTTCTCACCACCCCCGCCACCCAGACCCTCACCACAGATGCATCAGACTATGCCTGGGATGCACACCTGGATGGCAGGTACATACAGGGCTAATGGAGCCCACAGCAAATCCCTCTGCACATCAACCAAAAAGAGATGATGGCTGTCCAGCATGCCTTGATAGCTTTCAAGCCCCTTCTCTCCCCAGGGGCTCTCCTGATCAAAACAGACAACACCACTGTAATGTGGTATATCAACAAGCAGGGAGGGACTCACTCCTACCCTCTATGCAGGGTGGCCATGACCCTTTGGCACACAGCCTCTGCCATGCAACTCCACCTGTTAGCACAAATCCTACCAGGTTCTCTCAACTCTCTGGCAGACCAATTAAGCAGAAATCTTCTGGACCCACATGAGTGGCAGCTCAACAGAAGAACCTTCACCCTAATAGCTCAGGAATGGGGCATCCCAAAGGTCGACCTCATTCCCTCCCACACCAACCATCAGCTCAGCAAATTCTGCACCAGGGAGTATCACTGCATGGCTTGGAAAGTGGATGCCCTGTCCTTCTCCTGGGTCAGTCTATCGGTCTGTGCCTTTCCTCCACTACCTGTCATCCCCAGGGTACTGCTCAAAATAAAGGAGGAAAAACCAAGGACAATTCTTATAGCTGCAGGCTGGCCTTGCCAGCACTGGTACCCCTTGCTACGCAGCCTGTCACCACTGCCACCATGGCATCTTCCTCAGATTCCAAACCTCCTGACCCAGACGGAAGGGGAATTCATGCATCCCCTATTGCAGACACTCAATTTGGCAGCTTGGCTTATTCCCTAACCCCCAATCAATCTGCCAACCTCAGTAAACAGGTTCTAGATTTTATATGTGAGGCCAGATGCCCTAGTAATAGCACTCTGTGATGAGGGTCTGGGTGGCGGGGAGTGGTGAGAAAGGTAGTCTCTTGTTGTGGGGGCATGCTGTTGCCCACCAAAAAAAAATCTTTTCTGAGGCAAGGAATTTCAGGTAAAAGAGTCTCCAGGTCTTGAGAGTGTTGACACCAAAGGCCTTTTAGGTGCCATTGAAGGTTCTGCAACTGGATTCAGGCTAAGGGAGCCAATACGGCACAACCCTCCCTCCCTCTCATCCTGGAAAGTCTTATGCTGGCAAATGGAAAAGGTTCTGCAACTGGATTCAGGCTAAGGGAGCCAATATGGCACAGCCCTCCCTCCATCTCATCCTGGATTACTTAGCTGACCTACTACACAGTGGCGTCTCTTTTTCCTCTATTAAAATTCATGTCTCTGCTAGCTCTGCTCATTTTCCCACTGAGCAGCCCCTTTTCTCACACCCCTTGATCAAACAGTTCCTAAGAAGGGCTAGCAACTTGAGGCCACCCAGAAGGGCACCAACCCCAGCTTGGGACCTTAACTTTGTGTTGGAAAAGCTCACCCTGCCCCCCTTCGAACCAGCTTCTTCTGCAGAGCTAAAATTTCTCTCCTGTAAGACAGCTTTCCTTCTGGCCATCACTTCAGCCAGAAGAGTCTCCAAGCTGCAACCACTCATGGCTGTGGAAACCTTCATCATCTTCAATGCTGACAGGGTATCCCTCAGGACTAACCCATCCTTCATGCCCAAGGTGGTGTCCAGTGTGGTTCTCAACCAATCCATTCATTTGCCCACCTTTTTTTCTAATCCCCAGAACAAGGGAGAAAGGATCCTGCACTCTCTAGATGTGCACAGACAGCTCAGATTCTATCTAGACAGGACTAAATCCTTCAGAAAGTCTGATCAATTGCTGGTTAGTTTTGCTACAGGGACAGAAGGCAAAGCCATCTCCAAACAAACCATTTCCAAATGGATAGCAAACTGCATCCATTTCTGCAACAAACAACACAGAAAGCCTCCCCCAAGGGGGTCAGGACTCACTCCACCAGAGCAGCCTCCACCTCTGCAGCTTTCCTCAGAGGAGTGTCCACCAGAGGAGGCTGCCACCTGGACATCTGTTCACACTTTTACCAAACATTACCACCTGCCTCTCTTCTCCAAATCCAGGGCAGGGTTTGCCTCTGCAGTCTTGCAGGGCATCCTAGTCAGCCCCTAGTTTCCTTAACTGCCTCCACCCATTTTCTCAGCTTTGGGAATCAACCGAAATGTGATGACTGCAACAGTGAAACATGAGGAACATAGTACAGTTGTGTACACTTACCATAAATGTAGATGTTTGAGTGTATTCACTGTTGCAGTCCCAATTTCCCTCCCTCCATCCCCCTTTTTTCTTCTCTTTCCTTACAAGGGACATAGTGGTATTTACTTTCTATTGGTGGGGTTCTTCCACCAGAACCTGGCTCCTACTTGGGGATCCTGATTGATTAGGGCAAGAAAAACTGATGCAATGGCGTTGGTTGCCTTACTTTATACAACTTACGACCTGACGTCAGTCCTGAAGCGACAGCAACCGACGCAGAAATACTAAGCCTCTGGTATTTGGGCCTGCCGAGGGCTACCCTGGCAGGGATAACCCAAATGTGATGACTGCAACAGTGAATACACTCGGACATCTACATTTATGGTAAGTGTACACAACTGTACTGTTCTACAATGCGGTGACAATACAGTTAGCCTCAGGCATCTACTCCCCAGCAAAAGGAGTATACTGGCCAATAACAAAAGAAATCTAGGACTCCCAGACTTATAGTCCTGAAGTCAGAATATTTGGGAGAGACTCAGACAAGGACAGCAAAAATACATGGGAAATCCTTTAGCTATGCTTTGTGTAAAGCTGCTCCTAAGAATGTCAAAGTTTAAAGAAAACTGAGAAGAGAGGGTGATGAACATAACAAACTTGAAGTAACCTGAGTTAACAAGTTACTGAATGTTTGAACTATCTTAAAAATATAACAATCAGATGTGAGTAAGCCCACTTAAATGGTGTAGACCACAAACTGATGTTTAAATTACAATTGCTCAATTCACTTTAGTAAGTACTGTTGATGGTCTTCAAGCCCACTTGACTACCATCCAACCTATAGTTTTTATAGCAAAAGAATATATATATATATATATATATATATATATATATATATATATATATATATATATTTAGTTTATAAGTATTTCTAAATGAGTTTTATATTTAAACCATTTCATTAAAATGGAAAATGACAAACTCAAAAAATACTAAGTATTTTTTCCTGAAAATCTAAAATTACCTCATGGTATCAGATGTCCAGAAATAAACAAAAGTTTATCAAAAATGTTAGGGACTGAATATAAGCAACACTTGGGGTGTATATAATAATAAAGAATATGTTAGCCTTCATTAATGACATAGAAAATGACACATAAATCTAAAAATTTCATTGGCAGAATAAATGCCTTATGTAGTCATTAAATCTCTATATGAGAGATCAGAATTTTAACATCAATTTTCTTCTCTGGAAATATATGTAGACCTATTCTGGAAATATAGTAAAACAATAAATTGTGTGTGGTGTAAGAGTTTAATGTATTTCTTAGATGGATAAAGACACCTTGCTGTTGATCATATACCACTGAATGCACATGAACCATGCCACAGAATGAATATGAACCAGTTTCCAGTTTTCTGGTCTGTAAATTAATACAACCCTGGTTAACATGTTGTCTTCTGGGGTCCAAAGTTTGATTACCTCAGCCTCCATTTGCATACTTGTGACAGTCTGAGGAAGCCACTTAACCAGGCAGTGCTCCCAGGCTGAGTCTGAAAATGGTCCATGATCAGTATTCCATTCCAGTTAACAAATACAAACAAACATTGAAGCAAACAAAACATGTAATGTGCTCATTGGACCTAGTTTGAATGACAGATGACATTTCTGAGGCATATAAGTAATATAATTTCATATCCTGCTTTGGTTTATCATTTGCAGAGCCTAATCATTTCTAGCTTGAATTGTGATGAAAATATATTGTACATTTTAGCGATCATTTCATATGCTGAGTATTCTACAGCTCACAGCCTGAAAATGACCACAGAGGAAGAAATGAAATGCTTTCAGAAATATGCTGGGTATCAATACTGCTTCCAAAACAAGTGTTTCAGAAACGGTCTGTATTTCAAGACATTGTGGAGGAAAAGTTGTGATCATTAAAACTGTATTAGGGCAAGGAATGTTGTGGACGAAATGCGTACATTTATTTATTTATCCCCAGGCTAAGACTGAAATTGATCAGAACTGATCAGTGCTCTACCCGGGTAAACAAATTCAAGTAAATAAATTAATACATTTATTATTTATTTATTTATTTATTATTTATTTATTTATTTACATTTGTTGACCGGGAGAGTCCGACTGGACACAGGTCCGTTTTCTGCGGAAGCCTGGGGAGAAAAGCTCCACATTATTATTTGCATTATACAGTTAAAAAAACATAGCATTTAAATATAGACATTAGTCCAGATAAGGACGCAAGACAATAAGAAAACAGATGTAAAACAGCTGTAGAGCATAGTACAATTTTAAAATATGGTGACGTACTAAACATGGTTAAAATGTAGTTGAGATTCATCAGTGAACAATTGATACAAACTGTTTTTGAGTTACATAACAGTCATTAGCAGTTGTTGCTACAAGAAGTTAGTATTATGTGGTAGGTAGCTGGGAACATGAGTAGCCAAGCTTGCTAAGAGTAGGTTGTTGATAGGGGCCTGAGAGAGATTACAGTAGAACACTGATTTTTCTGGACTGATTTCAGGTTCGACCGAGTATGTGCACAAACAGATATTTTACTTTACAGAATAATTTATAGTGTAGTAACAGCACAGCACAAAAGAAGAATAATAGATCATCTCAGAAGTAAGGCAATTACCAACATAGTCATTTTAAAAATGAATGGAGCAAATTACAATTAAGGCAGTTAAGAACTGAAGTATGCAGTTACTGTATCAAGAAGAACAAATCATGTTGGCATATTTGCTGTAACTACATAAATTAAAGTTTAGATAACACTGCGGTACGGAGAAGAAAAGAAAAAAATGACAGTGATTAAATGGGTTAAGGGTTGTGGAGGTTTGTGATCAAGTACATTAACTGAGCCATGCACATCTGAAAACAAGAATCGACATGAGACAGAATCTTTGAGGATTAGAGTTTAGGACTTGTTCAAGCGTGAATAATAGTAAGTGTTGTCTTAGCCCTAGCTAAAGTTTTTCAGAGAGGTTTAGTCATTGGCCTTGACTGGTAGACTGAGATAATATTGGATTGAGTGACTACAGTGCCTGGTCAAAAAGGATAATGTGACATTAAGTGCTGCTGGATATGGAAACACTACTTCTAACATGTCACTAATGTCACATACTCTTAAGGGCTGGTCTGAGGCCCAGTCTTTACCATTGGCATCAACAGCAGATAGTACAGTTTAAAGAAATGCATGTACTGTTATGGTGATGGAGGATAATTCAGCATTAGCTGAAAGTCGCCATGCTACCACACCCATTTGAACTTGTCAGCCCACACGCCCATGGCTTAAACATACACTTGGGACATCGAGAGGCAAGGATTAAAGCAAACTTGGCAGCAAACAAGCCAGAGCAATATGGAAGAAGTGGTATTTGTAGTTAGGGTGATTTTTGTCAGATAACAAAACGGTCTCTTCATATTGGTTTCTGACAGGTGCAAAAGTTTGTTTCTAAGGAGCAGTGTAATGAGCTTGTTTTGAATCTATTTGATCACATTTTGTTACTCAACATGAATAACACCTCCGTTAGATAGGGAGAGAAAGAGAGAGCTACAGTAACAGAAGAAGCTTTATAGTTCATGGTATTTCAATTTACACCCAGCAGCAGTTTGAACCTATGTAAATGGAGTATATTGTTTAGATGCAATTGGTCCTGTCAATGCCAAAATGGGTCAGGTCTCTTTAGATTCACATGTCCTATTAAAGTAAATACAGATATCTTTACAGAACAAATTCTCCAAAGTCTTTGGAGTCTATGTAGACCAGAAGTTACAGCCTAATTTTAACAATATGATTTGCAAGAGACTGCACAGCTATATAGAGTACATTTTGACAAATCATCTATTTCTGATGCCTTCCAGTCTGGTTTCAGGTAAGCTTATATCAGGGAAATCAATTTAGTCAAGCTATTTAATGGTCACGCTTAAAGATTATGTGCATAGGTGTTTTGTGTTTTTGCAGTAATTTACTTCATCATGTAAATGTGGCATTCTGATTCTAAAATATGTAGATTTTGCTATAGCAATAACCCACGCCTGGGTGTGGGTAATGCGGGATTTACCCATGGTTGGCGTGGTTTGGTCCCGAGGGACCAAACAAAGACAACCGTGGGTAAATCCCGCATTACCCACACCCAGAAGTGGGTTATTGCTATTATACTATGACATCATTTAAGAAAATAAATAATTACTTTACTTAAATAATGGCATTGTATAATGCCTCTTTGCTGCCCTTCCGCAGCTGTCTGGTATCCGTGGCAGTTCTGATGTACTGCACATGCCTACGCAGTACATCAGAGCTGTGGCCAAAAGCAACAGAGAAAGCAAGATGTCCGTTGCTTATTTTAAAGCTGTCTCGCTATGTTAAACCCATTTAACATAGCGAAACAGTAAAAAGCAATGGAGATCTTGCTTTCTCTGTTGCTTTTAAAATCTGCTATGTTAAATGGGTTTAACATAGCGAGACAGCTTTAAAATAAGCAACGGAGATCTCCGTTGCTTATTTTAAAGCTGTCTCGCTACGTTAAACCCATTTAACATAGCAAGACAGGTTTAAAAAAAAAGCAACGGAGATAGCAAGATCTCCGTTGCTTTTTACACACTGTGTCGCTATGTTAAAGGAGTTTAACATAGCGAGACAGCTTTAAAAAAAGCAACGGAGATCTCCGTTACTTTTTTTAAACCTGTGTCGCTATGTTAAACTCTTTTAAAATAGCGAGACAGTGTTTTAAAAGAGACTTATACTAATGGAAAAAGTCCGGACGACCGGACCTTTTTCCATTAGTATAAGTCGATTTACAACGTGCATGCTGGCCAATCAGCGTGCACGTTTTGGAATATTAACGGGGGGTCATGGTATAATTTAGTTTCTTCACTGAATGTGTATTTATTACATTAAATAAACTTTGTTTATATTTCCTGAATGCTGAGCAGCAGTCAGATACTTCCTGATTCTGAGTCATGTGGTCTTGCATTTTGATGATGCAGTTTGTGAGGAAAACAATTTGTAGTGGTCCAACATGCTTTATGTAGTCTGCAACAAATTTCAACACATAAAGTGACACTTTCTGCAGTGCAGTGCCAGACTAGAGTCAAGCTCAAGAGGGTCATTTTCCTGCTGATTCTGCCAAGCCTGTTCCCTTGGCTGTGGTTTTGTTAGATATTAGGTAGGGCTAGTGGGAATCTTGTTCATCCATTCATGCACGTCAGTAATCAGATGATGAAGCATTTGGCTACTTTAAGAGAGTCATAGTTACTCCTGCCTTTTACCCACACTTCATTGAATTTCTTCACTTTGACACAGAGCACTGGGCAGAAATCACATCATGTCAACACCCATCTCAGGCCTTCGTGATGCTGAGTTTTGGTATTCTTTCAATTCACTGCCTTGAGGTGTTGAAATGCACACTGTTTGCTTCCATTATGAACCATCAGAAGATAATGACAGATGACACAGAATCAGGAAGTATCCAGACATCTTATAAACATACAATAAATACAAACATAAGTTTTTAAAATGTAAAAAGTATAGATCCGCTGCAGAGAGGTATCATGGTCAAATGGGACCCTAGGTAGGATTATGGATCTGCCCCTCCCCCATAGCAGTCCCTTGCAGCCATTCCAATGTTCCATTACTTGGGTATTACTCCCCAGGTACTATAAACTCTGTTCAAACCTGTCAGTGTGCATATTATTTTCTTTTTTACTACTACAATGATTTAATGTAAAACTTCTATTTCAAGTTTTATAGCACAAACACTGATAGCCGTTTGCTAAACAAACAATATAGTTACATCATAAAAGCAGACTTAGCATGAATAATAAACTTCTCTGGCCTTGAAACTCACATTCACTGAAACAGCATTAAAACCTGCATTCAAAGAAAATGCATCTGGACAGTGGTGGATTAAATTTACCTTCAGGCTGTTTTCAAACCATAGGCCTCTTGCACTCATTTTTAGGACCATACATACATGCACGGGTTCTTTGATTCACCTTACTGACTGTGTTAAATTATACTCCTTGTATAATACACCACTTGTTTGAGTTTATTTAAAATTTGTAGTTTGATCATTTTTTCAGTAAGCAATTAAACCAAATGTATGAAACAATAATAACAAAATTACCCATTTCAGAACATTTCAACCATAAAAGGCTACTCAGACTTCTGTCATTACAGTCCACCAGTATTAGTCAATATGTATAATCTCTGAAGAAGTAAAAGTCATCTGAATAATTCCACATTAAATAAATCTTTAATGAAGAGATTGCCACTGGCAAACAGCTTTACATTTCAGTGTTTCATTTATAAATTCACTGTCTGCTGCCCTTGAAGAATTAATTGCCTATGTTACAGTAAAAAAATGGTAAGCTTTTAATATTGCAATAGGGAATGACTGGCAAACCAAGGACATCATAGTTACTAGTCATCTCATCCAAAGGAGAACACACAAAGGAGTACAGCATCCCAATTCCCCCTTTAAAGTGCAGCACGGTATCAGCAATCCATCTACATGGTGTGGGAGTATAACCCAAACCCTTATGAACCAAGGGGAAGCAGGCTACCTGTTGTGCTACTAACACTACTTTCAAACTCTAGCACAAACACTGACTGCCATTTAATAAACAAAGCAGTTACATGTTGAAAACAGATTTAGCGTGAGCAACAGTAAAATTCTCTTCCCTTGAAACTCTCATTTCCTTGAAAATACACTGAAACTCATAATTCTTTACAAATGCACTGAAACTCACATTTCCTTGAGCAGTCTGGTAGCTGGGGTAGGGTTTTCAAGCTCTTGTCTCCTATAACCAAAGTGCAGGGTTTGAGGTTAAGTAAGTTAATTGACTAATGTGCTAACCTTAACTAAGGCATTTCACACATACACAACTTATGAACAGAAAAGCGAGTTTAAATTTTGTGTGCATCAAAAACGTACAACTTACGAATGCACTAGCAAGTTTAAACTATGAATGTGTCTATCTCACTGGAGCAATTGCAGGGAATTTTTTTACATCAGCAGCATTGGTGTGTGTGCTTTGTATTAAAGACACACACATGTACTTAGAAGACACAATGTTAAATAAATGTTTTTTTTTTTTTGTTTGTTTTTTTAAGTAAAAAGAAAATGGGGCAGGCCCTTGGCCAGTGCCACCCCCAGCCCTTTAGACATAAGCAACTGCCTAGTTGCCTAATGCTGGATCCAACTCTGATCCACCAATTTAACTAATGCAAAAATTACATATTTAAAATTAGAAAGCTTATTTACACACAAAAAAGCATAATTACAGAAAATGAAGTGGCAAAACAACTTTCTACATGATCTCTAAACAGGGGCTCAGTGAAGGAACACCATTTCCTGATCCGCCTTCATCTTCTGATGCATTTAAAATGTTTTGCTAACCAATATGAGGTGTTACTATAGTCCTTCAAGCTACGACAATTCAAACAGTAAGCTGACTCATCTTCTCAAAGTAAGGAGAATCTAGGACAGGCTCATCTTCCTTTAGTGTAATGCTTGTAGTCAGAGGCCATTAAAGTACTACTCTCCTTAACTAGGGCATTTCACACACACACACACACACACACACACACACACACACACACACACACACACACACACACACACCTTACTAACAGAAAAGCAAATTTAAATTATGTGTGTCAAAGATATACAACTTATGAATGGAATAGCAAGTTTAAATTATGAGCATGTCTCTCTCACAGGAGCAGTTCTGGGGAATGTATTTACATCTCCAGTGTTGGTGTGCTGATTAGTATGTGCAGCTATTGGGGAACACAAACAGTTTGGGGTTCCACTGTTACTTATTTCATTTACTTTTTTCCCCTTTGCCTGTGAACTTTCAAGCCTCCCTCAATCAGACTTGGGTCCATTCATTCCACGGTAAGAGGTATCCCCAGCATGGAGGTGAGAGCTGTCCAGAGGGGCAATCATCTAGGCATTCATGGGGGTGATATGTGTCCTTACTAGCATCCTTGCAATGTGGGCATATACTACAGACCCCAACCTTCCTCTGGATAGGGGAAGTATAGCCAATTGAACTGCAATGGCTATCATGCCTTCCCCTGTAGGAGTGTATGCTCCCAGGTACCTGTGATGAAGGCCACCACATATACACATGGTCTAGTGGCTAAATTCCCTTCAAGGGTTATCTTTGTATTGCTATCCCTCATCTGATAGGCTGTGGCATTGAACAGACCCAGTTAATCACCCCAGGATAGGCATTATCATCCTTCTCATGTCAGCTCCAGCAGACCTGAGGTACTAACTGAATCCAGGGTACCCAGGGGATATATTCTTGCATGACAGCAGAGATGGCAGTTCCACTTTTAATGGTGATTGTATCAGATTGTACATGTCCTGCACCTCATGATGCTGGTGGCCTCTCGGCTAAATAACTACCTATTTAAAACACAGGCTTGGATGCTTAAAATTATTTTGGTCTGAATACAAGCAGAATGAAAATGGTATCTGAGTTTCTAGGAAACCTGAATCAGACATATTAATATATACTACATTTTATCTCTGAAGTCTCTGAAATTAAGGACCTGAGTCTCTTTCTCTGTCTCCCTCTCTCTATTCACTAAATTGTCATAGATAAAAACATGTATTTTGTTGTCAAAAATGTGTTATTTCATCTAACAATGTCTAGCTGTAGTGCGATACATTTATTATATCGAATGTCTGAAACACTGAATGGAACTGCATAGCACACAAAAGGTTAACAACAATGATTTAATGAGATTGTAGTACAGCAGGGGCTGTTTTTTTTCCCTTTTTCCACTGTAGTGTGATCTCAGAGTTTGGTATATATAATTAGCATGGGGTGTGGGGGCATGGGGAGCTTTCCCCACCTGTATAGAACATGTACAGAGCTTTTCAGCATAATGAGTCTTAACTTTTTTGTGTAAAGTAATGCCATTCTGCATTGTAGACACCCAACATTATAAATGTATTATGTTGTAGAGTACAGGATTGACATTGCCACTGTTTTTCAGATGTACTGCCTACTATCTCTAGCTTTCTTGCTGCTTCAAGAGATACTGACAGAGTACAGGCTGTTTTGTACAACTGTATGCATACAGCTAGAGCTGCTATGTTGCTGGTTGAATAAAATGTACTCTTGTAGCTGACTGATATGGATGTACCACACAGAAATAAAAACATCTCTGGTGTCCTGCCCATGAAGTGGTCTATAATTTAACAGATGGTGCTGATATTCCCTAGATGAAAAACAGTGTTAAGGTTGGTATATGGGTGGACTTTCCAAGATGGCTACACCTTGATTAACAGCTTATATTCAGCTCTCCCAGCGTGTAAAAAGAAACTGAAAGACAAGGGACAGGAACTCTGTCACTTTTAGTAATTCAGTTACTGGCTAGTAAATACACTTCCTGGATGCCAGCAAAGAAGAGAATAAGAGAGCCTGAAGGAAAATCAGCTAGAAAAGGTGAAGAGAAAACACCGACTGGGAAGAATCCTGCAGCTGTTCAGCAAAAAGCAGTTCAAGCTCCAGCTTTGGTGCAAGACATGGCTTCCAATAATATAGAGGGGAAAATAAATCAAAAGTGCTTAAGCTGATTAAAATAAAACACTTTCTTGATAATAAAGCACACAGAGAGATTTGCAAATGAAACCATTTCCACTGTTCCAAAGGAAAATGATTGAAAGACAGAAAAAAACACAAGAATTGACAAGAAAAATCAGGAGTACCTTGGAGTTGAACCAGAATCAAAGATGGGAGATGGAGATGAACAGGAAGAAGACCAGCAACACAAAAATTATAAATGAGAGACTGCAAACCATCAATCTCATTTGTGAATTATGGCTGTATAAGAAAAAGTGGAAAGAGTGGACTTGTGTTGACTTTGTTAAATTTGTGGGGAACTGAAAAACATTTGTCTCAATTCATGTCATTTATGTTTGGAAGGACACTGACACAGGAGAGGAAGAGAAAGGAAAAAGGTAGCTGTAAGTTACTCAATTCCTGTTCTTAACAGCATTTCTAGGAAATTTTTTTATAATATAAATTGCATGTTTTCCAGTAAAGCATTTTTAGCTGTTCTTGTAAATGATAAAGATCCTAAAGTAAACAGATGCCTTATGAGGGTGTTCTAGGGTGTGCTTTTTTATTTGTTTGAGGGTTTTGTTAAAGGAGAACTGCAACCACAAACTAATAAAACATGTTTATTTCATCATGTCTCGATATTTCCTACATTTTAACAATACATTTGGACACTGTATGCTTTTTTAATATTTTAAATGTAATTCCAGAGTCTGCTCACATGGGGTCTGGCATCTTGATTTTTTTAGTCTACCTCTAGGTATCCCACAGTGCAGTGCAGTGTTTGGCTTTAAAATATTGCATCATAGCCCCACGCTCCTGTCAATGCATTGATTTACGGGTGCTTTTAGATATACCCTGCTTTCTTTTAGTCAGTCCAGTTTAATTACCATTTCTTGTTTTTAACTGACTACTTAAAAGACAAACAGGGTAATCACACGTAACAGTATTCTCAGTGACTGTTACTTCTTTTTCTTTCTAATGTGGCAGTATTCTCAGTACTTGTTGAAAAATTAATTTTAATGTGTTAAAGCACTGTGCTGTCACTCTGATGCTTATTGTGATGGATCTGAAGTCTTCTTAAGACACTCAGTCTTGCTGGCTGGATTCTGCCGAAATCAAAGTCTGGTTATAGTTGCATTCACAGTCTGTAGCATACAGAAACTTGCAGAATATACACTGATGAGAAAATATACTTTGCAGCACCTGTCTTTAAGAGCAGTAACCAATAACTTTTATAATAAACCACACGTACTTCTGTTACAGCTTCAGAAAATGTTCTACTTTACTTCTCATATAGTACAGATGATGTGAGAGATATAACATTTACCTCAGGGCAAATGTGTCCCTACCAATACCCTTAACATAACTGGATTCAATACAGACTTTATATATATTTTTAGTTAAACACACACCCTCTTGGTTTTGGAAAGGTACTGCCTTGATGACGCAAATGCTGACATATCTGTTCTTGTGCAAATGCTGATAAGTGGAGAAAAACATATTTTTAAGGAAATGCCATGTGGTTAAACTTTCTTAGAAAAGCATATTTTTAAACTTTCTTAGAAAAGCATATTTTTCAAGAAAACGCCTTGTGGATAAACACATGTCCTGTTAAAGAAAGCAGATTAGTTTTTTTCTGATATATCCTGTTTTTTTTTACATTCTTGCCAAGTCTGTAAGAAGTCAGCTTTCTTGATGTGTGTGTAATACACTCATAAGCAAGTTCCTTATTTTTTTTAAGCCACAGTCATTTAGTAGGGATGCTAATCACATATTGCTAAACTCTATTTCTACATTTAAGCAAGCTTTATCTTATTCCTTATTTAGGTTGCATATTTATAGCAAAGTTACTTTCAACCTTAGTATATTGTTGAGCACACTCTAACACCTGTTATTTCTTTTTCTTTCTAAAGTGGCCAATTTTCATTCTTTTGTTATGCCCTGAGTTGTAGTCCTTAAAATCATCTCTCCTCCCCCCAAACACCTCCCCTTCATAAAGTGGCAAAGGTAATTTGAGCTGTTTGTTGCTGTGATTGATAGCTCACAGCAAGAGACAAAGCTTATGTACTGTTGTCTTTTACTATCCACCTACTTACCGTGGGACACTTATTTTTACTGCACCATAGTCTCTTTCTGTCCTCAAATTTTAATCCTTCCTAACAAGGACGTCGGTAGGCATACACACTGTATGCACTTAAGTACAGTAAATGTAAGGGGGGTAGCTGCAGACTGGCAATAATAGGGCATCAGGACCCTGGAAGCAAGCTTACAGTCTCAAAATTAAAAGAAATACAACACACGAGTGGATCACGAAAACACTTTGCTTGAGGCTGCACACAATGTGCAGCTCATTAGGCGTTAAATGTTAGCTATTGTTTAACAACCAGTCAGTTGTAAGGTGATAAATGATCAGTTAGCACAGCCTGGAAGGTAAGGGAAAGCCATAATAAATGAAACTGACTTCCTCTTTCTCTGATGCAGCTTTCTCTTATCTTTTGTTGGTTCTGTTTCTCCTGTTGGTGGACGAGTGCCAAGGACATCAGCAGCAGGGGAATTCCGTGGGTCTCAGTGCAACTCAGAACAATGTGTTCCTCACATCTTATCAGTAAATGCCAACTGAACAGTGGTGTCTCTAAATCTGACACCCAGTCCTGTCTTTATCCAGACCAGGTGACCTCTTCTCAACTTGATCAGTCTCAGGTATATGATGCTCATGTTCTTGTTCTCATAGGTTCATAGGTTCATAGGTTCATACTAGGCTATCTGCCCTGGGGCAATTATAAGCCTAGCCCAATTCTGTATGGCTTACGCCACCCCTTGATTTGAGTATACTGTGCCCTTTTTAAGGTTTAGTTTACTGTGCCTCTGTCTAATAGTGACACAGGAGTAATCCCTGGGACAAACCTACGATCCCCCATCCACTTATCGAGATTCCTCTTGAAAAGATTCATTGAGGTGCTCTGCCTCACATGAACTGGAATTCTATTCCAGAGCAAAGGGAGCCTCTGGGTTATGAACCTGTCCCTCCAGCAAGTTCTATTTATTTCTGTGCTGAGGTTCAAGTCCCTCGAGCGTGTGGCTCTAAGGGATTTAGATTTACTGAGGTGGAGCATGTCCATTAATTCTGGATTTGACATAGCTTTGTATGTCAGGCATAGATCGCCTCGAAGTAGGCGGTATGCAACTGAGTAGAGCTGGATTTTTTTTAACCGAGCAGCATATGGCATCTGTTTGAGACCCTTGATCCTCTTGGTGAGATACTTTTGGGGTCTTTCTAATTGTTGCAGGTGTCGGGTAAGGTACATCCCAAAAGGGGCATTGTATTCTATGATGGGCCTGATGAGAGATGAATAAAGGGGCACGATTACCTCTCTTGATCTAGATGTGAAACCCTTCATGATGAGGTGGGCTATGTAGAAGGTCTTTCTAACCACTTTGGCAATGTGGTTTTCAAAGGAGAGATTGCTATCAACTTGGGTCCCCAGGTCCCTAATAACTTTCTCTGTACTTAATGGGTTTCTGCCTATGTGGTAATTTGTGGGCACATTGTTTTTGCCAAAGGGTATGACTATACATTTTTTGACATTTAGCTTTAAACCATGGCACTGGCACCAGTTATCTGTCTCTGTGAGACCTTTTTGAAGGATGTTTGTGTCAGCTGGAGAGTTGATTATGGCGCCCAGTTTGCAGTCGTCTGCGAACTTGGTGAGCCATAGTCCTCCCACATTTTCCTGTACCTCGGAAAGGTATATACCGAACAAGAGTGGTCCCAGGGCAGAACCCTGTGGGATGCCACTTGTGACCAGTTTCGAGTCTGACATGGCTCCAGCAACTCTCACTCCATGGGTTCTGTCTTTGAGCCAGTTTGCGACCCATCTTGTGACATAGGGGTTTATATTTAAGCTGGATAGCTTATCTATGATGCCCGAGTGGGGTATTATGTCAAATGCCTTTGCAAGGTCCAGATAGGTTGTGTGGACTACCTTCCCTTCATCTATTGCTTTGGTGACTGTTTCAAAGAAGTCAACCAGGTTCAAAAGGCAGGATCTGCCCTTGACAAGCCCGAACTGGGTAGGATCTAGTGTCTGTAGGTCCCCAATGTCTTTGTTTATGAGCTCCATGATGATACTCTCCATAGCCTTGCAGACTAAGCTAGTCAGGCTTATGGGGCGATAGTTTCCAGGGTCCGTAGAGGTTCCACCTTTGTGGAGTGGGACCACTGTTGCTGTACGCCATTCTGTGGGCACATATCCTGTAGTGAGGCTGAGATTGTATAGCTGTTTTATTTGAGGGATTAGTTCCTCTTGGAGTTCATGTAGGACGCAACCTGGGACGCCATCTGGTCCCATGGAAACAGTGTTTTTTGCTTTGGAGAGGGCAGCCTTCACCTGAGCATCTGAGATGTTTGGGAGGCAGCCCTCTGCTGGGATAGATACTTGCTCTTTTGGGGTGGAGATGTTTGCACTGAACCTGTCTGCCAGGATATTGGCGATGTCTGTGGGTTCAGTGTATTTTTTGTCGTTTAGAATCAACTCAGAACAAGTCTGGGAGTTGCATCCCAGGTTTCTAACATAACTGAAAAAAGCCTTATGATTGTCTTTGGTGTCCTGTGCAATTTTTCTCTCGAAGTTGGCCTTGGAGGATTTTATGAGGGATCGTAATTTTTTGCTAGTACTGATCAGAGATGCCTTCCCTATTAGGGGTTTTGCTCTAGCATGTAGTAGCTTCCTCCTTCTGTTGTACAGTTTATTTATGGCAGGGGTCCACCAGACCGGACACCTGCCTTTGGATGATTGGGTCTTGGTTTTGTTTGGGATAGCATGATCCATGCATTCCTGGAGATGTCCGTAGAATGCATTTATATAGGATTCTGCAGTTTGGGCCGTAGTTTCCACTGGCCCTGGGGCCTTGAAGGATTCCACTTCGGTTTTGAGAAGTGAGAAGTTCCCTTTTTGAGAAGTTTTTCACTGTGGTTTTCTGGGCTGGGGGTGGGGTCGGGATGTGGACATCCAGTGAAATTAATTTATGGTCTGATCTTACCAATGAGGTATATACTTCTGGTGTGGAGCACAGAGTCCCCATGTTGGTAATGATCAGGTCTAGTATGTTGTCCCCTCTTGTGGGAGTGGTGACTAGTTGTTCCATAGCATTTGAGTTTATAATTTCCAGGAAGCTTTGGGCTAAGGTGCTGGGGCTTGAGTAGTGCTCTCAGTCAATGTTTGGGTAGTTGAAGTCGCCCAATATAATGGTGTTTGGAGAGATCGTCATGTTCTCCAATGTTTTCAGGAAAGCCGAGTGGGATTCCTGACTTTGAGAGGGTGGTCTGTAGGATGCTATAAACTGAAAAGCAGTCTTGCCCATTGTTAGTTGCACATGGATGGTCTCCAATACTTTGTGCAATGCCACTAACCTGGAGGTGTGGATATCCTTGATAAATATGGAAACTCCCCCCTCCTTTTGTGGTTTGGTCCGGGTTTTGGGGCCAAAAAGCATGATATGAGGTATAGCCTGGTAGTGCTGGGGTGCTCTCTGGTGCCTTGAACCAGGTTTCTGTCACTGCACAGATATCGATGTTCTCCATACTGAGGAGAGCTTCGAGTGCGTGCATCTTGAGGTTAAGACTTCTGGCATTTAGCAGCATTACCCTTAGTTTCTTGTTCCTTGTTCTTGGGGGTGGGTTTGACTTTTGAGCCTTGCCTAAAAAAGGCACTATGGGGGTGGCAAGAGCCTTTGCCAATATCTGAAAGCCCAGTGGTGACAGGTGCAAGCCGTCCCTAGCGAAGCAACGTGGCTTGTCGAGCATGTCATCCCAGGCTGACAGACACTGGATCCCCTTTGAAGGACACCAAAATTTTAGCCAATTGTTAAAATCGATCATTTTGTCTTTGTACTGTGGCATCATTCTAGGTGAGGGTAAGATGCTGCTCAAGGTCAGGGTCATACCAGCCTGGGCTACATGATCAGAGAGCTCCTCTATGTCTCTTTTCATGTAGTCCAGGGAGGCACGTCTCAGGTCATTCACACCAGCATGTACAATGACTGAGTCATATTTGTATTTGCTTTGGAGTGACTTGAGTGCTTGCGTTATGTATCGGATCCTAGCACCCGACAGGCAGCTCACCGTGACCTTCTCTTTATTCAGCCTGGTGAGCGGGACGTCAGTGTGTCTGACAATAGAGTCACCTATAACAAGAGTGTCAGGTGTGTTATTCAGCCTTAAGGGCTGTGGCTGCTTGGCACACTGACTTTGTGGGTTATGTGTTGTGTGTGTTTTGTTTTGAGGTAGCGTTTGCTTGGATGTCTGCTTTGGAGGTCTCTGTTGCTTAGGTAGATTTTTATTTAGAGCCTCCAAGTATGTTTTTGTGTATTTATAGGTTCATAGGTTCATAGGTTCATACTAGGCTATCTGCCCTACGGCATTTATAAGCCTAGCCAGAATGTGTTTGGCTTTCGTCACCCATTTTAAATTTATTTTGCTATGCCCTTTTTCGAGGTTAGTATACTGTGCCTCTGTCTAACAGTGACACAGAAGTGATACCCGGGGTAAACCTACAATCTCCCATCCACTCATCAAGATTCCTCTTGAAGAGAGTCAATGAGGGATTCTGCCTAACCTGGACTGGGATTTTATTCCAGAGTGAAGGGAGCCTCTGGGTTATGAATCTGTCCCTCCAGCATGTCCTATTTATTTCAGTGCTGAGGTTCAAGTCTCTCAAGCACGTAGCTCGATGGGATTTGGATTTTCTGAGGTGCAGCATGTCCATTAATTCCGGGTTGGACATGGCTTTATACATCAGGCACAGATCGCCTCTGAACAGGCGGTATACCACTGAGTAGAGCTGGAGTTTCTTTAACCGGGCAGCATATGGCATCTGTTTGAGCCCTTTGATCCTCTTGGTGAGGTACTTTTGGGGTCTTTCCAGTTGCTGAAGGTGTCTGGTAAGGTACATCCCAATAGGGGCATTGTACTCAATTACGGGCCTGATGAGGGATGAGTAAAGAGGCACGATGACCTCCCCTGATCTAGATGTGAATCCCTTCATGATTAGGTGGGCTATATAAAATGTTTTTCTAACCACTTTGGCCACGTGGTTGTCAAATGAGAGATTGCTATCAACTTGGGTCCCCAGGTCCCTGATTACTTCTTCTGTACTTAATGGATTACCACCTATGTGGTAATTTGTGGGCACTTTGTTTTTGCCAAAGGGGATGACTATACACTTTTTGGCATTTAGCTTGAGGTCATGGCTCTGGCACCAGTTGTCTGTTTCTATGAGGCCCATTTGGAGGATGCTTGTGTCGGCTGGAGAGTCGATTATGGCACCCAGTTTGCAGTCAGCTGCAAACTTGGTCAGCCATAGTCCTTCTGTGTTGGCCTGTACCTCCGAGAAATATATACTGAACAAGAGAGGTCCCAGGACTGAGCCTTGTGGGACACCACTTGTAACTGGTTTGGAGTCTGACATGGCTCCAGCAATTCTAACCATGTGGGTTCTGTCCTTGAGCCAGTTTGCAATCCATCTAGTGACATAGGGGTTTATATTTAAGCTGGTGAGCTTATCTATAATGCCCGAGTGGGGTATTGTATCGAAGGGTTTTGTGAGGTCCAGTTAGGCTGTGTGGACCACCTTCCCCTCGTCAATGGCCTTGGTGACTGTTTCAAAGAAATCAACCAGGTTTAAGAGGCAGGATCTGCCCTTAACAAAGCCGAACTGGGTAGGATCCAGTGTCTGTAGGTCCCCAATATCTTTATTTATGAGGTCCATGATGATCCTTTCCATAGCTTTGCAGACCAAGCTAGTCAGGCTTATGGGGCGATAGTTTCCAGGATCCGTTGAGGCACCACCTTTATGGAGAGGGACCACTGTTGCTGTACGCCACTCTTTGGGCACATATCCTGTAGTAAGGCTGAGATTGGACAGTAGTTTTATGTTTGGGTTTAGCTCTTCTTGGAGTTCATGTAGGACGCAGCCCTACTGCTGGGATAGATATTTGCCCTTTTGGTGGGGAGGGGGGGAGAAGTTTGTGCTGAACCTGTCAGCTAGGATGTTGGCAATGTCTGTGGGTTCAGTGTACTTTTTGTCATTTTGGACTAATTCTGAGCATATCTGGGAATTACCACCCAGGTTCCTAACATAACTAAAGAAAGCCTTGTGATTATCCTTAGTGTCCTGTGCAACTTTTCTCTCGAAGCTGGCCTTAGACAATTTTATGAGTGCCCGTAGTTTTTTGCTAATACTGATCAGTGATGCCTTCCCTTTTGGGATTTTGCTCTATCATTTAGTAGCTTCCTCCTTCTATTGTATAGTTTGTTTATGGCTGGGGTCCACCAGACAAGATGTCTGCCTTTGGAGGATTGGGTCTTGGTTTTATTTGGGATCGCATGATCCATGCATTCCTGAAGGTGTTCATAGAATGTGTTTATAAAGGATTCTGCGGTCTGGGCCGTATTTTCCACAGGCCCGGGGGCTTTGAAAGATTCCACCTCAGTTTTGAGGAGTGTGAAATTTGCTTTAGAGAAGTTTTTCACTGTGGTTTTCTGGGCAGGGGGTGGGGTCGGGATGTGAATATCCAGTGAGATTAGTTTATGGTTTGATCTTACCAGTGAGGGATACACTTCTGGTCTGGAGCATAGAGTCCCCATGTTGGTGATGATCAGGTCCAGTATGTTTTTCCCCTCTTGTGGGAGTGGTAACAAGTTGTTCCATAGCATTTGAGTTTATAAATTCTAGGAACCTTTGGTCTAGGGTTTTGGAGCTAGAGTAATGCTCCCAGTCTATGTTTGGGTAGTTGAAGTCGCCCAATATAGTGGTGTTTGGAGAGACCTTCATATTTTCCAGTGTTCTCAGAAAGGCCGAGTGGGGTTCCTGGGTTTAGGAGGGTGGCCTGTAGCAGGCTATAAACTGGAAGGCTGTTTTACCCACTGTTAGTTGCACATGGATAGTCTCTGATGCTTCGTGCTTTTCCACCAACCTGGAGGTGTGGGTATCTTTGATGAATATCGATACTCCCCCTCCTTTTGTGGTTCAGTCCAAGTTTTGGGGCCGAAAAGCATGGTATGAGGTATAACCTGGTAGTGCTGGGGTGCTCTCAGGAGCCCTGAACCAGGTTTCTGTTACTGCACAGATATCGATGTTCTCCATGCTAAGGAGAGTTTTGAGTGTGTGCATCTTGAGGTTTAGACTTCTGGCGTTGAGTAGCATTACTCTTAGTTTCTTATCCCTTGTGATACCTATGGAGGTGGGTTTGTCTTTTGAGCCTTGCCTAAAAAAGGCACTATTGGGGTAGCAAGAGCCTTTGCCAATATCTGAAAGCCCAGGGGTGACAGGTGCAAGCCATCCCTAGCGAAGCATCGTGGCTTGTCGAGCATATCATCCCAAGCTGACAGGCATTGGATCCCCTTTGAATGACACCAGTACTTAAACCAATTGTTGAAATTGATCATCTTGTCTTCATATTGTGGCATCATTCTTGGTGAGGGTAAGATGCTACTCAAGGTCAGGTTCATACCGGCCTGGGCTACATGCCCAGAGAGCTCCTTTATGTCTCTTTTCATGTAGTCCAGGGAGGTACGTCTCAGGTCATTCACACCAGCATGGACAATGACTGAGTCATATTTGTACTTGCCTTGGAGTGACCTGAGTGCTTGTGTTATGTGGCGGATCCTAGCGCCCGACAGGCTGTTCACCGTGACCCTCTCCTTGTTCAGCCTGGTGAGCGGGACGTCAGTGTGCCTGACGATAGAGTCACCTATTACAAGTGTATCAGGTGTGTTGTTTAGTCTTAAGGGCTGTGACTGTTCGGCACACTGGCTTTGTGAGATATGTGTAGCACGTGTTTTGTTTGGGGTAGCGGTTGCTTGGGTGTCTGCTTTGGAGGTCTCTGCTGCTTAGGCAGATCTTTATTTAGAGCCTCTGAGTATGTTTTTGTGTGATTATGTGTTTGGTTTGCTGTCATGGTAGGTCTATGTGAGACTGGAATTGTAGTGAGTGTGGTTTCCTTCTCGTCCTGACTGGTTATGCCAGTACTGAGTTGAGAGAGCTTAGCCTCCAGTTTGGCTATATGGTTGCATCTCTCACATTTGTTGGAATTTGTTGGGAGGAGGAGAGGGTTGTCTGTGTACATGAGGCAGTTGTAACATTGCCTCAAGATTCCCAGATTCACCAGCTGGACCGGAGAGGAGATTGACAACTGACCTTTGGACATGCTAGAATAATATTGGGAATTCCTTAATAATTGAAAACAATGGCCAGTGGGGAGTGAGGGTGTAGTGCTTTTAATTTTTAGTGCTGACTTATATAATTGCTTTAGCGAGCAAGTGCCGGTAACTTAAGTGCAATGTGTTACAGGTAACTTAAATGCAAAAACGACACAGTAACTTTCTTTCAAGTGAAACAAGGAAATAAGTACAGTAAGCAATGCAGATATCACTAGTGATCCACAGAAGCGCTGAGAAGCCACGTATTAGGTGGAATTAGCGTTTCAGGGAAATAACAAGCAAACAAACAACAAGCATATAAACAAAGCTAGATTCAGCAGGCCTGGATCTAGTCTATGCTACAGCAAACAAGGTGTACCAATTTTAGTAAGATACAGTTCAAATATTCAGGCACTATAAACCTTTAACCAGAAATTCCCAGCTCAGAAGGGCAGAGTCCAGCCTCTTGTCCCACAAGAGTGCAGACCACGAACCTTCTTAATGTAAAATAACTGGCCTGAAGCCCAAGTGCTTAAACCAGAACCAATACACTTTAAGAATAACAGACACTGGGCTCTCAATCAGCAGTTCCCAACTTAGAAGGATGAAAGCTACCTGTCCTGCCACCACAGTGCATGCCACAAACCTTCCTAATGTAAAACAACTGGTCTGAAGCCCAAGTGCTTAATCCAAAAGACTTAGAATGATAGCTACACTTTAATCAAGTTACTACCAAGCAGTAATAAATACAATTGAATACTTTAGAGAATGCCTGGATTAGTGCTCAAGTTACACAAACAAAGCTAGATCCAGCAGGCCCGAATCCAGTCTATGCCACAGCAAACAAGGCACCAACTTCAGTAAGAAGCAGTTCAGATATGCATGCACTATAAGCCTTTAACCAGAAATTCCCAGCTCAGAAGGGCAGAGTCCAGCCTCTCCTCCCACAAGAGTGCAGACCACTAACCCTCTTAATGTAAAATAACTGGCTTGAAAGCCCAAGTGCTTAAACCAGAATTAATACACTTTTAGAATAACAGACACTGAGCCCTCAATCAGCAGTTCCCAACCTAGAAGGATGTAAGCTACCTGTTCTGCCACTACAGTGCAGACCACAAACCCTCTCAGTGCAAAACAACTGGTCCGAAGCCCAAGTGTTTAAACCAAAAGGCTTAGAATGAGTTACACCAAGCAGTAATAAATACAATTGAGTACTTTTAAGATGATGCAAAAGTAAAATAAAGTAGGTAGAAACACAAGTACAGTAAAAGCAGATGAATTTTTTTTTTTCTGAACAAGTGCTGAGATCAAAGAAACAGATTTGAGTGCTGAAACTAGAAAACTGGCTAGTTATAAGAAAAAAACTAAGCTAGAAGGCTTCCCTCAAACACAGAAGGGCTTGGGGGCTCAGGAGCCTACAAATAGTCTATACCACTTAACAGGAAAGGCAGGAAACAAGCTTAATTTTTTTTTCTGTTTCCCAGATGCTCTCTTTGTACACAGTAGGAGTGCCTGAAATCAGAATATGATCTCACTGCACTCAGTTGAGTGAGCAAATGAGATGGGCCCAGACGGAGTATCCAAACACAAATTTACAAGAGGGGAGGGCAGTTTCAAGGCCACTAAGATTAACACCAAAACAAAAACAGGGCGGGTGGGACTAACTGAAGAGCAGAGTCAAAACTTCCAGTTCAGTTAATATTCCTGCAACACACAGTTAAAATCAATTTAAATACTGTATTTTTTGAAAAGAAAAGTGCAGATAAAGGTACTTAAATTCTCTTATACGTCCAGTTGAATACAGCAAGTTCTTAGCCGGCCAAAGCTGAGGTTTTTAAGCAGAAAATATTTCACACTGTACCACTTAAATAGGCAAGGACAGGAAATCAAAGAATGTGGCTACCCCCACACCTGTAATTACTAGCAAATAACAAAATTCAGCAAACACTGACTAACTTCCAGTTCAGTTAATATTCCTGCAACACACAGTTAAAATCAATTTAAATACTGTATTTTTGAAAAAAAAAAAAGTGCAGATAAAGGTACTTAAATTCTCTTATACGTCCAGTTGAATACAGCAAGTTCTTAGCCGGCCAAAGCTGAGGTTTTTAAGCAGAAAATATTTCACACTGTACCACTTAAATAGGCAAGGACAGGAAATCAAAGAATGTGGCTACCCCACACCTGTAATTACTAGCAAATAACAAAATTCAGCAAACACTAACTTCCAGTTCAGTTAATATTCCTGCAACACACAGTTAAAATCAATTTAAATACTGTATTTTTTGAAAAAGAAGTGCAGATAAAGGTACTTAAATTCTCGTATACGTCCAGTTGAATACAGCAAGTTCTTAGCCGGCCAAAGCTGAGGTTTTTAAGCAGAAAATATTTCACACTGTACCACTTAAATAGGCATGTTTGGTTCGCTGATGTGGTGGGACTATGTGATACTGGAATTGTGTTGTGTGAGGTTACCTTCTCCTCCTGACTGGTTACACCAGTTTTGAGATGAGAGAGCTCAGCCTCCAGTCTGGCTAAATAGTTGCATCTCTCACATATATTTGAACCTGTTTGGAGGAGGAGAGGGTTGTCCGTGTACATGAGACAGTTGTAACATTGCCTCAAAATTCCCAGATTCACCAGCTGGACTGGAGAGGAAACCACTGACTGACCTTTGGACATGCTAGAGTAATAGGGAAACTGAATTTAAGACGGACTAATAGAGGACAGGGTAATCGTAAAGAGTATAAGAGTAAGTAGTGCTTCTGGTTTAATAGTGCTAACTTGTAGGATTACTTAATTGGACCAGTGAAGGGCCTTAGAATGAGAATATGGTGTTTAAATTGAGAGATAGAGCAGTTCTAAGGGAAAAAGTGAAGAGCAGACTTTGTGGAGCCAGGAATAGTTTAAACCCAATTAGGCGGCACTGCCCGCTGTTGCGCTATGCACAAAAACGTGCAAAAACGTGCAAAAGAGGGTTTTAAGAGAGGAAGATGAAGGAGTTTTGGAATTGACCCAAAATGGCCAATAAAACTACAGTTTCAAGTCAGTAACCACTCCCACAGGGGCAGGCAGGCTGCTCAATTTATTCACTGCCACTGATCAACAGAGAGACTTCCCTTTAGCCCAAGCAAAAATGGCCTCACAGAAACTTACAAACAGTTCAAGAACAGCAAGCCTGTAACTGAACTTTTTAAAATCTCATAAAAGTGGGAAAAAGCAAGATTTTTTTTTTTTTTTTTTTTTCAGAGATAGCAGAGGTTCACAAGTATCAACAAGTTATAACAGTGCAGTAAATGACCCCACACAAGAGTGCTAGGCCAAAGACAGATAAAATGCAAGTTTTGAGAAAAAAACGATTTTAAAAATAAGTGCAAACAGGAAATTCAGTAAACAGCTCTAGGTTGTGCTCTAAATACAGTTACTAATGCAGAAATCAAATTTAACAAGCCAGAAAATGCTCTCTCCTACTTTGTAACTATATCTGTTCCCAAGGGCACCCCCCCCCCCAATTTAAACAGAATCGTTGATTTTGCCCTTGGTCCTGGCTCTGCTGATTAAAGAAAAAATGTGAATGGTCAT
Source organism: Protopterus annectens (assembly GCF_019279795.1). Classification (NCBI taxonomy): domain Eukaryota; kingdom Metazoa; phylum Chordata; order Ceratodontiformes; family Protopteridae; genus Protopterus; species Protopterus annectens. Next base: position 612,826,189 of record NC_056733.1, read on the forward strand.
GCTATTTATTAACATGACTTCTCACTTCTGCCAACAAACAAACTGCAGATGTATGCATTGTCAAGAGACAGTTTTCTCTTTCATGAACGGATTTCCATTCATTCATAATATTTGTGGATTTCTTGCAAATCAGTATTTTTAGTCAGTAAATAATGGCAGGCATTTGAGTTTCAGAAAAAAATGCATGCTAATCCAAAACCTGCTATTCTATATACTCTCTAAGTATATAAGAGCATTATTTTAAATTTGCTTTTGATTTATTTGCCTTCCTTCCTCACTATTTTTTGATTTTTGTCTCCAATTCTTTAACTAAGAGGTTGAGAACTGCATGTGGTCTACTGGCCACAATAAAATATACAATTCTCATAGCTATTCACATTTCCTGGGATCAGTGTTGGGAGTACCCTGCAACAGAGGCAACTTCAAATACATTACTGTGGCAATTTTTTTTTTTACTATTTTTTTTTATCTCAGAAGTGGCTGTCTGTTTGGGGGCATATGAAGGGAAAACGTAAAGGGATGCTGGAGTAATTGCAGTAAAAAGATTGTTGCTGTGTCTCAGTAGTTGACAGAAAAGAACAAAGTATCCGAAATGGCATATAGCTTGGCTATATCCAAATTCACAATATAAAGTGCACAGTGAGCTACCAGGACAATGACCAGAAACAGACAAAGTATAGAGTCTGTGCAATTCAGCAATTGCAGTTATTCATTCCTGTGTCATTTGAGTATTGCAGTATCCAAGTACCTCACATGAACCAGTGTATTTTTACTACTGCTGCCTGTTAATCCTTCCCTGTCTCTTCCTGTAGTCATCTGAGTTCCTAGGTGCCTTCTGTGTGGAGTCTGCATGTCCTCCCTGTGTTTGCATGGGTTTCATCCAGGTGTTCCGGTTTCCTCCCATATTCAAAAGACATACAGTAGGTGGACTGGATACTCTAAACTAGCCATAGGTGTGAGTGTGCATGTGAGTATATGGTATGCAAGTACAGTCACAGCAATGGCTAACCACCTGGTGGTGTGATCCTTGGCTCTAGTTGATTGTCACTGCTGAAGTGACACCCTGACCCCATGTGTAAAACTGGGAAAAGAGGTTGTGGATGGATGGATGGATGGATGGATGGATGGATGGATGGAGCTAAGATCTTGATACACAGGTTGTCAATGAACAGGATACTCAAAAAACATGCATTCCAGTGAAGGTACGTGCATCATTCAGACATGGAATGGGGTAAAGAAAGGCTGTAGTTTCATTTTGTAATTTCATATGAAAGTTCTATGAAATCATTCTTAATGTAACTCCAGTTGATGCTGTATAGAGTTCATATCATGTGTATGCTTCTTCAGTCATAGTAAATATTATAAAAAAACAACTTAAAAATGTACTTTTCAGATCACTAAGTGTCTCTATGGACCTCTGCCCACCACACACACACACACACACACACACACACACACACACACACACACACACACACACACACACACACACACACACACACACCAGCCTTCAGCAGTTTCCTGCACCTGTGTTGGTTCCTATGTAATATTTTATTGTGTTTGTTTCTTTCGGCTTTTCCCGGTTAGGGGTTGCCACAGCAGAAATCCGGTCCGCTAAATGATTGGCAGTAGATTTTGACGTGCTGGCTTGCTGGGCCTAACACACAACCTTCAACGAAGGAATGCCCATTCACGCATGTCGCCACACAGAAGACGCTCTAACTGAGAATTGTAATTGTGTAATATGTCTGAAACATGGCAAAATGTATAATGCAAAAGGTACGATTTTACTATGTAACACATCTTAAATGTAAAATGGGGCAGAATGCATAATTCCACTGTCTAAGAACAAAATAGAGGTATAAGAAGATAACAAATGATGTACTGATTAAAAGTGTGTGTCACAAGAGCAATGTCAGAAGCTGATAGTGATGAAGCAGCACCTTAAAATATGAAGTAGAAGGCTGTCTGCTATCTGTAAAGCTTTCACATTGATGTTTCTTAAAAATGAAACTCCATCTGTTCGATGTTCCCTTACATAAATTTATCATCTGGTTAAAGGCACTTTAGATAACCTCATGTTACAACACATGTATAACACAAGTAGAAATCCAGACAGCTATACCCCACAAATTTCAAGAACTCCTATGCTTTACATTGGAATGCAGTGCCTTTAAGTGGCAAAACAAACCTTAATACCACCTGTGTTGGTAACATCAAACAAAAAATGAGACCCTGGCAACTACACAGAAATATAACAATGTGTTACACTGGATAATACTACTGGCAAAAATACTTGTGAAGTGAGATTCACTCTACAAAATTAGTCAGGTGAAGCATTCACATATATTCCCAATAATAAACATTGGACAATAATTTGCATTCACAAATCAATACAAACCTTGATAAAAACAAGAAGCAGAATGAAGGAAACTTGGGTAAAAACTAAGCTCTCCATCCACTAACAAAAATATAAAGAATTCAGAAATCTTACTAAAAAGCATGTCAACAAAGGCAAAAAAGATTTCTATAATACCCACCTACTTCACAAAGGTCAAATCCCAAGAAATTCTGGAAGTCAGTAAATCAAGTACTGCATCCTGGTAACCCCTCATCTCCTAATCTCTGCCCAACAAACACACCTCTAGAAACAGCTTCTATCTTCAATTCCTAATTCGTTGAGTCTATTTTAGCACTACAAATCCAACTGACCCCTCCTCTAGACAGAATTCTACTAACAAATTCTCCCATCAACCAATTCCCACCAACTACATTAAATCTCTGCTTCACAAACTAAAATCCTGTTCCAGATCTACTAACAATATACCTCCCTATTTTCTTCAGATAGCAGCTGACACTCTAGCCATCCCAGTCTCTATACTGATAAAACACTCTCGCGCTCTCTCTCTGAATCTAAAGTTCCCTCTATCTGGAAAGAATTCTGTACCCTACCCTACCCATACACAAAGGAGGTACCTCCATAGAAATTTCCAATTTCAGACCTATTGCCATCCTGTCACCTCTCTAAAAAATACTGGAAAAATGCGCGCATAAGCAAGTCATGGAGCACTTACTTCAAGAAAAACCTGCTCATTCCCACACAACACAACTTTCATCCAAAACATAGCACAACTACTGCCCTCCTATCCTTTATCAACACTACCTCTCTGGCCAGAGATGATGATAAATTAGTGTCATGCTTATTCCTAGATCTCTCTAAAGCATTCAATACAGTCTCTCACCCCTTTCTTCTGGACATATTCACTAACCTTTACTTCTCCACCTCTACCATTGCCTGGTTTTCTAGTTACCTCTCAGATCAACTACAATTGGTAAAATGGCTCTCTGCTTTCTCACATTACCTCCCCTCCCTATCAAAATGGGTGTTCCCCAAGGGGCTATTCTTGTCCACTACTTTTCAACATCTTTACTAATCTACCCTATACATCCTGTCCTCAGTCATCCCTCATTCAATATGCTGATGATTCTACAGTCATCAAAATTGCAGACTCCCTCTCTGACTTACATTCTGTTACTCAGAAATCCTTCAACTCTGTTGAAACCTGGCTCTCTAACAACCAGCTAATTCTGAATACTAAGAAGAACAAACTTTTACTTTTTCTTTCCAAAAACCTAAACCACCTTAAACTTACTTTTATTCTCCATTTTCTGAATAAACCACCTATCATAGCTGAATCCAACAGAAAACTACTAGGGGTCATTATAGATGACCAACTGAAATTTGATTTGCATGTCAACACTTGCATTAAGAAAACCCAACAAAAACTTGGCCTCTTGTACAGAAATAGAAAGCTCTTCTCTACCAAAGCTAAAGTCTCCCTCTCTCACGTCTGACTCCTACCAAGCCTATTGAACAGCTCTCAAATTCTCACAAACCTCCAAACCTGTTTCCTAACTGAGCTTGAAACTACCTGCATCAAAGGGGCCAGATCTGCTGCAAATCAAAGCTATAGATCTCCTTAAAACACTTAAACTGTCTAGAATTCTCCCACTTGTTACTCCTCTCTCAGTTGCAGCTGATGCAGTCTATCTTGTACCAACCAGCTTTCTGTCCCAACTTGTCCCATCTAATCTCCATCTATACTCATTCTAGGACTCTCCGTAGCTCTGACCAAGACTTACTACAAGTCTATAAACCCAAGTGCAAAACTGGTCAAATCCTCTACAGCTATTACCCTACCATTTCTTGGAACAAACTCCCATTGGAAATCAGAACACTCAAACAACTCAAACAATTTAAATCAGCTACCAAAGACTACCTAAAAAGTTGCTGGTCATGCCACTGTACTCTTTTTCCGTAACCTGTCTCCTCTCTTGTGTAGCTTGCTCTCTGCCCTCATTGGTATTTTTATGTCATGTTATAGCTCTCCTAGTCATCTTATCTAGGTAACTACCTGTTACCTATCTTAAAATATTTCTACTGGTATACTACCTATCAAGTCCTCACCAACTTTAACTAAATTGTCTGTACTTATTAACTATGTATATTGTCCTTATACCTATCTTACGTTATAGGACAAATTAAGCTCTGTAAATAATTTTTATGATTTTACTGTACCAACTTGAAAATGTTAATGTTTGTATACAATATTATTTTTCACTTACAGTTTTATTGTAATAATGTGAAGCTTTTCTCTCTGAACCTCTGCTAAAAAAGAGCTGTCAGCTCAGCTGGACAAACCCGGTCAACAAATGTAAAATAAATAATAATAAATAACAGAATGTCAGCAGAATGCAAGAGTTTTTGTGCCACAAACTCCTAATCACTCTGCTTAGCAAATCTAAATTTCTATTATCCTCAAAATGCACCTACTGACAGTGACAGCATGTGTGTGTCTGCTATCTTTGTTAAGAGAATCCTAGAGTGTGCAGAAGGCGACATTTAGAAGCCCCAAGTGCAATGAACCTTTAGTGCAAAACGGATCCCCTCTTGTCAGGACCATTACGGCTGTTAGTAAAATAATTGTGGCAGACAACACTCCAGAAGTTCACCTTATAAAACTGTCTTTTGAAATCTGAACCACTTCACCACACCATCACTGGAGGAAACTAAAGCAATAAAAGTATAACTAGTTTCAAATCATTTCAGAGAAATAATTACTTAGTTTCTGTCCTTACCTAAATATCGCTTATGCCAGCATCCCTGACTATAACATGATCATTCCACTTTTCTCATTGGCTACTTCCCCTACAAACAAGGGGCCAGCAGTATAGTAGGCACTGTGTGCCTTAAAAAGGATATGTCAGATGTCAACCCTTTGGCTAGTGTTCTGCTGTAACTTTGTTCTGGTATTGGTTTGTGAAAAAGTAGGCTTACTTTAGTATGTGGTGAAATACTCAAGGAACAAATAGCCTCTTTGTGTTAGAATTCTAAGCTGTCATTCATGTGGAATTTCACAGAATGTGCTGTTATGCTTTCAAAGTGATATTTCCTTTACCTTTCAGTACAGTGCCCCTTCTATGATAAAGAGGACTTGTCTTCTTTACTTTAAACAGAATGTAAGGAGCACCACACCTTATGAAATACCTATGTTCATGTCTGCAGAAGTAGAAGAAGTGGTAAATGTACTCCTTTCCCCCAACTAAGGCCCAAATAAAAGAGCTGCATTAACAAACTGAAATTCTGACCCTTAGTAAACAAAGGACTGACAAAGGCAAATCCTGATTTGTCCTAATTAGTACATACTGTGATGACTATTAACATATTAACAACACATGTTAATGCTTAATTTTAACACAAAGGTCCAAAATAATGAATTTAATTGATTTTTAAATGAAAGCGATTTTTTTAATTAATCGCAAGTGCTAAAATTAGAGTAATTATTCTAATCTCTTCTTCACTGACATAATTGTAAGATGTATAGCCGCGGTGGTGCAGCAGTGGCATTGTCGCCTCACAACAAGAGGTTCTCCCATTTGATTCTCGGCTGGAGTGCCTTCTGTGTGGAGTCTGCATGTCCTCCCTGTGGTTGAGTGGCATTCGAAAGACATGCGTAGGGTGTGCCTTCATTGAAGGTTGGGCATCGAGCTGGCACCTCGGCACCGTAAAAATCTACTGCTAATCATTAGCGGACCGGAGTTCCACTGTGGCGACCCCATAACTGGGAAAAGCCAAAAGAAAAACAACAACATGCTGCTCAGGTCTATGAAGTAACAGCTGGAGTTTGGGGTAAAAGAAATAGTCATCAGATATAAATTTCAATCCATCATAAATGCTACTGGCATCAGTTATTTTTTATTGCTAGTACAGAAGTGAGATGTTAGTATTTTCTTGTTGACAAAGGCAACCAGAAATACGAGATTCTAAAACATAAGGATTTTCAGCTATGTTATCAGTTATAATCTGCCTTAATGTCAAATATTTTTGTGTTTTAAAAAGCATTCCACAGAAGAAAATCAATAAGAGTAATCATGTCACTAATTACCTGAGTTTGAAAGTGGGATCAGGAAGCTACTGGGATCACTGAGGAAGGGTGGATCAAGCATTCTAAGGACAACTTTCTTTTCCCAAGGGTTGGTGGGATTGACACTATTGTGCTGTTGGTGGATACAGGACAGACTAGATGAGCTTTCTGTACTCATGGAATATTTGGGTACATCAGGAAGGGTATGGCATGGCACACTGACATGTACATCTCCCCACCATGGCATCAATGAAGACATAGCTTGGAAGAATCAGAGGAAAAACTGGATACAGTATGTTCCATGCGTCGGTGTTTTAAGTGTTGATCTTCCGAGCTGTCGGTCTAATGTGGGGAACCCCAGTCAATATGCACAATCTCCGCAGAAGTAAAAGTAATCTGAATAATTCCACATTAAGAGATCTGTAACTAATGAAAAGGTTGCTGCTATCAAACAACTTTATATTTTAGTGTTTCATCTACAAATTCAGTGCCTGCTGCCCTTGAAGAATAAATTGCCTATGTTACATTAAAAAAAACAGTAAGCTGGTAATATTGCAATCGTAGCTCTCAACTGTCCAGATTTTCGCAGAAAGTCCAGATTTTTGCCTCATATTTTCGGTCTATTCCTGAACTGCGGTGGTAGTGCTGCGGTAGTGTTGTCGCCGCACACCGGAGTTCCGCTGTGGCGACCCCTAACCGGGAAAAGCCGAAAGACACAAACAATTTTCGGTCTATTCCTCATAAAATTTGCAGTTTTCTGGCAAATCACTGGGATGATCTGAAGATTGAGGTCACTAAATAATGACATACATTTGAGTTTCAGACTTGAAACCCTTCAGGCAATGTATGTTAACACAAACCCTGTTATTCTAGAAACTTTCTAAGTTTATAATAGCAATCTGATGAGCCAAATGCTCCGGATTATGTGGAACGCTCCGTATTTAATGACAAATGAAGCCACTGTTCTGCTGTTCCGCATTGAACAGATTTGACTCTGCAACACAGGTTTTGATTGGTTTGTATATCGCAATTACTGCCAATGGGCATCACGTTATACTGCGAGGGTTCCTCTTGTAGGTGAGACCTCTGGGTATCCTTGAATGACACATCCAAATCTCGCCCCTCCTTCTGTCAAGGCAGCTTATTTTGTTTACTAACAGAATCCTTGGGGGAGGGGAGGGCTTGTTTTCCTACTAAAAAAGTCTCAGTACATCGATCTGCGTGAAGTACCAAGAGTGTGTCCTATACGTACCTATGCAATATCATAACAGGAAGGAGGGTTTATTTTGGTTTGGTGCATCTCTCTCCCAACGTGGTTAGGACGGGAATATTGTGGAATTTTAATGACAACTAGTGCAGTTGTTGAACATGTGCTTTTGGGGCTTAGAAATGCAGCAGTTGATCGGAATACTGTATTGTCATGGGATACAAACAAAGTTGGAGGTGTTCCGGTAGGAACATAGATGTTTTCAAGTTGTAGTGGAATGTTTATAAAACTTTCTCCTTAATATCACACTGCAGTGTCTAACCAAATGTTGTACCTTTAGTTTAATAAAATGTGGTTCTAGTGATGATGCAGCATGTTGTTTAACAAGGAAAAAACTGCCAGGAACTTGCCCCCAAGTTAAGTGCAAAGCATCATGTAAGGGGAGAGCAAGGAAACTTATAAAGCTGTATGAGCAACTGACAACCACTGTAAATAGGGCTACTACCTGTTCTTCATTTTGTAGGATGAGTCAGGCTCTGGATACTTGTAACCCTAAGTCTAAAAAACTAAACCTATACCTACTGCGCTTTTAGTACTCTGTGGGTGGGGCTGCACAGGTTTGGGCATAACAGAGTGGTTGGCCATACCTCTCAACCTCTTTGTGCAAGAAATCTGGACAAAGCCCAATATAATAGGGGGACAAAAAGCACAAAAATAGAAGCATTTTAAATATTGCTCTTATAAACTTAGAAAGTTTGCTAGAATAACAGGATCTGTGTTACCATACATTTTCTGAAGGATATGTTTCCTTACGCAGTGACAGCTGTGTTTGGGAAATGCCTGCCCTAGGTGCAAAAAAGTAAATAAATAAATAAATAAAAAAGGCATCAGTTAAATGGTGTTGTGGCTCTCGCTGTTTCAGCAATTAGCATCTTTTGAATTTTAAAAAAAGGATCTAGCTCTCAAATGTACAGATTTTTGCAGAATGGCTAGATTTTTGGCTCATTTTTGTTCTGTTCCTTATAAAAATAGTGGTTTATTGAATTTTAGAGATGTTACATCGGCTAGATTTTTGGCTCATTTTTGTTCTGTTTCTCATAAAAATAGTGGTTTATTGAATTTTACAGATGTTACATTTGCGGTGGTGCAGTGGTAGCGTTGTTGCCTTACAGCAAGAGGTTCTTCCGTTCGATTCTCGGCTGGAGTGTGGGGAGTGCCTTCTGTGTGGAGTCTGCATGTCCTCCTGTCGAAAGACATGTGTAAATGGTCGTGCCTTTGTTGAAGGTTGAACGTCGAGCTGGCACCTCGGTGTTTGTCAAAATCTACGGCCAATCATTAGTGGACCGGAGTTCCGCTGTGGCGACCCCTAACCGGGAAAAGCCAAAAGACAACAATTGAATTTTACAGATGTTCTACCATGCCTCATGTCAATGGTACATTTCACGCAGTGCGAAAATAGGGTGTTACACATTCTGACCATTTGTCACACATTGTTAAAGTCTTTGTTCCACATTGGCCTTTTAAGAGGTTGAGACCTATGATAGCAATATTTAAAATCTGTTCCAATTTTTGGGCCTTTGTCTCTCCATTCTGTCAGGCTGTGTCCAGATTTCTTGCACTAAGAGGTTGAGAGGTCTGATTGCAATAAGGAGTGAATGGCAAACTAAAAAAAGGTTCATAGTTACTAGGCATCTCATCCAAAGGAGTACATACTCAGGACTGCAGCACCCCACCCCCTTAAAATACACCACATTATCAGCAATCCATCTACATGTTGTGGGAGGGGAAGCTACACTACAATCTTCTGTATCAAAACACAAGTGTGCTACTTGTTGTGCTACTAACACTGCTTTAAAAGTCTATACCACAATAGTAATACCATTTTCTAAACAAAACAGTTGTGCATTGTAAACAGACGTAGCATGAGTAGCAGTAAACTTCTCTTCCCTTGAAGCTCACAATTCCTTGAAAATGTACTTGAAACTAAATTCCTTGAAAAATGTACCTGAAACTCAGTTCCTTGAAAAATGCAGCTTGGTAGTTAGGGTAGAAGATTCAATTTCTTGTTTCCTGTAGCTGAGGTACAGGGTTTGAGCCTAAGCAATTACTAACCACCTGCTAACCCTAACTTGGGGATTTTACTCATACACACACACCTCAACCTCTTAGTGCATGAAATCTGGACAAAGCCTAAAATAAATAGTGATAGATTATTAATATTGCTCTCATGAACTTAGAAAATTGCTAGAATAACAGGATTTGTGTTAGTATGCATTTTTCTAAAGGATATGAAATCTAAAACTCAAGTGTGTGTCAATATTTAGCAATTCCAATCCTTTTTATGAGGAACAGACAAAAATATGGGGCAAAAATCTGGACATTCTGCAAAACCTGGACAGTTGAGGGGTATGCTACCTACTTCTTACACACACACACACACACACACACACACACACACACACACACACACACACACACACACACACACACACACACACAAAAAGCCTGTCATAATGGGGGAAGACAAAGGCCCAAAACTAGGGGCATATTTTAAATATTGTTCTTATAAACTTAGAAAGTTACTAGAATAAAAGGATTTGTATTAGAATGCATTTTCTGAAGGATATGAAGTCTTAAACTCAAATGCATGTCATTATTTAGTAACTTTAATCCTTAGATTATCCCAGTGATGTGTCAACAAAAAACAATTTTTATGAGGACCAGACTAAAAATATAAGGCAAAAATCTGGACATTCTGTGAAAATCAGTACAACTGAGAGGCATGACACACACATACACCCCTTACCTCCCTCTTACACCCCCTATACCTCTCAACCTCTTACAGCAACAAATCTGGACAAAGCCATAGATAATGGGGGAGCAAAGGCCCAAAAATAGGGACACCTTTTAAATATTGCTCTTACAAACGTAGAAAGCTAATAGAAAAATAAGTTGTGTACTCACCGTAACATTCCATGTGTGTTGTCCATCTTTGCCTTCATTCTTACCAGGTTGGGTTTGGATGTGATCCTCGGATCTGTCTCAGCCTTTATTTTCAAGCTTGAGGTCTCCTGCTAGCTCGTGGCTAAACCCCTATTCCAGCAAAAAAGGCTATAAGTAATTCAATGCAGTAACTAGAGGCTAAAGAACGACAGAGGTCAATCAAATCCAATTGAATAGACTCAGCCTTCTGGGAGTTAAGCAAAGCAGGGGGAAGGAGGGTGGGATGTAAGAATGAAGGCAAAGATGGACAACACACATGGAATGTTATGGTAAGCACATAACTTCTTTATGTGATGTTGTCCTATCTCACCTTCATTCTTACCAGGTTGGGACAGCGTTCCTAGCACTTAGAGTCCTGGATGGCTCAAGGGAGAATATTCTTCAGAACAGTGGAACCAAAAGCGGCCCTTTTCCTAGAGGCCAAATCAACTTTGTAATGAGAGATGAAGGTATGTGGTTTAGCCCATGTTACCGCTGCTGCACAAACGGTATCAATTGGTAATTTAGCCAGAAAAGCCGAGGAGGTTGCAATGGCTCTTGTAGAATGGGCTTTAATTCGTCCTGGAAGTACCTTATTTTGAGATTTTATATATACATATAAATATATATATATATATATATATATATATATATATATATATATATATATGGGTCCCTATCTATTCGTCGACAATTCATTTCACTGACACTCATTTCGTCGACAGTTCATTTCGTCGACAGAAAGATGTGTCCCCTTCCCCAATGTTAGGTGGGGGCTTCCACACCCCCATTGTGGGGCTGTGCCCCACACCCCCCTTAACTATATATATCAACTCCAGGGTTGCACAACATTGGATAAGGGGGCACATCTTTCTGTCGACGAAATGAACTGTCGACGAAATGAGTGTCAGTGAAATGAATTGTCGACGAATAGATAGGGACCCATATAAATATATATATATATGTGTGTGTGTGTGTGTGTGTGTGTGTGTGTGTGTGTATATATATATATATATATATATATATATATATATATATATATATATGTATATATATGTGTGTGTGTGTGTGTGTGTGTGTGTGTGTGTTATACAGTCTGAAAGCCACTTAGAAAGTGTAACTTGGAGACAGGAAATCCTTTCTTTGAGTCTGAAAAGGAAATAAATAACTGATCAGATTTTCTGAATTCCTCAGTTCTGTTCAAGGAAAAACATAATTGTCTATGTACATCCAGTTGATGTAACATGTATTCTTCTTTGTTTTCATAATTTGGGGAAAAAACTAGTAATTCTATGGTTTGGTTCAGATTTGCCTCTGAGGTTACCTTGGGCAAAAAGGAGGGGTTTGTTCATAAGGATAACCTTTCTTAATGGAAAAGCAAGTGTGGGGCTTTAATTGACAAGGCTTGCAACTCTGACACCCTTCTAGTTGAGGTAACTGCTATCAAGAAAACTGTTTTCCAGGTCAATAATTTCAATTCACAACAGGATGCTGGTTCAAAAGGAGGAAAAACAATGTGGGAAAGGATGAAATTCAAGTCCCATGCTGCTGGAGGGTCTCTGATAGGGGGCCTTAATAGCAAGGTACCCTTAAGAAAGGCTTTACAAAGTTTATGAGACATTATCTTGTAACCCGAGTGTCCGAAATGAAAATTGGAGATTGTTGTTAGTTGAACTCTGATAGTATCTGCAGCAGCACCATTATTGAATAGTTTTGTCAGGAAATCTAGTATGGAACTGATTGGAGCAAAAAAAATGGTCTATATTATTATGAGCAGCCCATAAGGAAAATCATTTCCATTTGCTTTTATGTATTTTCCTTGTTGAAGCCTTATGAGAAGATATCAAAATGTGTTTGACTGGAGAGGATAGGTTTGGAAACCTGGTTATGGCTGGAACTGGAGTAGCCAAGCTGTCAACTTGAGGGTCTGAAGGGAAGGATGGAGTGCTCCCGATGCATGAGTCAGAAGGTCTGCAACTCGGTCCAGAATCCAGGCCTCCTCTTTAAGATGAGGCAATAGGAAGGGGAATCAGATTTGACGAGGCCAGTACAGAGCGATGAGTATCAAGTCCCTTCCCAAACAATTGGATTTATGGAGAACTTTGGTAATTAGTGGAAAGGGGGGAAAGCATAGAGGAGGCCCAGGGGCCAATTGTGAACAAGTGCATCCCTTGGTGACTTCCCCGGAGGAGGGATAAGGGCAACGTAGCTGCTGCATTTGGCATTCATGGATGTCAAAAGAGCCTGCAGCATGGTTGGTCCCATTTTCAGAAAATCTTTTCTGCTACTTCCTGATTTAGGGACCACTCATGAGGCATCAGAATCGCTCTGCTGAGTCTATCTGCTATCACGTTGGATTTCCCCGGAATGTGCGTTGCAACCAGAAAACATTGGGAGGAGGTTGCCCATTGCCATACTGTCAGGGCCTCTCGACAAAGGGGTAAGACCTGGTTCCTCCTTATTTGTTTATGTACCATACAACTCACATGTTGTCTGTCTGGGTTGCAATATTTCCCAGAGGGAGAGAGTCCTGGAATGCTTGCAATGCTAAAAGCACTGCTGTCATCTCTAGGACATTGATGTGCAAATGGGCCTCATAATCCTGCCAGATGCCTTGGACTGTTCTTCCCAGATAATGCCCCCCCCCCCCCATCTGAGAGGCATTCATGGTCACTGTGGCCAGTGGTTGGGGAAGAACAAACAGTCGACCTAGAGTCACATGAGTGGAGTAAAGTCACCAATGAAGATCCTTCCTGCAAGTGTCTGTAATGATTAGTTTGTGAGATATTGAAAGTTGTTGCATTGACTACTGACTGAATCTAACTCTGCCCCTATAAAAAACACTTGCTGAGAGGGCTTTAAGGCACATTTCTTGAAGTTTATTGTAATGCCCTGGTGGGAGCAGAGTTGCAAGACTCTGTCTCTGGTTTTTATTAGCAGATGCTTGGTTGTGGCGGTTAAGAGCCAATCGTCTTAAGTATGAAAACACATGGAATCTTATACATCTCAAGTGAGACGCTACCACTGCCATACATTTGGTGAACACGCTGGAGGCTGCAGTGAGGCCATAGGGCAGAGCACGAAATTAGTAGTGACTGGCTTCCAGCCAAAAGTGCAGATATCTCCTGGATTGCCTGTCCATTTTTATGTGGTAGTATGCATCCTGGAGATCTATCGAGCACATCCAATCATCTTTTCCCAGAAATGGGAGTATCGACTGCAGTGTCTCCATCTGGAACTTGGTCTTTTTTATTGATTTGCTTAGAATGCTGAGATCTAATATTGGTCTCAAGTTCCCTATTTTCTTTTGAACTAAAAATAATATTGAGTAAGTTCTGGATCCTACTTGCTCTGCAGGGACATTCTGGATGACTATTTTGTCTAGCAACTTTTGAATTTCAAGAGTTGCTTGTTCCTTTTGACTGGGTGGAACATCTGGAACTTTTCTGACCTGAGGGACTAGAAGAGAAAAAGATATGTTGTAACTCCTGGATATGATGCATTGTACCCATTTGTCTTTTGTCAGAATAAGCCAGGCTTCTGGGTACAAAGATAAGCGATCCTCGACTGCCTCCAGAGCTGAACAGTTGGGCCTCCATTCAAGAGCACTGAAAAGGCTTGCCAAAGAAAGATCTTTGTTGCCCTGATTTTGCAGACCCCCTCTGCCCTGATGTTGGTGACTTCCATTATTACTTCCCCCTCTGCTTCTGGGAGAAGATTCACCATGCATGTTCTGAAAAGATCTCTGAGATTTTCGGAACCACATTTTACCACTACCTTTCTGACCTTTAGGATAAGGTCTAGTAGGCAAGGAAAAACAGACTCCTACAGCAGTCTTTCCTTCCTGTTCACACCTGGTGAGAGTGTCCTTTACCTTAGGCCCGAACAAGGATGAGCCGTCAAATGGGGCATTTATAAAGGAAGACTTAAAGGGTTCTGCAAAGTCACATAAGCGCATCCAGGAATGTCTCCTTAAGGAAATTCCAGAACCCGCAGCTCTACTCGCTCCATTTGCTGTGTAGGAGGTGAGTCTCATAGAGGCATTAAGGTAGCAAGCTGAGAAGATACTTTATTTGCAACCCCTTCAGCTAATGAACCTTGGAAGGTATCTCCTAGCTCCTTCAGAAGATCCCTTTGCAGTCTTGTAAAATGAGTGAGGTAGTTCAGTGATCTAAGGGAAAAGGCCGCTGAAGAAAACACGCACTTTCCATACCTGTCCATCATTCAAGATTCCCTATTTGGTAGATGGACAGATGAAGATGTCTCGGAGAGTTCCTTCTTGGTAGCTGCCACCACAACCATAGCATCTACTTGGACTCCCTTGGTTAAGAAGACCTTATCTGAGGGGGATGTAATAAACTTGTTTGGCTTCCTAGAAACAGGTTCCACTGAATCAGAAGACCCCCACACCTTTTGAGAAACTAGGTCCATAAGTTCATCGAAAGGTGGAGACACCCAAGAGGTGGAAGGGTGAAACCCCAAGGCCTTCAGGTAAACAGACTCCTCAGCAGAAGGGATGGTGGACTTCCAGCCACCTCTCTGTTTAAGCATTTCCAGGATGTCTCCAAAAGAGACAACATCAGAAGGTGACCATGGGGACCCTTCAGCTTCATTGAGGTCCATGTCAGAAGTGATGGACTCTTCTGGGGAGTCTAAGTGCTTCCTCTTGCACAGCATCTTCTGAGGGACTTCCTCAGAAGGATCCTCTGGGGAGGTTTTAGAAGAGTGGGGGGTGCCCTGTGGGGCATCCTGAGGCCTCTGTGCCCCTGTGGATGCAAAGTTATAGAGGCAGAAACCAGTGCTTTAGAGGGAGAAATATCCAGAGATGATTGCAGAACTGTCTGTGGAGACAGCACCCTCCTCATTACCTCAAAAGCCCCACGTCCCTGATCTGAGGAAATCCCAAGATCTAAGGAAACCAAAGGACCCCCTCCCAGAACCAAGGGCAATGGACCCGAGGCTGAGGTAGGAGCCTAACTCAACCTAGCCAAGGCCCCGAGAGGCAATATCAGATCAGACAACTGTCCGATCCGACTCGCCCCACCCCCGGATCCGACTGGAGAGTATCGGCTCCTAAAGTTCTCCTGCTCCAATGGAGCCAAGGACATCCGAGCCGTGGTTGGATCCGAAGAACCTGAGGTAGGTCTCAGACCCCATGGTTCCACAAGCACCAGCTCCAGATCTTCCAACTCCAAAACCAAGGGTTGGATCGGAGGAGGAATTGGAGCAGAAGAGTATGATGTCATATGATCTGAAGCCCTTGGGGTTGGATCCAACAATAAATTGGCCAGTGCCAGAGTCTTTAACAGCCTCTGCACCACTCAATCCACATCATTGTCTGACAGACTCCTACAAGACCAAGTCAAGAAAGTGGGAGACTTAGACCTATGTAAAATTGGAGATCTAAGTGTAGGGGAGACCATCCAAGGTAGGATATCAGCTCCATAGCTCAAACTGAACTGGCACCAAGATAGAAGGTGTTGGAGCAGAAGAATCTTTGTCGGATCCAATAAGCTTTGGATCTGAGGAGGAAACTTTTTGAATCTTTTTTGTAGGCTCCAGTAAAGAGGTTGAAGAAGATCTCTTCCCAGATTTAATCCAATTTATCAGACTTACAGGAGGAAGACTTGTCTGATTTAGCTTCTTCTAGTGCCTCTGAGAAGGGGGGTTTTAAAGTCCTTTTAGAATGAGTTTGTTTTTCCTCTCCAGTAAGGCTCTATGATTAAAAGTGGGAGAGATACAGCATGACTCCTGGAGATGAACGGCACCAAGGCAATAAACCCATAGTGTGTGTTTATCACTCAGGGGCATTTTCTTTGCACATTTCTCACATTTTTTAAAGCCCAGTGGCTTAGTATCCTTACCAGTCATTTTTACCAAGAAAAGCAAGGACAGAATAGAAACCTTTTTTTTTTTTACTATAATAACAGGAAAACTTTACCCTCTAACTTAAACAGATGAAGCTGTTTGAGAAAGGAAAAAAAACACCAGAAGAGAAAGGGAAGGAGACAGAGCCCTCTAAATTAAACAGACTCTGTCAAAACCCAGCAAAAAACTAAGAGACAAAAGCTCTCTAACTAAAATGGACTAAGTTATACTTCTCTAACCTGAACTGTAACAGTAAACTGTTAAACAATATAGTACACAATAAAGCAGGAGGGGGATTAACAAGGCCAAACAAAAGACAACGGCCAAATCCAAAAAAACCAACACAATAGTGAGAAAGGATAGCTAGTTATACACATGATTTAAGTAAGAGCCAGAGATATTATTTAAGCTTCAAAAAATTAGCTA
Source organism: Protopterus annectens (assembly GCF_019279795.1). Taxonomy (NCBI): domain Eukaryota; kingdom Metazoa; phylum Chordata; order Ceratodontiformes; family Protopteridae; genus Protopterus; species Protopterus annectens. Next base: position 612,843,097 of record NC_056733.1, read on the forward strand.
ATAATAGCAAAAAACAGATAAAGAGAAAATTATACTTAGCCAGAGCTAACAGATGAACACCCAATCTTGTTTAGTGGCAAACGAGATCTGGAGATGGTTCTAGTGCATGCTGGAATCGAGGTTTAGCCACGAGCTAGCAGGAGACCTCAAGCTTGAAAATAAAGGCTGAGATGGATCCGAAAATTGGATCCTAACCCAACCTGGCAAGAATGAAGGCGAGCTAGGACAACATCACATCAAGTTTTGCGTTAGTATGAATTTTCTGAAGGATAATGTCTGCCATTATTTTATGACTTCACCCCTCAATGATTTGCCAGTGATTTGACAGAAAAACATAATTTTATGAGAAACAGACCAAAGATTTGAGGCAAAAATCTGGGCATTCTACATCTGTGTGACTGGGTGCAAAGGGCTTTCTTAAAGAAGAACTCCCTTAATAATAATAAAAAAAAAAAAAAAAAAAAAAAAAAAAACATATTTTTTTTTAATTAAAAGAAAATTATTCTCCCAGCCACGACCAGTTGTTGCAGGCAAGGTATGCCACAATTGAATTTTTTTTTTCGGACAATACCCTGTCCATAAAAGGTAGTTTCTGTTTTGTGTCCCTTAATTCTGGGCAGTCTGAAAGAATTCTGGATGGTTGGCAATCCTATAACTCAGTATAGATAGGTTCATAGGTTCATAGGTAGGTACTAGGCTATCTGCCCAAGGGCATTTATAAGCCTAGCCAGAATGTGTTGGCTTTCGCCTCCCTTTTAGATTAGTTTCCTGGGCCTCTGTCCAGCAGGGCCACTGATGTGATCCCAGGTGTATATTTACGATTTCCTATCCACTCGTCAAGATTTCTCTTGAAGAGAGTCAGTGAGGGGCTTTGCCTAACATAGATTGGGATTCTATTCCAGAGTGAGGGAAGTGTCTGGGACAAGAATCTATCCCTCCAGCATGTCCTATTTATTGTTGTGCTGAGGTTTAAATCCCTAGAGCGTGTGGCTCTAAGAGATTTGGTTTTCCTTAGGTGGAGCATGTCCATTAATTCAGGGTATAACATGGCTTTGTACGTAAGGCAGAGGTCTCCTCTGAGGAGGCGGTAAACAACCGAGTAAAGATGGAGTTTCATTAGCCGGGCTGCATAGGGCATTTGTTTGAGGCCCAAGATCCTCTTGGTGAGGTACTTTTGCGGTCTTTCCAGCTGTTGCGGGTGTCGAGTAAAGTACATCCTAAATGGGGCATTGTACTCTATTATGGGCCTGATGAGCGATGAGTAGAGAGGCACAATAACCTCTCTTTATCTAGATGTGAACCCTTTTGTGATTAGGTGGGCTACATAGAAGGATTTTCTAACCACTTTGGCAAAGTGGTTATCAAAGGAGAGGTTGCTATCTACTTGGGTCCCCAAGTCCCTAATTACATCTTCCGTACTTAGTGGATTACCTCCTATGTGATAGTTTGTGGGCACTTTATTTTTCCCAAAGGGGATGACTATGCACTTTTTGGCATTTAGCTTAAGGCCATGATTATGACACCAGGTATTCGTCTCTGTGAGACCCTTCTGGAGAATGTCTGTGTCAGCCGAGGAGTCGATTATGGCCCCCCGTTTGCAATCATCTGTGAACTTGGTCAGCCATAGTCCTCCCATGCTTGCCTGTACCTCAGAGAAGTATATACCGAACTGGAGGGGTCCCAGGACTGAGCCCTGAGGGACTCCACTTGTAACCGGATTAGAGTCGGACATAGCACCCGCAACTCTGACCATGTGAGTTCTATCCATGAGCCAGTTTGCAACCCATCTCGTGACATAGGGGTTAATGTTCAAGCTGGTGAGCTTTTCTATAATGCCAGAGTGGGGAATGGTGTCGAAAGCCTTTGCGAGGTCCAGGTAGGCTGTGTGGACTACCTTTCCCTCATCTATGGCCTTGGTAACTGTTTCAAAGAAATCAACCAGGTTTAGGAGGTATGATCTGCCTTTAACAATGCAGAATTGGGTAGGGTCCAGTGTCTGGAGGTTCCCAATGTCTTTGTTAATGAGTTCCATGATGATGCGCTCCATGGCTTTGCAGACCAAGTTAGTCAGGCTTATAGGGCGATAGCTCCCAGGATCCATTGTTGCACCACCTTTGTGGAGCGGGATAACTGTTGCTGTACACCATTCTTTGGGTACATAGTCTGTGGTGAGGCTGAGCTTTAACAGTGAGTTTAGGTGAGGGGTTAGTTCATTTTGGAGCTCATGTAGGACGCAGCCTGGGATGCCATCTGGTCCCATTGATGCTGTGTTCTTGGCTTTGGAAAGGGCTGTTTTCACCTGAGTGTCTGTTTTGTCTGGGGCTCTACAATCTTCTGGAACGGACACGGGCCATTTAGGGGGTGAGGGGGGTAAAGTTTGCACTGAACCTGTCAGCCAGGATGTTGGCAATGTCTGTTGGTTCAGTGTATTTATTGTCATTTTGCACTAGCTCAGAGCAGATCTGAGAGCTGCCACTTAGATTCTTGACATAGCTAAAGAAGGCTTTGTGATTATCTTTAGCATCTTTGGCAATTTTTCTTTCGAAGTTGGCCTTGGATGATTTTATGAGGGATCGTAGTTTCTTGCTGGTACTGATTAGGATGCTTCCCTTTTTGGGATTTTGCTCTATCATGTAGTAGTTTCCTCCTTCTGTTGTAGAGCTTATTTATGGCTGGGGTCTACCAGACTGGTTTCCTCATTTTGGAGGAGTGAGTCTTTGTTTTACTTGGGATGGCTCAATGAATGCATTTGTGAAGGATTCTGTGGTTTGGTCAGCATTATCCTTTAGCAGTGGGGCTTTGAAACTTTCCACCTCAGTCTTGAAAAGTGTGAAGTTTGCTTTTGAAAAGTTTTTTACACTTGTTTTCTTGACTGGGGATGGGGTCGGGATGTGGATGTCTAGTGTGATTAGTTTACGATCAGATCTTACCAGTGACAGGTTTACCTCTGGTGTGGAACATTGTTCACCCATATTGGTGATAATCAAGTCCAATATGTTGTCACCTCTCATGGGAGTGGTAACCAGTTGTTCCAGGGTGTTTGAGTTTATAAACTCTAGAAAGCGTTGGGCAAAGGAGTTTGTACTTTTGAGTAGTTTTCTTAGTCTATGTTTGGGTAGTTGAAATCACCCAATATCATGGTGTTGGATAGGATCGTCCAAAAACAAAAAATGCCAGCACCTCGGAGAGTCAAACAAAAAGGTTTATTTAAACTTCAAAAAGCTGGTGATTAGACCGGTTTCAGCTAAAAGCTTTCCTCAGTAATACATTAGTGAAGTTACAAGAAGCCCTTATATAGCTGAAAATTTTTGAATCCATGACATCATTTCCTGTGATTAATTAAATAGAAAATATATGTTATAATGGTGAATTATCACAAATAACACATTATAAAAATGTCATCTGCCCATATGCAAGTATGCCAAAGTGAGACAAAACTCCTGTAATGAAAAAGTCAAATAAAGAAAACAAAAGAATAGAAAATGTAATGTTATACAATAAGAATAAAATTACTTACTGCAAACTCATAGTTTATCATTTAGCCCCGGGGGAAAAAGTCCCCCTAGTTTAATAATCCACCTTCTTTCTTTTGTATTAAGAATGTCGTGCCATCCTGATTTGAAAGAGCGATCCCCCACAATACGATCAATAATGGTGAAAGTAAATCTTGCATTTGAATGTTTGGTTGAATGTTTGTACAGTGCATTAGTAATTCTGTGGTTTCTAATGTCCCCAAGTGCTCCGAAATTCTGATGCGGAACTGCCTGGATGTCTGGCCGATGTAAAATGCCTGGCATGTACAAGTGGCTAGATAGATTATCCAATCTGAACTACAATTTCCGAAGAAATTGATGTCATATACCTGACCTGTATTTTTACTAGTAAAACTCGTGGTTTTAAAAATGTAATTGCAAAAACTGCAATGGCCACAGGGGAAGTTCCCAATCAACTTATCCCCAGTAAGTGTCCTTTGTGTATAGTTGTCCTGCTTGATTTTTGATGTTTTTTTGTAATGAGAAAAATGGGTGCATGGGGATTTCCCCTTTCTGTAGGAGAAGTAACAACGTTTTCCTAAATAGTTTTCTAAAAGGGGGTGCGAGTTGAGTATATTCCAGTGGTTATTGACGATGTTAATAAGATTTCTACTGTTACGACCATAGGTAGTAACCAATCTGCATACTTCGGAATCATCATTTTTCTTGCCTTTCTTATATTCCAATAAAGACTCTCTAGGTATGGAGTCACAGGTACGCACCGCTGAGTTAATGATTTGTGGTGAGTATCCTCTAGACAAAAATCTGTTGGTTAGGTCTTCTTGATATTTGGTAAGATCTTCCTGTAAGGAACATATTCGTCTTATTCTCATAAATTGAGATTTTGGAATATTTTTAGTAATATGTTTTGGATGGAAACTTTTGGCATGTAGGAGAGTGTTATACTGGGGAAATTTTCTATATATAGATGTTAATAATGTGTTATCCATCTGTCTTTTCAGATGGACATCCAAGAAATGAATTTCATTGGGATGATGTTCTTCAGTGAATTCAATCCCCCAAATATTGCCATTTAGATATTCCAAAAATTCCCCTAGATATTCCTGTCCTCCTTTCCAAACCATCCAACAGTCGTCCAGGTATCTCCTCCATATGTCGATTTCTGGTAAATATATATTGTGCATTGGATCGTAAATGATGGTTTCCTCTATGTATCCCATAAACAAATCCGCATAAATGGGCGCGAAGGAGGCTCCCATTGCTGTTCCCTGTAATTGCCAGTAGCAATCCTGTTGGAAATAGAATACATTTTTGGTCAAGATGTGTTCCGCCATACATAATATTAATGTATTCATTCCTGGTGGGTATAAATTTGCTTTGTATAACCAAAACTCCAATGCCATTAGGCCAGCCCAATGAGGGATGCTGGTATATAAGGAAGATACGTCCAAGGTGCACATGAGCCAATCCGAATCCAACTGTGTGTCAGTGACGATCTTCAAAAATTCAGTGGTGTCCTGTATTCTAGCACGAATGAATTTCAATAGTGGTTTTAACTTTTCAGTAAGAAAGGCCGAAAGTGGTTCCGTTAGTGAGCCAATGCCCGATACAATTGGTCTACCTGGTGGTTGTTCCAAAGATTTATGAATCTTGGGTAGAAGGTATAGATATTGTTTGGCAGGATCTTTGACTGTAAGATGTTTCTTAGTCTTTTCTGAGATTATACCATTTTCCACTGCCTCTTTCAGAAATAAAGTGATTTCATTTTGAAAGCCAGATGTTGGATCAATATCCATCTTCATATAGTGGTGGTGATTGGATAGTTGTCTGTTTGCTTCATACAGATAGTAATCATTGTCCATAACCACAACCGCACCCCCTTTGTCTGCTGGAATAATAACAATATCTTTGTTGTTTTTCAGTTGTGTGAGCGCCAGCTGTTCCTGTTTGGAAATATTGTTATGCATAATGTCTGGGGAGCTGTAATGGAAATGTAAATCTTTGAGAACAGCCTGTTGAAACACAGAAACATGTTTATCCATTGGGGGTGTAAATGTGGATTTATGAAATTTAAATTCAGTTGATCTTTGAGTGTCAGTATGTTGGTCCTGCTGCTGAAAAAATATTTTTAGATTAATCTTTCTACAAAAATCTAAAATGTCAGATACAAAAGTACTCTCATCAATAAAGAAACCTGGGATAAAACCGAGTCCTTTATTCAAAAGTGCTTGCTGTTCCTCAGTTAAAACATGTTTGGAAATATTGTGTACATTCGTATAGTATTGATTTATTTTATCACTGACATGAAAAGTTCTTCCAGACTTGTAACCCCTATGTTTTCTTCTGGCTCTATGTTTCTTGCCCCTAAAGGGTGTTGTGATGTTCTACCCCTTTTGGCATTTGGAGAGTCCCCAACTATGGAGATGTCTGTATCTGTAGTGGAAGATTCCTCCCCAGATGTAATATAATTAGAGCCAGTTTTCTTGAGAATAGACCTAGGTCTTTTCTTCCGATTGAAAGGCACATTTCTAGTGCCTTGGGCAAACCTGACACCCTTCTGTGATTCGAATTGTCTACCCTTTAGGTAGTCCTCTTTGTCACGAGAAAACTTGTGAAGTTTCCTGCTTTTTAGGCTATTCTCCAAAGTGGAGACCTCCTTGGCCAACTTGTTTAAACAATCCTGAAAAATACTGGTCCCCTCATGATGTTTGAGTGAGTGGCAAGTTTTTTCAACCTGCTCTATATTGTTCTTAATAGTTCTCTCATAATAGGCTGACAGTATGTTAACCCTGGCCATCGCCGCTTCTTGTTGTGCTGTCTGCCACTCTTTAATTAGAGTCTCATCTGGATTAGTCACAAGTGGCTGTATCTTACATCTTAAACCCCGGTTATGTTTTGTATTTGGTACGCTTTGAAAAGCTTGTGATGCCAGATATTAGTTCTCAGTGCCTTAATTTGTTTTCCAAGTTTGTGGAAGGAATTCTCGCAACCGTCAACTGGATCTGCCCTGTTTACATCATATGTTTCATTTTGGTCAATGCCAATCCCAAAAATTTTTAGATCGTCCTTGTCGGAGCATAGGCCTAATAGTAATTTTTCTAGATCCATGACAATTGGTTGCACTGGTTTGGTTCACACTAGACTGAGAGTATATAATAAAATACAAAGCACAGAGATTGTTATGACAAGCCAGCCAAGGAAATACTTAATTACTGATAAATCTAAAGCAATTCGAATCCAGAAGGGCACAGAGTTTTTCATGTAAGGGGTAAGTTTGGTTGTTATAGAAAAATCTTATATTTAGACAAAATTGAAAAAAAGGAAGAAATTGTTGGCAAATAATAGCCAATTGTACTTAGCTATACAAATACCTGATAGATCTAAATGTTGAGTACAGGTAAATTCTGTGAATGGTTAGGTCTGAATATGATATTCACCTCAATGGGTAGGAGTCCATAGGGATCTCTGTATCTTAGATGACCTTCAATAGACTGAAGTAAAAAGATATATATTCTTAAAATCTGTTTATGTCAGTGGACCAACTATAAATTGACACAAGGATATGTCCTTAACATCTACATCCCTGTTTACAATAATAAGGATAGGTCCAAGTCAGTATTATGTTTAACCAGCTACAAAATAATGCCTGGTATGTAGTTAAGGTCAATGATAATATATGACACAAAAATATGTTTGTAATGTGGATTGTTATTTACAATAATATCCTGAACACTGAAAAATCCACGAAATGGGTCCCGTGTAATTGGTGTATAATTATTGTTAGAACAGAAATCTGGTCAGCCCTAATATAGTTTCCACATGGTTAAGAAAGTTGGGACCTAGTCAGCCCAAGTACACAGTATTCAGATTGACACAAAGGTACCCTGTGGGGAAAACTAACTTATACACTTTGTTTTATGAAATCCACACCTAGCCAACCTAAACCAACAGTGTTTGTGTATATGTAATGGAACCCTATTAATAGAACACACTGTATATTCAAAAGGTAGAAATATATGAGCCGATAGGCCCCAGAAATTATGCTACCCAATGATGTTGTGTTTAAGTTGAAACCCAGTCAAATATTATCAGGGAATAATCAAGACCCTATACCCTGAAATAAGTCTACCATAGATCAAAATCTAATAGCTCTGCGTTGTCACTAAACCAACCACAAGAATATATCCAGCAAATGCGGCCAATATGATGACCCCAAAGTATATATCCGTTGTTACGTATAGGTTTCAAATGGTATCCAAAACACAAAAGAAAAATAAACACAAAAGAGCATACAGAAGTTATGAAAATTACATGTATTCCTACTATATTATTAATAGATGGCTCGCTAACCCTTATGAGATATGTTTGAATATAGCACTTCTTTAGAAAAACACACAGTAGCTATATTGATTATAAGGCTAAATGCCCTGATAAATCGTTCTGGCGTAGTCAAAATGGCGCCCTATGACAAACATATTTTGTAAATTCAATAGGTTATAATCATTCTGTCTTGAAAACCTAAAGATAATACCATACAATAATGTTATTGTGATCCAATAGAGCCATTCACAATGTTAACACTCCCAACATTAGAACTGAATGATTTGCCCACCCAGACAAACAGTTCTAGCGTGTTCAAAATGGCACACAGTGAGAAAACACACTTACACACTCCGCCAGTAAGAATCATGGAGCCCCTAAGACCCAAAAGTGAAACCGTACAGTATTATACTTGTTGAAATATAACTATACAAAATGTTAACACTTCATAATTCAGTTGTATAAGAAACGAAAATATGGGTTAGATCAATTAAGTCTCAAAATGCTTCAGAGAGCTGTCCCAATATATGAAATGGTATCCCAAAGTCAAGTCGCTAAGTATACTGACTTCCAAATTGGGTTTCTCCTCCGATTAAGCAGGAAAAAAAGTTGTTGTTATTTCGAAACCATAATCGTCACTAATCCAAAGTGGTGGAGACGTCTCATTTGCTGTATAGTTATCCCAAACACGAATGTGCCGCCAGGACAATGATCCTGTGGTAAAACCAAGTCTAACTAAACAAAAGGAATAAAAGGTACCTGCTTAAGTGGATTCTTCTTCAAGGAAAATTGTAGCATCCACTATGTCCCCTTCGCCCAATATAGTAAAGATTGGTGCGCCGTGTACAAGATTGAGGGTCCAGAAAACACAGAACTGATATAATATACCCTTAGCGTAATTGGCCTTAATTCCAACTAAAAAACTGCTCCTGTATAAACAAGTTGTTGCCCGATGTAGAAAAATGGCGTCCAATGCGATTCCAATCCCCCAATGTAGTTAAGGAAACACCATCAATGAACCAAAAGTCAGGAAAAAATGGTGTTACTTGTCCGTACGGCAAATAGTGCCAAATTGAAGAACCGCTCCTCAATAAGTAAGCAGATGTGATGATATCTTTGCGATCGACCTCAGAAAAGGCACCCAAGGCAAAAAATGTTTGCTCATAGAAGCCGAGGCATCATGGATATGTTTAAGTTGAAAGGAGTTTTATAAAAATAAAAACGATGTCTGGAAAATCCTTTGTATCTCGAGAAAAAAGGCTCGACAGATACAGAGATATACAGCTACTAAGTTGAGGACTCTCCAAATGCCCACAGCCAGCAAGCAACAAACTGAATTGTAAGGATGTAGCTAGCAAGTTAGGCTGGTGCACGGCAAGCGAGTAGGTTAGTCCAAAAACAAAAAATGCCAGCACCTCGGAGAGTCAAACAAAAAGGTTTATTTAAACTTCAAAAAGCTGGTGATTAGACCGGTTTCAGCTAAAAGCTTTCCTCAGTAATACATTAGTGAAGTTACAAGAAGCCCTTATATAGCTGAAAATTTTTGAATCCATGACATCATTTCCTGTGATTAATTAAATAGAAAATATATGTTATAATGGTGAATTATCACAAATAACACATTATAAAAATGTCATCTGCCCATATGCAAGTATGCCAAAGTGAGACAAAACTCCTGTAATGAAAAAGTCAAATAAAGAAAACAAAAGAATAGAAAATGTAATGTTATACAATAAGAATAAAATTACTTACTGCAAACTCATAGTTTATCATTTAGCCCCGGGGGAAAAAGTCCCCCTAGTTTAATAATCCACCTTCTTTCTTTTGTATTAAGAATGTCGTGCCATCCTGATTTGAAAGAGCGATCCCCCACAATACGATCAATAATGGTGAAAGTAAATCTTGCATTTGAATGTTTGGTTGAATGTTTGTACAGTGCATTAGTAATTCTGTGGTTTCTAATGTCCCCCAAGTGCTCCGAAATTCTAATGCGGAACTGCCTGGATGTCTGGCCGATGTAAAATGCCTGGCATGTACAAGTGGCTAGATAGATTATCCAATCTGAACTACAATTTCCGAAGAAATTGATGTCATATACCTGACCTGTATTTTTACTAGTAAAACTCGTGGTTTTAAAAATGTAATTGCAAAAACTGCAATGGCCACAGGGGAAGTTCCCAATCAACTTATCCCCAGTAAGTGTCCTTTGTGTATAGTTGTCCTGCTTGATTTTTGATGTTTTTTTGTAATGAGAAAAATGGGTGCATAGGGATTTCCCCTTTCTGTAGGAGAAGTAACAACGTTCTCCTAAATAGTTTTCTAAAAGGGGGTGCGAGTTGAGTATATTCCAGTGGTTATTGACGATGTTAATAAGATTTCTACTGTTACGACCATAGGTAGTAACCAATCTGCATACTTCGGAATCATCATTTTTCTTGCCTTTCTTATATTCCAATAAAGACTCTCTAGGTATGGAGTCACAGGTACGCACCGCTGAGTTAATGATTTGTGGTGAGTATCCTCTAGACAAAAATCTGTTGGTTAGGTCTTCTTGATATTTGGTAAGATCTTCCTGTAAGGAACATATTCGTCTTATTCTCATAAATTGAGATTTTGGAATATTTTTAGTAATATGTTTTGGATGGAAACTTTTGGCATGTAGGAGAGTGTTATACTGGGGAAATTTTCTATATATAGATGTTAATAATGTGTTATCCATCTGTCTTTTCAGATGGACATCCAAGAAATGAATTTCATTGGGATGATGTTCTTCAGTGAATTCAATCCCCCAAATATTGCCATTTAGATATTCCAAAATTCCCTAGATATTCCTGTCCTCCTTTCCAAACCATCCAACAGTCGTCCAGGTATCTCCTCCATATGTCGATTTCTGGTAAATATATATTGTGCATTGGATCGTAAATGATGGTTTCCTCTATGTATCCCATAAACAAATCCGCATAAATGGGCGCAAGGAGCCTCCCATTGCTGTTCCCTGTAATTGCCAGTAGCAATCCTGTTGGAAATAGAATACATTTTTGGTCAAGATGTGTTCCGCCATACATAATATTAATGTATTCATTCCTGGTGGGTATAAATTTGCTTTGTATAACCAAAACTCCAATGCCATTAGGCCAGCCCAATGAGGGATGCTGGTATATAAGGAAGATACGTCCAAGGTGCACATGAGCCAATCCGAATCCAACTGTGTGTCAGTGACGATCTTCAAAAATTCAGTGGTGTCCTGTATTCTAGCACGAATGAATTTCAATAGTGGTTTTAACTTTTCAGTAAGAAAGGCCGAAAGTGGTTCCGTTAGTGAGCCAATGCCCGATACAATTGGTCTACCTGGTGGTTGTTCCAAAGATTTATGAATCTTGGGTAGAAGGTATAGATATTGTTTGGCAGGATCTTTGACTGTAAGATGTTTCTTAGTCTTTTCTGAGATTATACCATTTTCCACTGCCTCTTTCAGAAATAAAGTGATTTCATTTTGAAAGCCAGATGTTGGATCAATATCCATCTTCATATAGTGGTGGTGATTGGATAGTTGTCTGTTTGCTTCATACAGATAGTAATCATTGTCCATAACCACAACCGCACCCCCTTTGTCTGCTGGAATAATAACAATATCTTTGTTGTTTTTCAGTTGTGTGAGCGCCAGCTGTTCCTGTTTGGAAATATTGTTATGCATAATGTCTGGGGAGCTGTAATGGAAATGTAAATCTTTGAGAACAGCCTGTTGAAACACAGAAACATGTTTATCCATTGGGGGTGTAAATGTGGATTTATGAAATTTAAATTCAGTTGATCTTTGAGTGTCAGTATGTTGGTCCTGCTGCTGAAAAAATATTTTTAGATTAATCTTTCTACAAAAATCTAAAATGTCAGATACAAAAGTACTCTCATCAATAAAGAAACCTGGGATAAAACCGAGTCCTTTATTCAAAAGTGCTTGCTGTTCCTCAGTTAAAACATGTTTGGAAATATTGTGTACATTCGTATAGTATTGATTTATTTTATCACTGACATGAAAAGTTCTTCCAGACTTGTAACCCCTATGTTTTCTTCCGGCTCTATGTTTCTTGCCCCTAAAGGGTGTTGTGATGTTCTACCCCTTTTGGCATTTGGAGAGTCCCCAACTATGGAGATGTCTGTATCTGTAGTGGAAGATTCCTCCCCAGATGTAATATAATTAGAGCCAGTTTTCTTGAGAATAGACCTAGGTCTTTTCTTCCGATTGAAGGGCACATTTCTAGTGCCTTGGGCAAACCTGACACCCTTCTGTGATTCGAATTGTCTACCCTTTCATTAGCCGGGCTGCATAGGGCATTTGTTTGAGGCCCAAGATCCTCTTGGTGAGGTACTTTTGCGGTCTTTCCAGCTGTTGCGGGTGTCGAGTAAAGTACATCCTAAATGGGGCATTGTACTCTATTATGGGCCTGATGAGCGATGAGTAGAGAGGCACAATAACCTCTCTTTATCTAGATGTGAACCCTTTTGTGATTAGGTGGGCTACATAGAAGGATTTTCTAACCACTTTGGCAAAGTGGTTATCAAAGGAGAGGTTGCTATCTACTTGGGTCCCCAAGTCCCTAATTACATCTTCCGTGCTTAGTGGATTACCTCCTATGTGATAGTTTGTGGGCACTTTATTTTTCCCAAAGGGGATGACTATGCACTTTTGGCATTTAGCTTAAGGCCATGATTATGACACCAGGTATTCGTCTCTGTGAGACCCTTCTGGAGAATGTCTGTGTCAGCCGAGGAGTCGATTATGGCCCCGTTTGCAATCATCTGTGAACTTGGTCAGCCATAGTCCTCCCATGCTTGCCTGTACCTCAGAGAAGTATATACCGAACTGGAGGGGTCCCAGGACTGAGCCCTGAGGGACTCCACTTGTAACCGGATTAGAGTCGGACATAGCACCCGCAACTCTGACCATGTGAGTTCTATCCATGAGCCAGTTTGCAACCCATCTCGTGACATAGGGGTTAATGTTCAAGCTGGTGAGCTTTTCTATAATGCCAGAGTGGGGAATGGTGTCGAAAGCCTTTGCGAGGTCCAGGTAGGCTGTGTGGACTACCTTTCCCTCATCTATGGCCTTGGTAACTGTTTCAAAGAAATCAACCAGGTTTAGGAGGTATGATCTGCCTTTAACAATGCAGAATTGGGTAGGGTCCAGTGTCTGGAGGTTCCCAATGTCTTTGTTAATGAGTTCCATGATGATGCGCTCCATGGCTTTGCAGACCAAGTTAGTCAGGCTTATAGGGCGATAGCTCCCAGGATCCATTGTTGCACCACCTTTGTGGAGCGGGATAACTGTTGCTGTACACCATTCTTTGGGTACATAGTCTGTGGTGAGGCTGAGCTTTAACAGTGAGTTTAGGTGAGGGGTTAGTTCATTTTGGAGCTCATGTAGGACGCAGCCTGGGATGCCATCTGGTCCCATTGATGCTGTGTTCTTGGCTTTGGAAAGGGCTGTTTTCACCTGAGTGTCTGTTTTGTCTGGGGCTCTACAATCTTCTGGAACGGACACGGGCCATTTAGGGGGTGAGGGGGGTAAAGTTTGCACTGAACCTGTCAGCCAGGATGTTGGCAATGTCTGTTGGTTCAGTGTATTTATTGTCATTTTGCACTAGCTCAGAGCAGATCTGAGAGCTGCCACTTAGATTCTTGACATAGCTAAAGAAGGCTTTGTGATTATCTTTAGCATCTTTGGCAATTTTTCTTTCGAAGTTGGCCTTGGATGATTTTATGAGGGATCGTAGTTTCTTGCTGGTACTGATTAGGGATGCTTCCCTTTTTGGGATTTTGCTCTATCATGTAGTAGTTTCCTCCTTCTGTTGTAGAGCTTATTTATGGCTGGGGTCTACCAGACTGGTTTCCTCATTTTGGAGGAGTGAGTCTTTGTTTTACTTGGGATGGCTCAATGAATGCATTTGTGAAGGATTCTGTGGTTTGGTCAGCATTATCCTTTAGCAGTGGGGCTTTGAAACTTTCCACCTCAGTCTTGAAAAGTGTGAAGTTTGCTTTTGAAAAGTTTTTTACACTTGTTTTCTTGACTGGGGATGGGGTCGGGATGTGGATGTCTAGTGTGATTAGTTTACGATCAGATCTTACCAGTGACAGGTTTACCTCTGGTGTGGAACATTGTTCACCCATATTGGTGATAATCAAGTCCAATATGTTGTCACCTCTCATGGGAGTGGTAACCAGTTGTTCCAGGGTGTTTGAGTTTATAAACTCTAGAAAGCGTTGGGCAAAGGAGTTTGTACTTTTGAGTAGTTTTCTTAGTCTATGTTTGGGTAGTTGAAATCACCCAATATCATGGTGTTGGATAGGATCGTCATATTTTCCAGTGTTCTCAGGAATGCTGAGTGGGGGTCTTGAGACAGGGTGGGTGATCTGTAGCAGGCTACAAACTGAAAGGCAGTTTTACCCACTGTTAGTTGCACATGGATGGTCTCCGAGGCCTCGTGCTGTGCTACAAGCCTGGGGGTGTGGGAATCCTTGATAAAAATGGATACACCACCACCTTTTGTATTTCGGTCTGGGTTCTGGGGCCAAAAGGTATGGTATGAGTTATAACCTGGTAGTGCTGGGGTGCTCTCTGGTGCCTTGAACCAGGTTTCTGTTACTGCACATAAATTGATTCCCTCCTTGCTGAGGAGTGCCTCAAGTGCATGCATTTTGAGGTTTAGACTTCTGGCATTGAGTAGCATTACCCTCAGTTTTTTGTTGCTTGTGTTGTTTACGGAGGTGGGTTTGTCTTTTGAGCCTTGCCTAAAAAAGGCACTATGGGAGTGGTAAGAGCCTTGGCCAGTATTCAAAAGCCCAGGGGCGGCAGGTGAAAGCCATCTCTTGCGAAGCAACGTGGCTTGTCGAGCATGTCATCCCAGGCTGAAAAACTCTGGATCCCCTTTGAATGACAGCAAAAGCTAAGCCAATTGTTAAAATCGATCATTTTATCTTTATACTGTGGCATCATTCTTGGTGAGGGCAAGATGCTACTCAGGGTCAGGGTCATACCGGCCTGGGCTACATGATCAGAGAGCTCCTCTATGTCTCTTTTCATGTAGTCCAGGAAGGTACGGCTCAGGTCATTCACACCAACATGGACAATGACAGAGTCATATTTGTACCTGTTATGGAGTGACCTGAGTGCTTGTGTTATGTGGCAAATCCTGGCACCCGACAGGCAGCTTACAGTAACCTCCTCCTTGTTCAGTCTAGTGAGAGGGACGTCAGTCTCCTATTACTAATGTATTGGGTGTGTTGTTTAACCTTAAGGGCTGTGATTGCATGGCACACTGACTTTGTGAAGTATGTGATTTGTGGTTGTTGTTGGGGGGTGGGGGTTGTTTGGATGTCTGCTTTGGAGGTGTCTGCTGCTTAGCAGATTTCTATTTAGAGCTCCCGAGTATGTTTTTGTGTATTTATGTGTGTTATTGGCCTGTGCCGATATGATTGGTCTATGTGAGACTGGTAGTGTGGTGCAAGTGTTTCCCTTCTCCTCATGACTGACTGTTCCAGTCTTGGGTTGAGAGAGCTTGGCCTCCAGTCTGGCTGTAAAGTTGCATCTCTCGTATACATTTGTGTTTGTTGGAAGGAGGAGAGGGTTGTCTGTGTACATGAGGCAATTGTGGCATTGCCTCAAAATGCCGAGATTCACCAGCTGGACTGGAGAGTACACCTGAACTGCCCTTTGGACATGCCTGCACAGATAAAGTGAAGTTTTACTGATTGTCCTGTCAGGGATGAATAGAGAGCCCTGTACTTCTGTATAGTATTGGAGGTGTAGTGCTAGCATTTATTAGTGCTTATTAGGAGTTTTGGGCAAGTGCTAGACTGAAAATAAACTGTTTAGAGTGCTTAAGTTGAAAGTCTGACTGGTTCCAAGGGAAAAATTGAAGAGCAGACTTTGTGGAGCCAGGAATCGTTTAATCTTAGCTAAACGGCGTGTGGGTTTTTAAGGCAGGTAGATGAAAGAGATGGAAATTAGCCTAAAACGGCCAATAGACTACTAGTTGCTAGGCTGAGACCACTCCTCCAGGGACAGATAGGCTTCTCAAAGCTCCCCACTCTCACTGGTGAACAGAGAAACTTCCTCCTATTCTATATTCATAGATTAGTACTAAGCTAACTGCCCTTGTGGATAATTTTAAGTTTAGTCAATTACCCCATATGAAAATCAAACCCTGCACCTTCTGTCTGTAAGGTAAACACCTTAACCATTATGCCAATCTTTCACCCCCCTTCACTGTTTTGTTTCTGATTCCAGTCATTTCAGTTTTTCATTCTTCTTTATAAATCCATCCTATATATTACTATTTATTGTCTTTATGTAAATATATTTATTCCCTTCCCTTTTTAATTCCAAGCTACCAGCATTGGTGTTTCTTAAAGCTCCCATGTCACTTGTTACAATGAAAGTTGTTTATTATAAAGACATCTAGGTTCATATCCCTGCATCTGAAGAATAATGCAAAAATGTCAAAAAAGGTTAAAAAAATAATAATCTGGATTATATGGGGAGGCTGTGATGAGGAACCAAAGGTGGAGGCACTGTGGAATGTGTACGGGAGAGGAACATTGGGAAGCACGCGTTTAGGTGTCAGGGAACCTTTTGCGTAAGGCACCATTTCGCATTCATCTGTCTGGCTTTTTGTCAAGTAAGATATTTGTGTTTCTGTGAAGGTTATGCTGCCTTTCCTTTTTTATAAGAAAATGTTATTAAAGTTTCTTCATACTTCTCTAGCAGTGTTTCTAGTTATGACATATGCAACATTGATACTGTTAAGCATTGGGCTTTGAGTATACAGTGCATATTGAGCCAAAATCATCTGTAACTAAGCAGGAAAAACTAAGTCTACAAGCTCTTTTCACAAAGCAGAGAAATGTACTAAAATGATGCTATTTTAATCTTATGACAATGATGGCTTAACTGCATTCCTCATTAATGATGCTAACTGACTAGGCTTTTGATTTTTGCTGTGTCCTTGTTAATTTTGTAAATGTATGCACATGCTTTCTGCTGTTTGTTTATACCTCCATTAGCACCTTCACGACCCATTGTGTGTCTCTGTAGTGTAACACTGAGTGTGTTAATCACTTGCTATAACCATTTACTTGCTGGTTGGGTGATGGACTGAACCACTGCTGCAGCATTTGCATAAACTAGTGCCTGTTACAGGTTTTTGTTATTGGTCTAACTTAGGTGTTCTTAATGTTTTGTACATTATATTTTGCAGATTATATTTCACTGTGATAATGTAATACTGAGGTAACTCTATGTTGCTGCTTGTATGGTACATTGTTTAGTATTCTGTATGCAATCTATCTGTTTGCAATTATGGGTAAAGCTTGATTTATTATAGGCCTTATATATAATATATATAATATGCGCGCACACACATGCACACACACACACACACACACACACACACACACACACACACACACACACAGTGTGTGTGTGTGTGTGTGTGTGTGTGTGTGTGTAATATTTGTTTACTGGGGTACTGACCAAGTTTAGGATGAGCCTGGATGACATTCAAAGCATTTCATAAGCAAAAAAGACGCGTATGTAAAGAATAACACAATTTGACTGTATATGTGCATTCTAGTAAACAGAGTGTAATGGTACAATATTTACTTTAGTTTGTAAACTGGGTAAACTTTTAGTAATTCTTTCAGAGCAGCAGAGAGGTGGAAAGGACAGAGGGATAATGTGTTATATTTATTTAGTTTTTGTTGACCAGGTTAGTCCCACTAGGATAGTGATCTGTCTGCTGTGATGTGGAATGGATACTTTGTGCTGAACAGCAGCACCTGTGTGAGTGGACATCTGTGAGACTGGCTGCCATAATATGACATTGAGGCTTGTTACAGTCTGCCTTGTAAAGTCTAACAGCTACTCTGCCCTTGTACTGTAATTAAAAGGAAATCAGTGTGATAGAGCAAAAGAGATGGTCTCTACATTTTTGGGGGGGCTGCAGCATGGCCAGTGGACTTCAGTGCTCTGGACCTACATCATTTGTGGGGGGGGGTCAGTAGGAATTGGTTATAAGGGACTTGGCCATTTCTGCAGTTCTAGTAATGGTTGCTGTAGTAAGGTTACCAATATAATTTTTTTTTGTGTACACAACCGCCCAACCAAGCAGCCAAAGCAACGAGCCAAGCTGCCTCACTCTACCCACGATTGGTGAGCCGGATTATATGTGTATAAGCAGTGAAGTAATTAAATCTACTAGAGTAACTCTCCAGTCAACACAATCATATTCATGCATATTCGTGGAGAGCTTCAACTACATCAATATACAATATACTGGGAATCCTGAACAACCCCCAAACTCACAGACCCAAACATTCTAGCTAGTCCATATGTCCATTAGGAGTGCAAAGATACTTAACCCAGCCTTCATGAACATGGGTGAAGGCTGTAACCACCCATCCCCTACACACACACACAAACACAGTGCAACATCCTCACAGATCAGGTCAGACCATGCAGCTGTCTCCTTTGAAATAAAACCTGGGACACTAGCCAGATCTAGAACTTTCAGGAATTATTGCAAAGCAAATGACTTACCATTAAGTGACACTCTGGCAAATTTTAATGAAGTTAAAGTAGCCTCCTTGCCCAAGGACAAGCACAAGGCATTGTTTAGCTATGTCAACAACCTCAAAGGCAATACACACCAATATGCTAAACTAATTGTAAATTAAGCTACCTATACTGAGCCAGAGGATATAGGATATCCTGCTTTCTCTCCTTGGCACTTCTCAAGAAGTAACCCCAGCTATAACTATCACTAGGGAATAGGTTTTCAGTGATCTCTAAAAGGCCAAAAACACTGCATAGATGGGTCCTAATAATATCCCAAGATTCCTCTTAGATAGCAGGAAACATGATCTGAAGGGCAACTAGAATGATTGTTTAACCATAGCCTTCAAACAGATATAGGACTGAACTGTTATCCCTCTGCACAAGGGCAGGTAATCTACCAACCTGCATACTTACTGACTTATATTTCCAACTAGTCTTGTATGTAAACCTATAGAAAAAATATTATAGATGTGATACATAATGACATTGAAAACTTTCAGACACTGAACCTAACCCAGTTTTATTTAGTCAAGGGCAGCTCATGCCTGCTCAGCTTGGTGGACTTTAAGAAAGTCTTCAAAGCAATGGATGAGGGCAAAATGGTGTATATGGCCTACTTTGACCTGTGAAGGCATTCTGCATCATACTCCATTCGAGCACTGTAGACAAATTCACAAGATTAGGTGTAAACTACATCACTCAGTAAAACAATCAGCTGGATTACAGATATGTTCCAAGAAGTCTGGAAAATGGTCAGTCATTAGCACAATCAGCAAGTGCTTGGTGCTGGGGCAGCTCCTTTTTGGCATCTTCTTCTCAGAAGTAAAGTCTAATGTCACTGGCCTCTGAATGGCCAAGTTCGCAGGCAATTGCAAACTAGACACATTCATAGAATCCCCCAGATACAGATACTCTCCAGGAAGGCCTGATGAAAAATAATACCTGGTGCCAGAGTCACAGCTTAAAATTCAGTGCCAAGAAATGTATAAAAGTAACCTTGGGTAAGACAGCCATTCCAGGAGTTGGCTTTTGTGAATTCAATATTTAACACTGTCATTTAGTGCAGGTAGGGTCTGTCGCCATACAGGAGGCACTCAAGGTGGATAAGTAATGCATTCTATCCAAGCTTGGCGGTATTTGCCTAGTCAGTGCATGTTCTTTCATCTGCTGTCTGATGTAGGGATATGAACCTGAATGTTTTTATAATATACAACTTTACTTTCATTGTAATTAAGTGACATGGGAGCTTTAAGAAACACCAATGATGGTATATTGGAATTAAAAATGGAAGGGAATAAACATATTTACATTTTCTTTGCGTCTTTCGGCTTTTCCCGGTTAGGGGTTGCCACAGCAGAACCCCGGTCTGCTAATGATTGGTAGTTGATTTTTACGTGCCACCTGACGCACAACCTTCAACGAAGGTATGCCCATTCATGCATGTCTCCACGCAGAAGACGCTCTAGCTGAGAATCGAACTGAACAGCGTCTTACTGTGAGGCGACAATGCTACCGCAGCACCACCACTGCGCGAATAAATATATTTACATAAACGCAATAAATAGTAATATATGGGATGGATTCATAAAGAAGAATGAAAAACTGAAGTGACTGGAATCAGAAACAAAACGGTGAAGGGGAGTTGCAGATTGAGTTACGAGTGAAAAATAAATCTGGGAAGATGCATTAACAATGATTTACTAGTTTAAGAAAATTACTGCAAACAACCTGGATAAATCCCCAGCTGCAAGACACAAATTAGGGGGAGCAAATACTGACAACAGTACAGTAAGATGTAAATGGCCATGGCCATACATCTCAAATGTTCCTGATTTTGCAGAATGCTCATGATTTTTTTAATTTGATCTGTCCCTCATAACTTATCATGGTGATTACTGTTAAGTCAATAATGTGATAGTTTACATTTGCATTACTATTGCTTAGATGCAAAAAGTCTTATTTTAAGTGCACCACAATGCTATATAAACACAAAATGTTTTATTTTTATGGCTTTTGTGACACAATTATTTAATAATTTTGCTTTTTCAGGATTTCATGAAAAATGAAGTTGGAAGGTTGCCAAATGATGTGTTTCTAATTAGCAGGTAGTAAGGATTAAAATTTGAGGACAGAAAGAGGCTAAATGCAGCAAAAATCTGTCCCATTGTAAGTAGGTGGATAGTACAAGAAAACAGCACATGAACATTGTCACCTGCTGTGAGCTATCAATCACAGCATCAAACAGCTCACATTATCTTTGCCACTTTGACAGATATGAAGGGGATGTGTTTAGGGGAGGGGAGATTAGTTTAAGGACTATACAACTCAGGCATAGCAAAAGAATAAAAACTGGCCACTTTAGAAAGAAAACGAAGTAATAGGCACTGAGAATACTATTCTTTTAAGTAGTCATTGAAAAGCAAGAAATGGTAATTAAACCTGACTGACTAAAAGAAAGCAGGGTATGTGTGAAAACACATGTAAAGTCAATGCAGTCACAGGAGCTTAGGGGCTATGATGTAATATTTGAAAGCCAAACACTGCATTGTGGGATACCTAGAGGTAGTCTAAAAAGTCAATATGCCAGACCCCAGGTGGGCAGACTCCAGAATTACATTTTAAAATATAAAAAAGTATATAGAGTCCAAAAGTGGTGTTAAAGTGTAGGAAATATCAAGACATGATGAAATAAACATGTTTTTTTTCACCTGTGGGTGCAGTTCTCCTTTAAAACAAAAAGTCTTGTAAGATGCATACCTCTCAACTGTCCCTGATTTAGACTCAAATTTTAGCTTTATCCCTCTTAATCCCTCTTAACACTGGTGCCTTTTGAACAAAAGGTGGTGAATTATATTTAATAAGTAATGACAATAATTAAGAGCTGATTACTTATTATTTTACTTCAGGAAATGTATATTAATTCACATTCTCTAATTTTGTTAATGTCTCAAGTTAATAGAACTAATATTTTAAAAGTGTCCCTGATTGTCCCCATTTTTTTCTGGAATTGTCCTTCATTCTGTTGAGATCTGTCCCTGATTGGTTGAGAGCTATGATAAGATGTGACATAGGTTCAAATGGATATGACAAGAAACAGTTGTATAAAAGATCAACCAGCCAACTATTGGTGTATGCATGTAACACAAAAGCTGAAACTAGACACTTAAAAAAGCTGTTATACATAGCTGAGAATAATAGCTTCTTAACACAATGGCAACACTTTTCCATATTATTTTTGAACATGAGTGGTCTCACAGATGTATTTAAAAAAGAAATAGTGAACTGTATTAAGCAATGCAGAGTGTAAAATATCTATACTACTAGAGATAACATTTGGAAAGAAATGAGCATGTGAGTTTGATAAAGAAAGGATTTCAGAATGGTTACTCAGCAGAATATATGGGACAAAAGAAAAAGGGGAGTAATTATACTAATTGCTATAGGAGCTCCAATAGTGATAGAATAGGGTAAAAAGATAATAACTGTAGATTTGCAGTAATAGGGAGAAGGATTATTTTGTCAGGTATTTGTGTTCCATCTAAAACTGCTACAGTGGAGCTTAAGAAAATTCTGGGAGAAAGCAGCAGGGAACATTACTTATAAGTGAGGACTGGAATTTGATTTGCAACAGTAAGGATATATCTGGGGGCCTAGAAGGGAAAATGTAACAAAAGAGGATATATGTTTGAAGAAATTTATGAAAATATTTAGTACTGAAAATATGAATTCAATAGTAGGAGGTCAGAAAGAATTTACATATTATTTCCCATGGTACAAAACTGGCCAAGGTTAGACAGAAATTATATTTCACAGACCATATCAATTTAATTGAAAGTTTTTATATACATCCAATAACTATTTTCAGATCATGCACCAATAATAACTAAAATAAAAATGTAGGGTAATGACATAAAAGTTAGACAAGGGTGCTCCCCCACCTATCTGTTAAACAGAGAAGAATTTAAGGAATTGGTTGTGGAAACTATTCGGCAGTTATTAGGGAAGATAGACATTTTTTTCAGAAAATATAGCTAGGACATGGGATAAAATGAAAATGGAGTTTAAAATATGGTAGAAATAAAAGAAAAAGAGATATGGTCAAGAAGTAACGAGAATTATTTAGAAGGAACGACAAAGGTTAAAGTATTGCAGAATAAGGGGAATCTCACAGAACAAGAGGCACAAATGCAGAGTGCTAAAGAGAAAATAAGGGAATACCTTGACAATATGTGTGAGTTTAAAAAGACTACTGTTAAGCACCTGTTTTTGATAATAACTCCAGAGCACAAAAGCTTATAGCACAATGGCTCAGGCAACAGGAAGTAGAAAGGGTTGTTGGCAAGCTTAGGGAGCTTATAACAAGGAAAATAACTAGAGATCCAGTAGAGATATTAAAATATTTTGGATATTTTATGAAACCCTATATAAAGCAGATAAATGTGGAAATCAAGAAAAAGTATCAAGTACCAATGGAAATGTTTATGGAAGAATTAAATATACCAAGGTTAGAGGTAGACAAGCCTCAACAAATAACAGTTAAGATAGGGGGTGATGAGAAAAAAAACAGTGACGTATAATCAATCTTTAGGAAAGTCTCCAAGAACAGATGATATTCCTGTGGAAATCTGGAAATTAGGAGGGAAGAAAATGATAAATATCTGGAAGATTTTGTTGAACAGTATATTAAAATTAAGGAAGCACCAACATCTTGGAAGAAAGCTGTGGTAGCTTTGTTACCTAAAGATGACAAACCCCCCTCAGACTCTGCTTTATATAGACCCATTTCAATTGTAAACCATAAATAGAAAGTGTCTGTGTCTATAATGGCTAAAAGAGTGGTAAAGGTGATGCCAAACTTTGTAAATATGTATCAATGTTGTTTTGTGAAAGACAGGCAAAAATTTGACAACACTAACAGAACAATGATGAGCCAGAGGAAAAAAAGAATGTAAGAAAATACCACAGTTGTTGGTGGGTCCTGATGCAGAAAAAAATTCAACAGAGTAAACTAGGATTTTATGAGTAGGGCAATGGAAGCATTTGCATTCCCTGCAGGAGTGGCCTTAGATCAACTGGTGCCCTAGGCAAAAGGGCTCCATGGCACCCCCCCACACTACCTGGTACTCCCATCCTGGTCTACTTATTCCAAATAAATACTGGAAAAGTGCCCCTGCTAGAGTGGCGCCCTAGGCGGCGCCTGGTTGGCCTATGCCTAAGGCTGGCTATGATTCCCTGACATAATAATAAGGTTAATTAGGAGGATATATGAGGGACTGGAGGGGGAAAATTAAAGTAGGGGGTTCCTCTCTGATAAGTAATGTTGGAACAGTGGAAACAGGCACAGGTGTCTTCCTTCCCCGTTGTGATTTACATTATATTTAGAACTACTGACAAAGAAATTAAGGGATTCAGAATTTATGGATATAATTGGTATGGTACTCAAGAAAATGTGGCTTTATTTGAAGATGGTATTATTTGTAACTGATAAAACTAGAAAAAGACATTTCAGTGTTGTGGAACATTCTGATACAGTTTTACAGCTTTTGGAGATACAACATTAATGAAGATAAAATGAAGGCAAAAGCTGTAAACTATGTACATACACACAAATTGGTTCAGCAGTAGTCACATTTATGGGGATATGATAAAGTGAAGTACTTAGTAGTATGAGTTAAAAAAGATTCTGTTATGGCAGCTAAGGATATGTGAGAAGAGACTAAATAAAATATAATACAAAACTGGGAAACTGGAGGCTCTGTTTTATGTGTATGGATAGCAAGACAAAATCCGTCAAAATGTTTTTAGTCCCTTTAGCTTGATACACAGGTCAGACATATTTTTATCAAGCAGAAGTTGTGGATAGCAATTAATAATGAGTTGAAGCATTTTATCTAGGTGGGGAAGAGGGTAAGAACATAGCGAGATAAGTTGATCCTCCCAGTAGAACATGGTTGTTTGGGATTACCTGATTTGAAGGGATATTACAGAGTTACACAGTTAAGGATCCTATATATAGCTCAAGCAGAAAGCTGTAATTCAAAGTGGAAAGGGATGATGAAATGAGGGGAAGAACAATAAATAAGGATGAACTGGGATTTCAGATGCAGATTCTTAAGGAGAATAATATTACACATACAGAATATTATATTCTAATAACAAAGCCAACACAGGAATGGACAAAAGCAATTCTGCCATTAAAGGTACAGAGAATAGGCAAAAGAGGGCTGGAATTTACTGGAGGAAACTGGCAAAGAAAGCAAGGTATTTGGAGCAAGTAATTTAGAGAGAGAAATATAACTGAATGGGAAGAGGCCACGAATACATTTGGATGCAGGCTAGAAACTGCCTCCCCTATTAAGGCTTGATATCAGAGTACAGGCAAACAGAAAGAAATAGGGGGATCCTAAGTGAAAGACTAGCACTGGTAGAGTTTTTAGAAGGATCTAGAACAGAAACTGCTGTTCAAAAAGGGCTAATTAGTAGGACATATAAAATATTGCATGGTAACTATAGGAATCAATCAGAGGGGTTAGAAAGGAATAGAGATCGGATAAGCAATTCAAAAAGAAACACTGGGAGGACATGTGTATGGCTCCTAAATATGCAACAAAGTCTAGAAGATTTGGGATTTTTGCTTGGAAGTGCATGCATAGGTATTTGTTTAAAGCAAGCAGACTCCAAAGAATTTTTCCCTCAGAAAGATGACAAAATGATAGAAGTATAATGGAGAAGAAAGAGGTACCTGAGAGCACATATTCTTGGAGTGTAATGATGTGGTAGACTAACAATTCCCCACAGAGTACTCTGTTTGGAATACTCGGCGAGCAAATGAGTGTAACTAATGAAATTATTTTTTTGAGCTGGGATACAGGATCTGAATTGGCTAGACATAGTAAGGCCTTTTTAAGTTTAATTCTGATGGATACCAAAAAAGCAATTACTACAAATTGGAAGTCAAAGTTTGAACCAGCCATACTTGAAGTAATGAATATTGTAACAGAGATAAAAGAACAGGAAGTGGGATCTTTAGAAAAGGGCAGGAGTAACTTACATAGAAAAAAAATGTAAATTGTGGGAACAATATGTGCAGAAGAATATTTTAAAGGAGGAATGAGGTTTATGACAAGGAAGGAAATGAACAATTTATGTAATGTCGGTTTGATTATATTTTATAGAATGATATATGTGATGTATAATGTTTGTAAATGTGAACTTGTTAATATGGTGTGATTGCTTTTATATAAATGTAAGTTTGCCTGTATCATAAGTGAAAATTCAAAAAGGTGTTTTTTAAGGTTGGTATAAGGGAGTGGCCACATACTGTAGCTGTCATGTTCACCCCAATGGTTGGTATAGGGGTGTGGCCACATACTGTAGCTGTCACGTACACACCAAATGCATACCCTCCTTCATTACAGATGAACAGAACACCATCAGATATGTGCCATGCCATAGTCTGTGATTAGCATCCACAGGCAACAAACTGTGTTTACCAGGAGTGAAAACAGTAGACATAATGCATTTTACTGAACAATTACAACGACATGTTGCCACAATATGTTTCCTCCATTACCAATGCTATCATCCAGCTGATATTGCTGCAATGGAATGGTGAGTCATTTAAGAAGAATGGCAGCTCAGCTTTGGGCTTTTGTTGTATGATTACATGTTGTCAAAAGGAGAAAAGGAAAGATAACAGGACTGAAACAGATATAGTAAGATAGGAGAGATGGAACAAAACACAATTATGACAAGAAAGAAAACACTGAAAGAGCTGGGAAAGTGAGAAATGAATCAGAAGAAAGTACGAAACAATCTATGTGGGCTTTATTTGTAACACTGACTAAGTAAAAGCAGAAAGTACATCTTTTGAAGCCCCATCTCATTTTTATTATGAAAATAATAAAGACTCTTCTGTATTTATTAAGTAAGTGCACTGTCTTCAGGGGGAAGGGAAATAAAAACCTTAAGCTATCTATTGTGATTTGCATAAAGATTGTTTTTGTGAAAATAATGTTTTTTCCAGTGATATATTTGCTACAATTGACATAAATATTATTTTTTGTAGAAAATAACTTTTCTCAATGTGTATAACTATGAATGAGTCATGCCATTTACAAGATTCTTTTTCAAGTTTTGCTTTACTCAGATATCCACAAGGAATGATAGCCCAAAGCAAGAGGAAATGACTCACAACCAACACCTTGTCAAGGCTTGAGTAACATTGCCAACTATCTCCAGCAAGTGACATTTCAATAACAACGCTGACCATTGCTTTTCAGGAAGAACACTGAAACCACAAAACAGCAGAACACTCACAGAGGCACTGGATACTACCTAAGGTGCATGACCATCTCAATCTATGGCAACAACAGCATCAAGGAATGAATGCAGAAAGAACAAGCAGAATCCATTCAGCTCTCCACTCCATAACAGGAGCCAGACCAAGGGAAAGCTATCCTAGGGAAAGACAGGCCATTACACTGGGGCAAACAACTCAAGTCATAAGTCAAAAGAGACCCCTGCCATGAGTGCCAGATGGGCCCATACACAATCACTCTGAAGACCTTGCATTTTCTTAAAATTACTTGGAAAAAGGTAGAGTGAAGAATACTGTATTTTATATTAGTAATGAAATGGAAGATAAAAAGTGAACTTCTAACAAAAGATGACATAGATACAAAATATAAAATGAAAAATAATGGCATTAGTAATTAATAACTGCCCTCAGTCACTCATATTATGATTACCAAAGCAAAAAGAAGTCTCATATCTCACCTCATCTAAATGTCTGCAGTGATTAATTTTGCTATTTACTAAGTTACTGATTCCTTTTATACACAATCAGGTTAAACACCACAATAAGCAGTACACATAACAGGCAACAGGGGGCTGAAATTTACTGGAGAAAACTGGCAAAGGAACCAAGGTATTGGGAGCAAATAATTAAAGCGGGAAAGGTAACAAGACTGGGTAGAATACATCATGCCAGGAATACATTTAGACTGCAGGATAGAGACTGCCTTCCCTATCAATGATTGATATCAGAGGAGAGGCAAACAGAAAGGAATGGGGGGTCCTAAGTGAAATATCAGCACTGGTAAAGTTTTTAGATGACTCAAGAACAGAAATTGCCATTAAAAAGGGGATAATTAGTAGGGCATATAAAATATTGTGTGATAACTAAAGGAATCAGTCAGAGGGAATTAGAAAGGATTGGGAAGAGACTGGATAAGGAATTCACAAAGATACAGTGGGAGGATATATGTATGGCTCCCAAATATGCAAAAAAGTCTAACCGATTTAGGATTTTTGCTTGGTAGTGTTTGCATAGGTATTGTTATACCCCAAGCAGACTCCAAAGAATTTTTCCTCAGGTAGATTGCAAATTTTGGAGGTATAATAGGGAAGAAAAAGGAAATTGTGAACATATTTTTTGGGAGTCTAATGAGTTGGCAGTCTTTAAAAATTTCCTGCAGACTCCTCTGTCAGAAATACTGGGTGAGCAAATTGGTGTAACATAGGAAATGATTTTGTGAGCTGTGATGCAGGATCCGAATTGCCTAGACACAGTACGGTTTTGCTGAGTTTAATTCCGGTGGCTGCCAAAAAAAGCAATTACTAGATAATGGAAATCAAAATCTAAACCGAGTTAGAAGTAGCGAATGTAGTAACAGAGATAAAAAGGAACTGGAGGTGGGATCGTTATAAAAGTATAGCGGTAAATTACATACAAAAAAATGGGAACTGTGGGACAAGACATGCAGAATACTCTTTTGGAGGAGGAATGAGACAGTGACTGTATAGAAGATTATATGTGATGTATGTTTGCAACTGAAAATATGTCAGTATGGTTTGTTTTCATTTATATAAATATATGACTGCCTATGTCATAGGTTGATAATTCAATACATTTTGTTTAAAAAAAGAGGCTGTACAGATATGCATTAAAGCATCCACAAACAGAAAAACAATCTAACAGATATCTGACAATACAACATGAGAACACTGTAAGGTATTAGGTATTCAATGTAAGCTTTAGAAAAGAAATGGCCTGTGAGTAAAACCAAGTCCTAAGATACAATACTAAATGCAATATTTATCTTTACCTTAACATTTCTTAAATTAAAAAGAGAGCAAGCTAATAAATATTGTTACATCTTACAATTTTATTTTATATTCAATCACATTACATCAAGAAAAGATTCTAAATCTGAAATATAACAAATATCCTGCACATAAACCTAACAGCATAATACTTTTTCCCCTTTTTGCATGCATTCTGACTATAAAATCTGAAGAAAAAATAATATTATAGTCTTGTCCTCTTAAATACTGATTTGTATAACTACTAACATATATGATATAACCATACCTTATAATTTTTTCAGATTTCATAAACTAATGTGCAATGTTATTTAAAGAGAAACTGTTGATAATTAGGTTTACCTATGAGCCATCAACCATCTTTTTCATATCACTGTTTATCAAAAATTAAATATCAAAAACAATGAGCCATAAAACCTAAAAAGACACAAAGAAATTTGTTTTGCAGCAGTAAGGCCCCCTGCACTCTCACACACATACACTCCAAAAATATATATACCAGCTCCATGGCTGCACCACAGTGAAGAAAGGGGGAAAACCCCTGAAAAGTACACTGTTGGCTCTTACAATACAATACATTGTGTTGAAACTCACCACAATATTAAATTCTTACACTTAAGCCTTGATCACAAGAGCAGCAACCATAAGGCCAGATGACTATTACTTTGAACTTCAATGTAAGCAAATAAACTACATTGTCCCAACTCAACCTGCCTTGTCTTCTGTTATACTGTTTTATCATAAACAGTACCATTACCACATATGTCAAACAGCTGTTCAGTATCACTGTCATAAAAAAATATCATGTCATTCATTTATTACATCTGGCTTAAAATGTTTGAAATGCTTCAACACTGTAAACCCATTTTGCATTACACCATATTAAATATATGGCTGCACAGTTTGACAGAGAAATTATATGTTGCAAATGGAAATTAATATATTTATTAATTATGCGGTGGTGCAGCGGTTAGCATTGTCACCTCACAGCAAGAGGTTCTCCCATTCGATTCTCAGCTGGAGCGCCTTCTGTGTGGAGTCTGGCTGTCCTCCCCACGGTCAAGTGACATTAAAGACATGCAGGTAGGTGCGAGCGTGAATGGGCGTGCCTTCTTTCAAGGTTGGGCGTCGGGCTGGCAACTCGGCACCGTAAAACTCTACTGCCAATCATGAGTGGACAGGAGTTCCGCTGTGGCAACCCCTAACCGTGAAAAGTCGAAAGTCTTTTTTATTAATCCCTTAATTGATGATTATTTTTACACAGTCTAAGAACAGTATACTGGCAGATTTTGGCTATTTTTGCTTCTTGTATTTAAAAGCATGTATCATGAAAACGGTTTAACATTTATGCATAACATTTTTAGAAAATCTTACTGACATAATTGCCTATTAAATGTCAACTAATTTCAGAACATGTGGAGGTCTGTGGGGTAGTATGGATTCACAACAACATGAACATGACAAGCAAATCCAGTAAATGTATTGTTTGTTTGTTTGTTTGTTTTGGGTAAGCAGGATATGACATCACAAGGGAATATGGGTGAGATTTAGATGGTATCAAATAAAAGTTAGTGAACAAATTGCACAGGATTGGAAGGGTAACAACACATGTTAGACAAGAGAATACAGGATGTTAGAATACAATGCAGATCTCTCATTTGAAAAGAAAACATCAGCTAGTGGGGCACTGAAGTGTTAATACATAGCTGCATTTTGAATTTTAATGGAAAAGTCAAACTTTTAATGTCATTTTAATGCCTTAATATATACAACAAATAAAAAGGTCACATAAACACTTTTTTAGGTCTGATGTCTTTGACAAATCTGTTTAAAATATACTGATCAGAACATAGAGTTATTCATTTGTTTTCAACTGTTTTGTAAAAGTTGCACATTATCAATTTATAAAGGTCATTCTGGCATGAATTCTACTGTAAGTTCAAATGACAATCTCTCTCTCTCTCTCTCTACTGCTTCAAGATATTCTTAAGACAACTTAAGGAGAAGAATCCTCAGTAATCCCAAGTTTACTTCATTTTGCACAGCCTAATAGATTTTAGGGAAAGCAGATCAAATACGTGCATACTTGTCACAACATGCAAAAAAATTGTATTTTGTTATAACATGCAAATGACAGAAAATATTACTTTTTGCAAGACAAGAATATAAGTTTTGGTTCTCACTTCATATCAGCACATTGAGTATATGACTGAGATGTACAGTGACTTTGTCAACTTGACAAAAATGCAAAATACAAGTTTTTGTGAAATGGGTAGCAAAAACTGAGTACTCAAATGGCTAGATAGGATTACTGGTGGTACCTCACAATAAAGGACCATTTTCCATACACACACTTGACCCTTAGCTATAAAATGTATTTTATAGCTAAGGGTCATGATGTGTTTATGGAAAATGGTCCTTTATTGTGAGGTACCACCAGTAATAAAGGACCATTTTCCATAAACACATCATGACACTTTGCTATAAAATACATTTAGGGTTGCCACTTTTTCAAATGCCCAAAGTGGGACATGTTTGGTGCAAACGTTGGATTTTGCAGGGCAAAACATACCCATGGCCAGTACAAAGGACAGAACTTCAGTTTTTTGTCTAAATAAAAGATTATTGTTGTAGCATTTTAGTTGCTTATTCTGTTTCTTATAACATTTAGGTGTTTCATTTACAGAATAACTGTTTTATGCAACTAGTACATAAAATATAGGCATATGCTTGTCCTAAAATCTCAGGGCATTTGCCATTTTTTCAATTTCTTTGCAGGACACAACTGCCCAAAAAGGGACTGTCCCTCACAAAGTGGGACAGGTGGTAACCCTAAATACATTTAGCTGATGGTTCCAACTATTAAGACACACACAACTTTATATTACGATGATGCAGTTTACTGCAAAATTAGAAACTGTGGAGCATATATTCAATGACAAAAATGTCTGTATTCATGATAAATAAATGATTTTTACTTCTGCTGGAATGCAAACTCAGTATGTAAGTATTTTAGGCCATTATTATATTCAGTGAAAACATAATATAATGCAAAATGTTACAGCGTGGCAGGAAAGGCACATTAATTCAAGCCACTGAAGCTTGTTTCAAGAGGCTATGATTCTGTCCTTCTTTGAACTTTCATTATAAAATGTTCTTGCAATAACAAGTGTATATTCAGCTACAGAACACATCTAAAACTGCAATTCTGACCTCAAAGCTTCCAGTACAGCACACCTCTGAATTTGATCCCTAGCTTAAGCTGTTTGAAATCAAGGCATTGTAGCCATAGCATGTTACAACTAAAACAAATATTTTCTCTATTGCTATATATACAGTCTTAACTTTTGAGCTAGTGTCAGATCAGTAAAGACATATTCTAAGCCTTTACTGTGTGCTTCAGAGGAGAAGTTCAAAACAGCACTCCCAATGTAAACTGGATTTGATGCAAAAAGCCAAACTATCGTAGTTAACATATTCTAAACAAAAAGTTGTCTACAATAAAAGGCCATAACGTTACTCCCCTTTCTGATTTCTCCATGTATTTTTTAGTGATTGACACAAGAATAATAAGCTATAAAATATCCAAGACTCCTGTGTGACTCTTTAAGTATTTTAATGCCATACAACCCTATTTTGACCCCACATTTTCATTTGCTCAGTCAGCATGTTAGCCATGGCATGCTGACAATGAAAAAAAAAAAGAAAATGTAGATAATTTTTACTTTTGATGTAATTACAGTGCAGCAGAGAAGTGCTCTTGCTCATGTTGCACTCTGTATATGAACCAGAAGTTCATCACAACAACAAAATGGAAACAGGTTATATTGCAAAATGCCAGACTGTGGCAGTAAAGACATACATACTAAAACCTTTGATACTTATCTATGAAAAGTCGCATCTCAATCTCCCTTTGATTGAATTATGAAACTTTAAAGTAGTTACAACAGAGTGGTCAGCTACAAATTATATCCTCAAGAATTTCAATGCAGCTCAGTGATGAATTTGAGACAGCCACCTTAGTTCAATGAAATAAAAGAATGGCATTGTAATCATGACATTTCAAAAGTGAAAAATCATTTTCAAGTGAAATATATACTATTTTTATTTTTGACATAATGAGAAACTAGGACACAAATATTCCAAACATAAGTTTTATTCAGCCTTTTCTGCACAGGTCAAACAATCCCAAGGTGGAAAGGAGATATAGTACCATACTGTTACAACAAAAGCCCTCTGATTCAGTATATTCACTAGCTATATATATGAGACCATATGCTAGTTCTCCAAAGGCAGTTTACAATAAACATTTCAGAAAAAAACGAACACACTCAGGAATGTCATTCTATACTCAAAAACGACACTGTAATTCCATCCTGATTTACTGCACATATATATATATTCTGGACATTGATTTCTCACAGTCTTATGAGCAATGGCCACAGAGCTATCTGGTGGAAACTGGGTGTACTGTCACTCTGTGACAACAATAGCCTCCAGAATGCTGGATATGTTAGCTATATGTAAGTTGTCATATGTCAGTTCTCCTAAAGTATGTTGCAATAAAAAAATTATGAGATTTCTAATAAGATACCTAGGTACAAAACACATATACTCTCCCAGTAGAAAGTGCCCCTTCTGATAGGGTACACCACCTTTATGAAGTAATCACAGATATGACTATGTTCCTCTTGGTTAGATATTCTCCTCAACAATCCATGTCAATAAAGAAATGATCTTATAACTGCTCTTTGCATTCATACATCATCTGCCTTCAAAAATTTAAGCAACATTCTGCATACTTCTGTTGTCTCATTGAGAAGAAAATGAAAAAAAAAATAACAGCCATAGTAGTATACTTATTTATTTATTTATTTTCAGTTTGATGACCGGGGAGGTCCACTGGGCTCAAGGAGCCCATTTTCAGTGGAGGCCCAGAGAGAAAAGCTCCACAAAACATAGCAGGCATAGTAACAATTAAACAGTTAGTAAAAGTTATGTAGTAAAACATAAGCACAGTAGAATATCAACATAGTATGGTATACAGTGCATATTTACATGTAAATACAATTAGAGGTCGATAATACAGAGTCGCCATTATACTGAGGTTTTAAATCTTCTGAGAATGCTATAAAAGAAACATTTGTAAGAAAACAGTAAATATGATTGAACTCCTATTGGGTAAGGTGAAAGGTAGTTTATGTATATGTATGTATTCATGTATTAGGCAGGATTAGCTAGGTAGAGTGCAAGTACATTTCCTGTTATTGGAGAGGTAGGAATGGAGCTGAGTTTTGAAGTGATCAAAGTTTTGAGAAATTCTTAGAGAGGGAGGAAAAGAGTTCTATTTTTTGGCTAAGGAAAAGGATAGGAGAAGCTGACCTGTGGGACGGTTTGGTGTGTATACAGAAATGAGATTTTGGTGAGCAGATCTTAGAGTTCTGTGAGGGGTATATAGTGGTAAGATATTAGTTAGTGCAGAGCACTTAGAGGGTTTAAAAATGAGTTTGTGGGCTGTAGTGATTTGGAGGTAGTCCATGTAGTTGGGAAGTTCTAGCCATTGCAGTAGGTGGGGAGGTATGCAGTGGTGGGTAGAGTACTTGGACTTGGTGGCAAACTTTGAGATTTTGTTGTAACTTCATCTTGCTGCTATTAAAACACAGAGTTCCCCCAACAATCCATATCATTTTTATTTGACAGTGATCATGTAATGCTCCTGTGCTTTCATTTACAGCATGCCTTGTCACTCTTATCCAAAACAGACATCCAGTTTCTTTGTGCACCTCTGATGTTTGATTGTGAGGAAGGTGAAAAATAAATGGCCACGGTAATTTATTTCAACCTACTACTCTTGGACATGTATACACCTTCCCATAGTAGCCTTATTGTATGAATTATATAACTCCTGTTTTCTTTCATAAACAGACTCAAGTTCAAGCTCAGTTTTAGTATACTGCTTACTTCCTAAGTTCTTTATATCAAGCCATCATTCAAACAAGTGTAAAACAGTGATAAGAATAATAATAATGACTGCAAAACTGCAACTATTTGGTAAGAGCAACTCTAACTAAATACCATTATCATGTCATCAGTAATACCTAAAATGTGGCTGAAAAGAACACATTGTTAAATTAAACAGTAAAAATGCACTATAAATGATACCACTTAGCTATTAGTTTAAAAGCTGCAATCAAAATAATAAAATAATGTCCCAACATCTTGAACATTGGTAAACCCACACAGAGAAAGCAAAACTAATCAATACAAAAATAAGAAAACAAAGGGGAAAATGGAAAAGAGGATTAGTAATGGTGAAGTTAAAGAAATAGAAACTGAAGTTGTGGATTACCTGCAAAGTGAAGGATTTAGTGCAGAAATCTAACTCTGATAACATGATAGAACAATGAATCCTCAAATTAAGGAGAAACCAGTGGAGTGAAAAGCATCTGATCAGTTACCATATGAAAATACTTTAGAGCCTTCAGTAGGAAACTAGTACAAAAGTTCAGTTGGAGTTGCACAGCAAGAGAAGAAACAGGAAACGGTGGCAACTCTGATGCAATCAATGCTGTGGAGTAATAGTTCAGTGAGTTCCCGTATGAAAGAGCAATGGATGACACAGGATGAAGCTGAAGAGAATATGTCACATGAGGATGTCCTGGAACTTTCCATAGTATACCTGCAGGAAACAGAGAACAAAGAACGTGCCGTTAGTTTAGAAGAATATGATCTAAGGGAAGAGTTGCTTGATTTAATAGAGATGGATAGACATATCAAGATCAATGAAAGAAATAGATTACAGAAAGTCAATAAGACCCAAAATGTTAAAGGTCTAATAAAACAAATTAACACAATAATAAAGACTGTTCACAGAAATGTATGTGATATAACATAAGTAATTAGGATATACTACTGTGCAGCTAAATTAATAACAGATCAAGTCTTACCACAAAAAATAAGGGCAGTAAGGGAAAGGAAGGAAAAAAATGAATGCCATGGAAATATCGAATAAAGAAAACTATAAAACAATTAAGGCAATAAGTGTAGCTGTTAGACGAGAACAGAAGATGGAACAAATCCACAAAAATACTCAGAAAGGTAGATGTGATAAAAGCAACATGCAGTATCAGAACAGACCAGGATCTAGTGTACACTATTGCAAATAATAAACTACAGATAGCACAGGCAGAAAAACTTAGAAGATATGTAGATAAATATAAAGAAAAAGTACAAAATAAGCCATTTATTGATGACCCAAAAAAGTTTTATAGAGAATTGGGAAACAAGGCAAAAGGAATAGAAACACCACCAAAAAAATAAAGAAAAGAAAAGAAATAAGACATTTTGAATAAATATTTATGAAGATCCCATGGAACATAACAAAGATGCTGAATGGATATAAGAAGTAAAAGAAATAATAAAAAGTTCAAATGTACAGGATATGAAATGGAATGAAGTAATGGCCAGAAAAAAATTAAACAAAATTAAGAAAATTTCCTAACTGGAAAATCCCAGGCCCAGATGCAGTACCTAACTTCTGGCTAAAAGTATTAACATCTTTACATGAAGATTTAGCCTTGAATAAGAACTATTTATATGCACACCTCAAACAGACACCAACCTGGTTAGCAACAGTAAAACAATAGTCTTCCTTAAGACTGAACCTGCAAGCTATCCTAAAAACTATAGACCAATAACTTGCCTTCCAATGATGTAATATGGCTGCCAGAAAACAACAAAGTATAAGGACTTCTCATCTTCTTTTTGTGGATGATTTAAAACTGTATAGTTCATCAGATGAAGCTGAAAGCCCAGCTGCAAGTGGTCAAAACTTTCTCAAATTATATAAGAATGTCATTTGATATTGATAAATCTTCAAAGTAATATTTAAAGCAGGAAAGCCACAGCACAACAAAAATATTCTGGAACAGGAATGTGATATAAAGGAATTTGAACAGGAGGAAGTATATAAATATTTGGCACTTGATGAAAGATCGACAATAAAACATGAACAAATACAACAAAACTCAGTAAGGAATTATTTTCGAAGACTAAAATTAATACTGAAAACAGCTCTGATATCTAGGATCAAAGTCAAACCTATAAAACAATTTGTTCTTCCTGTTCTAACTTATAGTTATGGGGTGATTGACTGGCCCCAAAAGGTATTGGATCAGTTGGACAGGAAAACAAGAAAAATGCTTCACGTTTATCAAATGATGTATAAAAAAATCAGTGTATACCAATATTATATATTCCTCGTTCTGAAGGAGGTATGGGCGTCCTCAAAATTGATTATATGTATAGATCTGCAATCGTAGGACACATACATCTCTGCTGATCTCATTAGATCCAAACATAGTGAAAGTTTTGAAATATGAAGAGAATAAGTGTAAGATGACATCCTTGCTTAGTTTAGCAGAAGCTGGAATGGAAACCAAACTAAATGTAGACAAAAATCAGGCAGCAATTGAATTTGCCAAAAAACAAAAGAAACAATATAAGGAGAACAATCAGATGAAAATGCAAGAAATGTAGAAAAGGCATAAATATAGTTGCAAGTACAGAAAACTCCTGGAACAGCCTTATGTCGATCAGGATCTGATGTAGAAATGGTTAAGGAGAGGTGAAGTTAAACCAAAAGATGAAAGGTTAATGTTGGCAGCCTAGGATAGTGGACTGCATACATGTTGGTTTACAAAGTCCATTGAGCATGCGGGAGAAGCAGATAAATGCAAGTTTTGTAAAACAGAACTGGAAACAGTCACACATCTTGCTGTTGGATGTGATACACTAATGGCAGAGGACCTATATACTGAAATGCATAATAATGTGGCAAGACTGTTGCACTGGGGATTGTGCAAACATTATAATATTGAAGTAGCTAAGAAGCATTGGAAATATGAGCTACAAAGCATTACAGAGAATGATGAAGTTTATAACACATGGGATCAACCATTGCCAACAGTTCAAAACTATAGGTAAGAAAACCAAATATATTAGTCCATGAAAAGAAGACAAAGGTAGCATTGATCATTGAAATTGCTTCACCCAGTGATTACGGTGTCTTATGTACAGAGACATAAAGTCATAAAATACCAGGATTTGCAGGAAGAAATGAGGGCAATGTGAAAGACGAATACCCAGATAGTTCCAATAGCAACAGGAGCAATGAATCTCATAAAAAAGAATTTATAGTCTTATTTAAATATGCTACTGATACGTGTAACTTTGTATGATTGCAGAAGGAGTCACTTCTTGACACATTGTGGGTGCTTTGAAGAGCACTTTTAGCTAACATCAAAGATTGAAACAATACTAATTTAACAAACTTTAATAATGCTTTGACTTAGGAATGGGGGCTATTTCCATTGTGGTACTAGAAACCCAAAAGACTGGGAGAAATTAAATAGAGAGTCCTTTCAAGATAGACATGATAAAAGCAACATGGAGTATCAGAACAGACCAGGATCAACTGTACACTATTGCAAATAATAAACTAAAGATATCAGCAGAGGCAGAAGAAAACACAGAAGATATGCAGAAAAATATAAAGGAAAAGTACAAAATAAGCAAGTCATTAATGACTCGAAAAAGTTTTATAGAGAATTGGAAAACAAAGCAAAAGGAATAGAAACACCACCAACAAGGAAGCATTAGACACATTTTGGAGAAATATCTGTGGAGACCCTGTGGAACATGGCAAAGGTGTTGAATGGACAGAAGTAAAAGAAACAGTAAGAAATTCAAACATACAGGACATAAAATGGGATTAAGTAAAGGACAGTGAAATTGAAACAAAATTAAGAAAAGATCCTAACTGGAAACCTCCAGGCATAGATGCAGTACCTAGTTTCTGGCCAAAAGTATTAACATCTTTACATGAAGATTTAACCCTGAGTAAGAACTATATATGCACATCCCAAACAGATACCAACCTGGTTAACAACAGTAAAAATGATACTCCTTCTTAAGCTGTCCTAAAAAACTATAGACCAATAACTTGCCTTCTGACAATATATAAACTATATACTGGAACTGATGCCAACAGAGTTTATAGTCATTTAGAAGAAAATGCAATCACTGCAATAGAACAAAAGAGTAACAAAAGAACGTCGTGGAACAAAGGATCATTTGTTGTTAAATAAAGTCATAATGGAGAATTGTAAAAAGGGTAAGAATCTAAGTATGGCATGGATAGATTACTAAAACATGTTTGACAGCATCCCATTTTCATGGATAAAGGAGTGCTTACAGATGTGTAATATACACCCT
Source organism: Protopterus annectens (assembly GCF_019279795.1). Classification (NCBI taxonomy): domain Eukaryota; kingdom Metazoa; phylum Chordata; order Ceratodontiformes; family Protopteridae; genus Protopterus; species Protopterus annectens. Next base: position 612,881,905 of record NC_056733.1, read on the forward strand.
ACATTGATCAATTACATTACAGTGACCATGAAACAGTGGCAAACCACTTTGTAGCTAAGCCATGATAAAGAACAAATTATTATCCCAGTGATAAATAATTCAAAGGGGGATATCACAGGGTGACTCTTTGTCATTGCTGCTCTGTTGTCTTGCCCTTAACCCATTAAGCCGTCCACTTAACAGATTAGGTCATGGTTACAATTTGGTCCCCAGAAAACAACCAAATGTAAAGACTTCTCAGCTTCTTTTTGTGGATGATTTAAAACTATATAGTTCATCAAATGAGGAGCTGAAAGCACAACTGCAATTAATTAAAACTTTCTCAGATGATATAAGAATGTCATTTGGCATTGATAAATGTGCAAAAGCAATATCTAAAGCAGGAAGGCTGCAGCACCAAGAAAATATCAGTCTGGGACGGGAATGTGATATAAAGGAACTTCAGCAGGACGGAGTGTATAAATATTTAGGAATTGATGAAGGATTGACAATAAAACATGAACAGATCTGACCAAACTTAGTAAGGAATATTTTAGAAGACTAAAAGTTAATACCTGACATCTAGGAACAAAGTCCAAGCTATAAACCATTTTGCTCTTCCTGTTGAAACACAAAAGGACGTCACCTCCCAGTCTAGCAGAAGTCGAGCTCTAAGTTGTAAATCCTGTAAAATGTTGGAATAATAAATCCAAAATACGTGCTAAAATAACGCTTTTATTTATGACAAAAAAGAGCGTTTTCGCCGTAGTAACAATTGGCTATTTGGATTCCCTCTATACACTATATCTCCTTACATATATGTATAAAGATCAATACATTTATTTATATTCTATTGTATTTATTAGGTTTGAGTTTTTAAAATGTTAGATTAGGTAGGCTTCTCAATCAATATTTAGGACATAATGTTTTAGACTATTAATCATTGAATTTCACAGTAGTTATTTCTTAGTTTTTACTAAAGGGTCACACTTTAGGACACTATAACACTTGTAGTTATCATTTTTTGGCTACAATAGTGATATGTTTTTAATATGAATATCCATTTATGCACTTTAACAGAAGGTATTTTTAAATGATTTTATTAAACAATCAACATTTTGAACTTAGCTGGTACGTGCATAGTATGTGGTTTTGAATGTACTGGTTCTTTAAATGTATGATTCCATCTAACCACGTCATGTATTTCGTATGTATTTAACTGGCGTTTTTTTTAAAAAAATGGTTTTCACTCTGAAGAAGCTGTGGTGTTACTACGGCGAAAACGCTCTTTTTTGTCATAAATAAAAGCGTTATTTTAGCACATATTTTGGATTTATTATTCCAACATTTTACAGGATTTACAACTTAGAGCTCGACTTCTGCTAGACTGGGAGGTGACGTCCTTTTGTGTTTCAACATTTTGCTCTTCCTGTTTTACAGCACATTTTTGGGGTGATTTATTGGCCCAAAAAGATATTGGATCAGTTGGACAGAAAAACAAGAAAAATGCTTAACTCTTATCAAATGATATATAAAAATCAGTGTTTGGTACGTTTATATATTCCTTGTTCTGAAGGAGGTATGGGCCTTCTTGAAAATGTTTACATGTATAGATCTGCAATCTCAGGACTGCATACATATCTGCTGCCTTCACTAGATCCAAACATAGTGAAAGTTTTAAAGCATGAGGAGAAGATGATTTCCCTGCTTAATTTAACAGAAGCATGTCAGTGTGACGTGGGAATGGAAATCAAATCAGAAGCAGACAAAAATCAGGCAGCAACTGAATGTGCCAAGAAAACAAAAGAAAGAATATAAGTAGAAGGATCAGAAGAGAAGGCAAGAAATGTGGAAGAGGCATAAATATAGTTGCAAGTGCAGAAAACTCCTGGAATAATCTCATGTTGATCAGAATCTGATGCAGAAATGGTTAAGGAGAGACAAATTTAAATGGGAAGATGAAAGGGTAATATTGGTGGCCCAGGATAATCGACTACTTACATGATGGTTTACAAAATCCAATGAACATGTGCAGGAAACAGACAAATGCAGGTTCTGGAAAACAGAACTGGAAACTGTCGCACAGCTTGATGCTGGGTGTGATACACTAATGGCAGAAGGCCTGTATACTGAAATGTATAATAAGGTGGCAAAACTGTTGCCAACAGTTTAGAATATAAATGTGAGAAAACCAGAGATAGAAGTCCATGAAAAGAAAACAAAAGTAGCACTGATCATTGAAATTGCTACACCCAGTGACTACAGTGTCTTACATACAGAGAGACACAAAATCATAAAAAACAGGATTTACAGGCAGAAACAAGGGCAATATGGAAGAAGGATACCCAGACAGTTCCAATAGTAGTAGGAGCAATGGGTGTCATAAAAAAGACTTTACTGTTGTATTTAGATAGGCTAGCAACACATGTAACTCCGTATGAATTACAGAAGGAGTCAATTCTGGTCACATTGGGGGTGCTGCAAAAAGCACTTTGACTGACATCAACAATTGAAACAATACTATTTTTATGAACTTTAATCATACTTTGACATAGGAATTGGGTCCAATTTCGTTATGGTACTAGAAACCCAAAATACTTGGAGAAATTAAACCAAATGAGTCCTCACAATCTTTCAAAATAAAGCAGCATATGTTTGATGGGTGCCACTTAATCATGAATTGCAAAGCAAATTAAGCTTTTAAAAGAACACACTACCACATACCTCTTCAGCCACCAAATGCTTCAAATATATTGCTAAACACAATACATCCAGTTGAAGCAGCTTAAAAAAAGTTTGAACACATAATCTCATTGTCCAAAAAGCAAATACAACAATGTACCAACAAACAAACCTCTCTCTTCTCTTCTCTGCTCTTCCATTCCAGATGGCAACCAACTTATAAAAAAAAAAAAAAAATTCAAAAGTGTATCAATAGGAAAACGAGCATCTCCATTATCCAAATAGATTCCCCTTCCAGTATGTTAAGCCACTGATCCATTTTTAGATTCACAGCAACCAGATCAAATAAAAAACAGAATCCAGACTGAAAACTGTAGGCTATGAGTTATGCATCTGCTCACCTGCACCTTTAATACCTTAATTCTTCCATTTGATGGCATAACATCATTAGGGGCACAAAAAGTTAGTAACCATCCATCAACCACAGTTCAGAGTTAATGTTTAAACTGTCATACTCAGAGAGAAATATTAAAATAAATACTTAAATAAAACTGAAAAAATGTAACTAGCTCTACAGCCTGCCAGCCACCTGCCATTGTAGATAGCTTAGCTATGTCACCCCCAAATTATGATTGTGAGGAAACTAAAAGGAACAGCAGCCTCATTCATGAATTTCAACTTACTTGTGCACACATGCACTTCCCAAAGGCTAGCCAGCTCACATAACTGCACTATGTTTTCACTTATATCCTACCTCCCTACCTCCCTCAAAAGATATCCACCTTCTGTATACTCCCTAATGTTAAGCTGCAATGAAAGAAAAATAATCATGATAAAGTGTTTTAACTTATAGCTCTCACACTATAGACAGTACCTACCTGATATAAAGCCACAGCAATGATCAGTTTACCCTGTCCATTGCATTCATTCACAGATTGCCTTCCCCAAACAGATAGCCACTTCACCTCAGATGTGTGATCAGCAAAAGCAAAGTAGCAGACACTGTAATTTATTTCCACTTGGCTGCTATAGGACACCACACCCCTGTGTCGACTGTCATAAAATTAAGGTAAAAAATAAATAAATACAAGTGTATTTTGCTGTGGCAGTGTGTACTGTTACTACAGTCCACAGATATATCCTGGTTTCCTGCAAGAAAAAGTGAAAGAACAAAATATTTATATAATATATTTCATTTTGCAGCTTTTACACTCTGTGTCATCCCCACTTTATTGCGTTCAGGTTAACTGTCCTTAGCTTTGTTACACAGACTGGCCTCCCCCAAACTGGCATTCCAGGAATCACCTGTGATATGTGATTGCCAAAAGTTGTGGAAATACAGCCACAGTAATGTACTTGACTGCTGCAGGGCACACCATCCAATGTTGATAGAAGTAAAATTAAATAATAAAAATACAGCTGTATTCTGACATGGATATCTACTTTTATAAGTACACCCAGATTTAACTGGTTTCCTGCTAGAAATTAAAAAATACACACACCTTCAAGAGAAAATATTCCAAAAGATCTGATCATCTGCAGCCTCTGTGAGTCTACTCATATTTATTTATTTGTTTGTTTGTTTGTTTCACATTTGTTAACTGGGGCAGTCCATCTGAGCAAAAGCCCTTTTTCAGTGGAGGCCCGAGGAGAAAAGCTCCACTATACATGTAAGCAAGAAAAATTTACAAAATTGCAGATGTTCACAGTGAAAAATATACAATAAAACAGTTAAGCAAATGTAGATAAAGCTCCACAGTACAATATAATAAGAGGCATTATAACACTGAAGAAAAAACAAGCAAAGAAATATACAATAAAACATTTGAATGAAATTACATAACATATTGGGTTATCTTCAGATGATTATTGTACAATACAGAGCAGTTGTTAAGTGAGTTATGGTGGTAGGGAAGGGAGGAACAGAGACAATAGTGATAGAGAAAGGGGTGGGCTCATGCGGAAAATCCATGTGCTATTAAGGTGCCTTTTGAGAGTTTTCTTGAATTTGTGAATGTAGGAAATGTTTCTGACGCGTCATAGGGAGCTTGTTCCATGCAACAGCTGGGAAGTAGCTGTAAAGATTCTGTCCAATAGATTTTTTAGGTTTGTGAATTTGTAACAGACATTGGTCAGAGCTTCTGAGGGATTGAGGGGGCTTCTAGAGGGAGACAAGTGAGGAAATGCTAGAGCAAAAGGAGGGCTTATTCAAAATATGGATAATGAGAAATTGAGTAAATAAGAGCTAGTTAGGAAACTCTAGCCAGCTGAGTGTATGGAGAGTGTGACAATGGTGTGATCTTCAGGGCAGATTGACTGCAAATCTAGCAACGTTGTTGTAGGTGGTTTCAAGTTTGAAAAGTAGTGAGGATTTTAAGTTGGTTAAAATTTGAGAGCTGTAAAAGAGGTTGCGGAGAAGGTAAGCTTGGGCTAGTGAGATCCTGGAGTTGGGTGTGAGGAACTTTTTCTTTCTATAGAGTAAACCAAGCTTTTGGTGGGTTTTCTTGATGCAGTTAAGTGCAAGAAGGTCAAATTTTAGTTGATCGTCTACTATTACTCCAAGCAGTTTAGTGTGGGATTCAGCTATGATTGTAGTGCTGTTGAGGGAAGAAATGGTGAATGAGGATTTAAGATGGTAAAGAGATTTTTGGGAGGAAGAAAAGTTTTGCCTTGTTAGGGTTTAGTATGAGTTGGTTGTTAGTAAGCCATGTTTTAGTGAGGTAGAAAGATGTTTGTGTCAGAGTTAGCAGGTCAGTGTGTGAATGTCAGCGATAGAAATGATAGTGGAGTCATCTGTGTACTGTACGAGGGAAGACTGAGGACAGGATGCATGAAGTTAGTTAGCAAAAATGTTAAAAAGGAGAGGGCCTAAAATAGAGCCTTGAGGGATGCCCATTTTGATGGGGAGAAAAGGAGAAAGAGCAGATAGACATTTTGCAGATTCCAATCTGTCTGTGAGGTAGCTATTGAACCAGGAGATAGTTGCTGAGGAGAGGTTGAGTTGAGAGAGTTTGGAGAGGAGGATAGGGTGAGAGTATCAAAGGCTTTGGAGAGGACACCAGTTCATCAATGTTTCTAGCTAGAGAGATGGAGTTAGTAAAGGAAATAAGTGCAGTAGTGTTGCTGTGGTGGGGGCGGAAGCCATGTTGAGATGGGTTAATTAGGTTTTCACGCGTAAGATAAGCTGAGATTTGTTTGTAAACACAGTGCTCAAGAATTTTGGAGAGGGGAGAGAGTATGGCAATAGGTTGATTAGAGAGCTCAGCTGAATTTCCACCTTTATGGACTGGTATAGTGTGGAACTTTTTCTAGAGGGCAGGAGCAGTGGATTCACTAAATGAGTGGTTTATGAGTATGGAGATAGGATATGCTATGGAGTCAGCAGTAGCTTTTAGGAAGAGAGGTGTCAGGTTGTCAGCTGAAGGGGAACATGGTTTAAGTTTGATAAGACGTTTTTTGATGTAGCTGGTTGGAATGGGTTTTAGTTGGAAAGAACTGTTTTGCAGTCGGAGGTGGTAGGGGGTGTGGGGCTGGTTGGGTGGACAGTTTGCATAAGTTGGCTGATGGTATCTGTGAAGTATGAATTGAAAATTGAAGCAATTTCAAGGGGTGCGTTATTGGGGCAGGGGTTGGGAGTAGAAGAATTTCCTGGGTGGAGAATTTTGACAGTATTCCAAAATATTTTAGGATTTCTGGGCTCAGTATCTTGGGGTGAGAGATAGTAGTTCTTTTTGTCAGAGTTTATGTGTTTTTTGGTTAAATTTCAGAGTTCCCTATATTGTTGGTAGTGTGTGGGAGATTTGGTCTTAGTCCAGAGTTTCTAGGTGCAATCTCTGTTATGGATAACACCATGAATTTCTTTGACAGTTCTGAGATGGGCAATGGAGCTCAGAATGTTTAGGAAAATGGAGTTGAATTGAAGGACAGTTTCATCTAGAGGAAGGGAAGAGAGGAAAGACCAGTTATTAGCAGAATTACTGGATATATCTGGGTTGAAGTTGGTTAGCATTGGGCACTCTTTAAATTTATGAGGTCTAGAGAGGTGGGGGGAGAATCTTTGGACATGTATAGGGAAGTGGTCACTGACTGAGTCTGGTAGGGATTCAGGGTAGTGGTAGAGGTCAGGTTTAGAGACAAGTATCTAATCTAAGGTAGAGCAGGCATTTGTGGATTTATAAAGAAAAGTGGATGAATAAATAAGTTGGGTGTATATGTATAGGTTTATGCTGGTGGTGGGAGAGTTAGAGATGAGGGTGAGCCAACTGATGTTAACATCACCTAGAATTATCATTTCATTATGTATATTTTCAGACATCCACTGTAGAATTTGTTCTAATAGGGGTATGTTCTCTCCAGGGGGTATATAGATGGCGACAATGGTTAGAATTTTATGATTGTTGAGTTTGCAGTTGGCAGTAATGAGTTCAGCTGGCTGAAAGGAGGGGGGAGGGTTAACTGGGGGAGATATGGATAGACATTGTCAGGAAAGCACCCTGACTAATTGCAGTCTCCTGTTTGAAGAACAGTATTTTTATATTCAAACTAACAATATGCATTAGGCAACTGGGTAAAATGCCTCATTTAATGCTGTAAAAGATATGTGGGCCTACCCATGGATGAGTAAGTAATTTGCTACTACAGCAGCTTACAATGTTATCCTGTGAATCAGCAATGATGACTCCCAAGCCCATTTCAAATCTAGCAAGCCAAAAAGTAAGCCATTCATCTTGACCAAATGCTGCTCACAAAACTAATAAATTACAACTATGAAGACAGCGGTACTTTCTTACTTTTAACAGATAAGGCAAACAATAACTTCTTTACCTACTTTATTACTAAATAATTGTGCTCGTGTCACTGTTAGTCTCCGTCACTTCACGTCATGTACCATTTAAATTAAATGGCACATACCTGCTGATATTCATTTCCTAATAGTGCACCAGAGACGTGCAGTCAGCTCTACTGGTCATTGGTATTTATGCTTTGGGAGCAGGATGACTATACCTTCTAAGGTGCGCTGCACACTGCTTTGTCTCTGTCTTTCATGAAAGTAAACAAGTAAAACTTGTGGAGCACAGCCTGAGGTTGCAGATATTCAGATGGTGCAACTGTGGACAGGGAGAGGAATTAATTCTGCATACTGGAGTGGAAAGTGGGAATGGAGAGGTTTTTTGTGCTTATTACTACTTGGAGGGAAAAAAACTGCATCAAGGATAGTGTGCTGTAAGACATGGGTCTGGAGCTGCAGCTCCATCACCACCCACCTTAATCTGGCCTTGGGATGTGCCAAAGTGAAAAGGTAATGTAGAATCACTAATCAACTGATAACTAGGACTCCAAATCTAGTCTTTATGGAGTTATTGGGTCGTCTGGATTGCTGTGTAAGGCTTCAACAGAGCACTGCTCTGCTGACTGTGTGGTTCTCCAAGCAACCCCACTTCACACAGACATCAGGTAGGAGGGAGTGTTCGGCTGTGTGGCTTAGCACACAGCTGAAACTTGCATCTTCCATAAAATAAGTAAACAACATCATCAGTGTTCATAGGTGTAACTACACAAAACAAGTATGCTAAAATATTGCATATACAGTGCTTGCAAAACCTGAATTAAAGAATTGGCGCACCAATACTGTTGCACCTCACTGCCAACTTGTCAATGTTACACTAATCTTTTTCTAACTGGCCACTGACATTATTTGGCTCTTACAGCTTATGTCAAATATGAAGCTTGTTAGACTGAGCAGTCAGGGTGTCTCTGGATCAAGACTGGCATTGTTTCATTGTCTTTACCTGTAACTATCCTTTCTGGTCAATACCAAGAGTTTCTGAACAGGGACTTTGGTTTACAATGGTAACTATTTGAAATATCGGTACCCACTAGAGCAATTCCTGAAACAGAGAGACTGAATGGCTAAAAAAACAGTCCTACGTATACTAATCTGAGAAGACCATTTCCTGGAATATTCCATTTTCTCCAAGGCTTGATGATCTCAGGGTTAGTGTGTGTGTGTGTGTGTGTGTGTGTGTGTGTGTGTGTGTGTGTGTGTGTGTGTGTGTGTTGATATATATATATATATATATATATATATATATATATATATATATATATATATGAAACACACAATCCCAGTGTGGAAGGAACTGCCAAAAATTATATAACAGCCAAGAAATATATGAACCAAAGTAGATGCATGGCTTCAAAAACCAGTCAGCGTGTATTCCAAAAAGGTAAAAGTTTAATAACGTGAGCGCTTTCGCGGTCCTGCCGCTTCTTCAGACGTGAATAAAAAAACATTAATGATGATGCTTACATATAGTGAAATTCAAAAAACATCACTTCCTGAACAAAGACCATCACTTCCTGAACAAAGACATCATTTCCTTTGCCCAAAACTACAAAATACAAAAATATAAAAAACTACAACTACCATGAAGCGCTAAATATAAAGAGCATGGCTACATGCTCTTTATATTTAGCGCTTCATGGTAGTTGTAGTTTTTTATATTTTTGTATTTTGTAGTTTTGGGCAAAGGAAATGATGTCTTTGTTCAGGAAGTGATGTTCTTTGTTCAGGAAGTGATGTTTTTTGAATTTCACTATATGTAAGCATCATCATTAATGTTTTTTTATTCACGTCTGAAGAAGTGGCAGGACCGCGAAAGCCAACGCTATTAAACTTTTACCTTTTTGGAATACACGCTGACTGGTTTTTGAAGCCACGCATCTACTTTGGTTCATATATTTCTTGGCTGTTATATAATTTTTGGCAGTTCCTTCCGCACTGGGATTGTGTGTTTCATTTTTATCCTGGGACTTGGTTGAAGTTTTTTCATATATATATATATATATATATATATATATATATATATATATATATATATATATATATATATATAGGGGTGGGGGGGCTCGCTCACTTCCCTACATCTGGGGTGCAAGCCCACCCGCAAAAAAGAAGTTTAAAGTAGAAGAGCAATGTTTGAGATTGCGCTTCTCTTGGGTTTATATCTTTTTATTTCAGTCTGTTAGCACTAAACATTACAAGTGCTAATATTTCAGTAAGAAGCTATTTGCAATGAATAGGGCCAGTACAATGAAAAAGAGAAATAACTATGCACTATTGTTGTAAAAGGGATAAGAAACTGCACAGGAAGGAAGTTGTTGATCAGCACATATGCAAATGAGCTACACAACATGAATAATACTGCTAATGCAATTCACCTACAGCTACCCTGTGGACCAATACTGTCTGTTGTAAAAGAAGTGGTTACATGAAAGAGTCCACTCTGCTCTTAAAGGAAGCCTAGTTAGTGGGTCTATTTATGGTAAAGTGTTAATGCTCTGACAAGAATGACAACAAAATATATAATATCAGTGTTTTCACTATGGCTTTTCAAGTTACACTTAGATGAGGTTACCACTGGACAAAAACAGCTGTTTGTAACCTTGTCTGGGCAAAAGAAAAAAACAAAATTTAAAGTGTGCTTTGTACAGACGAAATGTGGAGGGAGGTAAGTCTCCTGCACTCCTGAACTTACATATACAAATTCCGTGGCAACACAAACAAGAAAAAAAGAGAAACCTCCCAAAACAACAAAAAGTCACTGCAAGCACACAATTAGAAACTGTACCAACAGTGATTTCCTATGAAAACAGCAATGTGGGACTTCCACTTTATTAAACCAAACTTGACCAGATGGCAAATTATCCAGGATAATTAAGTATCCATGTCAGATTCAAATCAGTGGAAAATTTGTCATTCAGGAGTACAATCACTCAAATGTCACAAAGTCAGGCACTTAAAGGCTATGCACTACAAACAGTATTTAAGTCACTGAGCAATTAGAAATGAAGCTGAGCAAAATGCAAGAAACTAACCGCACAATCAAAAGCTAAGCTGCACAAGCCATATCCAGGTCACTGAGTAATTTAAATGCATGATTAGGCAAAACAAGTTAAGCAAAATGTAATGAAAGAAGATGTAATGCAAAGAGACAGCTGTGAAGCAGAACAAGCACTGCAGTAATATATGTTGAAAATGAATGTGCATAAAACATGTGATTCAATAGTGGTTAGCAGCATATCAGCAGAGGCACACATGAAATGTGATGTGGTGTCTTCTTTCAGAAACTGTACTCCACTCACAAATCTGCTGCATTCAGAAAATATACACATACAGTGCTGCAGAGTATAATGCTAGCAGTAGAGATGTCCATATTTGTATATTAACATGTACAGCAAAAGACCTGCATCAGTGCTGCTTTCATTGCACTAATACTTTAGCATGCAGTAATACTTACATGTCTGTACACAATGCCAGCATACTATCTGTAACACTTGAACAAAAATGTCTGGGTTGTAAAGCATGGTACAGTGCCAAACAGAAGATCTTGCTGCTATCAGCAGTGTGACACAGTCCACTCCCAAGGAATGCCACACTGGGGTACAATATAGTGCATGTATGAATAATGATAGGCATACACTTGCATATAATGTCACATATGAACATCAGTGCATTGACTACATAAGTATGCATCTCAGTACTGTAATGTTTGCTGTCAGAAAAATGCTCTCAAAACAGGTATTTTAATCAGGAAAACTGCACACATTCCAGGAAAAGGAAGGGCATTTCCAAAGAAGAGTCTTATTATCACAGGAAAGTAACAAATGGAACAGCCAATGAAAGAGGTCATATGAAATGCGAATGTCAGATAACATTCAGAGATACAAAACAAAAGTGCATGTGTAACAAGCATAGGACATCACACTGCAAGAGGCAGTCACTGGTTCTGGATCAACAAGCAACATCTGGCATGCAGAGAATCAACAGATTCCTGTATTCCTGGTCCCAAATGCTATTTGGGAGACACTATATGGTGGCTGTGATATTGTCTTCATCAAAGACCAGTCATGTAGGTATGTATGCACAGCTATGTTTCTAATACTGCATGTACATTTGCAGTGCATATTGAAATATACTCTTCCAACATTATTCTTCACAGCTACACTGAGTATGGGTCAGTTCACTACTTCCCAGAGTCCAAGTGATAATCAACTGTGCCTTCAACAATTCTGCATGACTGTGCATTTCCAGGGGGAACCATCACCTTGCCTGCACAGTTATTATAAAAGACTTGTTTATCATGTTTAGTAAAAATGCTATCATGTCTGGTACACATACTACTTTTCCTAGTATAGACAAATCAGCATAAAGATTCAGATGCATTAACACAGTGTCTGTAATAAGAATTGCTCTGTATAAGTTGCCATTAACACTGCTGTAGCATCAAATACATGTACCACTTTGAGTATTTTTGCAGATGCATTTCAAAAGCAGTGACATAATAATGTTTATGACTGATACTTCACAAAAAGTGACGCATCCATGACTGGCATAGTATATCGATGTTCAACTACTGCAACAACAGTGGCATAGTTGCTTCTAATGCACTAATATCCACCACTCTTTTCCAGCTATGTGATCGTTGTAAAAAAATACAGCCACCAGTGGGATAAACAGCTATGTTCACAGGTCACAGCAGCACAGAAACATGGGTCTAGTATGAGAAATCAGCCCTTAACCCACTGAAAGCAAACATACTGATGTGAAAGAATTAAGAAATGCCTCCACAAACCAAGTAGTTGCACTATACAAATATCTTCTTTAAGAAGGGGGCATGACTACCTTTACCCAAAATGTGTAGGACTTTGTCACCCACAGACATTTATTTACATATACTAACACTACAGTTACAGAATGTGGAGAAAAAGAGAAAAAGCATCCGGCAAGCATGAACACAGTGGGAGCACAAACTGTGATCTTAAAGTGAAGCCATCTAAGTGAAGATACAGTCAAGGAAAGGTAACACATGGGAAAATGGTCCAGGAATGTAACATTTGGTCAATTAATCATTGACTACATGTGGAGTTAATCATAAAATATGTATGTCAAAACAGAAAGAGACTATGTGGTCAACCTTGTTTCCCCTGCTATGCTACCAAAAATGAGTATCATATTTTTTTTCCTACATTACATAGCTTTATGTTCATCCCATACACTCTTTAATTTTACCATTAGTTTTCTGTTAGCTACACATTTAGGAAGGTTGCTCCATTTATCATATGCTTCCACAGATCACATCTGCATCATCCTCTCTGTTGCATATCACACTGTCAGTAAAGACAAACACATGAAGAACTTTTGGCCACTCCTATGGCACAGAGGTTTAAAGACCTAATAATGGCCCAGCTGACCTGGGTTCGATTAACAGCTCGGAAGACTGAAGGGATGGTATAGAGAATAAGGCATGCCCATCTTGTAGGGAGGACAGGTGATGCTCCCTAATGGGGGAGAAGCATAAAGAGGGGAGTTGCCCTTGGGTGCAACCAGAGAGTGTGGGAAAGGAAAAATGGGTAGGGCATATAAAAAAAAAAAAAAAAACAACCCCCAGGACACCACTGAATCAAGCCTGGAGGGGATAGAAGGATGCTGGTAAAACTGGCATTGATGTGGGGCACTGGGGACCAAGCCAGTATAGATAAGGTCTGAAAGGAAGAAAAAAAAAAATAAATATATATATATATATATAGGTCTACTTCTTTTGACCTAACTTTCATTTACCTGACACTCATTTTCCTGACCCCATTTGACTGAAATTTCATTTGCCTGACACTTCATTTTACTGACAAGTATTATTAGCAAGAAAATGGAATATGCCCCCTTCCCCACTGCAGTGCGACCCTGGAGTTTGAATATATAGTTAGGGTGGGTGTGGAAAGCTCAAAGTTTCAAAACTTCAAACTTCAATCAGCTGAGACCAGATGATCGAAGTTGCAAAACTTCAGAAATTAAATAAAAAAAAAATAAAAACAAAAAATTTAAAATTTTTTTTACTTTATTTGCACTGCAAAATAAATATACCAACTCCAAGATCACACTGCAGTGAGAAAACAGAAAATATCCTGTTCTATGTTGTACAGCAATCTCAATTTAAAACGTTCAAAGTTTCAAAACTTTAATGTTCTGATCATGGACGTTTGAAGTTTTGAAACTTTAATCTTCTGAAGGAGGTACACACATATATATATATATATATATATATATATATATATATATATATATATATATATATATATATATATATATATATATATTTATACGTTTACTATTGGCATTTCATATCTGCTTCGGTTGACTGTTTAGAATGTCAACCCAAAATGCTGAATCCAGAATGCCGAAAAGTAAGACAAAGCGAAAATGAATACATTGACAACCTTTGTTCAATGTATTCAACATAGCAGGAGGTGATGTCACTCACCTCCTGCTATGCATATTAACATAATGTTAAACTCTACAGTCAAGTGCACATTACTTCTACTAATCTGAAGGGGGCTTCACCCACCATGTCTGGGGGCTGCTCCCCCTCACCCCCTGCACATTAAATATACCAACTCTGAGATTGCACTACAGTGAGGAAATGGGCTAATTCCCTATCCCTCACTGAACTGTAATCTCTCTGCACAATGTTGAACCCAAATGCTTGAACTACACTACCTGTTCACTGTAATGTAGTTGATACATTTTGATTCAACATTCTGCCGACTTGAAAATTGCAAGTCGACCACATGCCGGTCAACTGATGCAGTTTCAAGGTTTTCAGTGTAAACCATATATATATATATATATATATATATATATATATATATATATATATATATATATATATATATATATATATATATACCCCCATCAAGTCTGACTGTTTTAACAAAAGCTTCGCAAAAGTATTTTTGCTCCACAACTATTTTTTTTTTATTTTAGTGGCTATATTCGATTTCTCCTTCTTCAAAATTTATTATTTTTACTTAGTATAGTTTATCTAAGTCCATGAATAAATGTGACTACAGTAGATAAATAACCCTTAAAGACTTTCATTCAAAATGTTTATTTTATGTGAGGTGTAACCCTAATGCTGAAGATTGTCAGCACAGTAAAAAAGTTCCAATAGCCTAGTAAAATCAGAACACAAAAAATTACCTCATTTTTAAGTGAAACTTGACTGAAGTCATTAGAGAAGTAATTCAGAAAAAAATTTAAAGCTCAACCAAAGAATATAGAAGAACAGGGTGGAATCCATTAAGAAGTGCTACAGATTCTGGGGCCTTTCCACTGATTCTTTCGTCACCTAAGGCTGGTGAATCTTTACTACTGACTCCTAATGATATGGAAGAAAATTTGGTCAGTGCAGCATCCAGGAAGTATTTTCATCATCATCATCATCATCCCCATCAATCCTCCTTTTCCCATTTTCTACATGAGGTTGGGGTACTGCATCAACTATTGCCATCTCTTTCGATTCAAAGCCACTCTGGTACCTTCTTTGACAGTCATGCCTGACTGTCACAGGTCTTTTCTCACACAGTCCATCTATCTCTTTGCAGGATACCCCCACATTTTCCTCTTGCATTCTTACTGTCTGTCCAAAATCATTTTCACTAGATTGTCTTCTGCTTTCCTGCATGTTTGCCTGAGCCACCGTAATCTGTTCACTTTGATTTTATCTGCAATTAGAGCTGCTTAGAGTAGTACTGGCTGCATCACTGTTTTGTATACCTTATTTTTCAGCTTCTTTGACATTCTTCTATCATACTGCAGCCCCTCTGATTCTAGCTTTGACCTCCTCATTCCAACTTACATTCTCCTCAACCACCCCTCCCAGATACTTTAAGCTGTTAATCTGCTCGACTATTTTCCCTTCCATTTCAATTCTCATCGATGTCTGATTTCCCCCATTAGCTGCAATTACATCTTCTTGGCTGTACTCACTTTCATGCCGTGTGCCTTCAGTTTTGCATTCCACCCCCCTATCCTTTCCTAAAGTTTTTGTTCAGTTTGCTTGTAATACCACATCTTCTGCATACAGCAGCTTTGTAGATCTCTTCCTTCCTATCTGTTTGCTAGTTTTGGCCATCACCAGTATGAACAGCAGTTTGCTCAGAGTTTAATCCTAATGCACACCCACTCCCACTCGTAACCAGTCTGTGAGTTTGAACACTGTCTGTCCTTGTGTTTCTGGGACTTCATATCTCTGCAGGACTGCCCAAATCAGCTTTCTTGGGACCTTGTCATATGCTTTCTCCAAATCTAGTAATGCCCAGTTTGAGTCTTTTCTCATATCTAGCTCCTTTTCACAGATCTGTCTCACTGCAAACATCAGGTTGGTTGTGCTACATCCTGATCTAAATCCAAACTGCCCATAACCCATCATACTTTTTACTACTCTCTGTATTCATTTATTAGTCACACTCGCCAGAACTTTCATGGTAGGCCACAGTGGTGCAGCAGTTAGTGTTGTTGTCTCACAGCAAGAAGTTTTCCCGTTCGATTCTTGGCTGGAGCACCTTCTGTGTGGAGTCTGCATGTCCTCCCTGTGGTCGAGTGACATCTAAAGACATGCAGGTAGGTGCGTGCATGAATGGGTGTGTCTTCTTTGAAGGTTGGGCATTGGTCTGGTAACTTGGCACCGTAAAAATCCACTGCCAATCATTAGTGGACCGGAGTTCCGCTATGGCAACCCCCTAACTGGGAAAAGCCAAAAGAAAAGACTCTCCAGAACTTTCATGCAGTGTGACAGGAATTTGATACATCCAATACCTCTATACTACTTCTATACTGCCCACAGCTGTGAATGTCTCCTATTTTCTTGTACACTGGCACTAGTATGCTTATTCTCTTGTCATCTGGGATATACTTTTCTCTCCATACTGCTATGCATACCCTCAGCAGCCATCTCTTCCGTAATCCCACAACATCTTCATCAAATCTGCTGTGACCTCATCTGAGCCTGCTGCTTTCTTTGACTTCATTTTCCTTAGTGCTGTTCTTACTTCTTCAAGGATAGGCTCCTCTTCTTCTTTCATTGTAGGCTGTGTCTGGGGTGGGGGGTTCTTTATTCAGAAGCTGCTGGAAGTACTCTATCTGCCTTTGATATCCCATGGATTAGGGGGCACATTGTTGCTGGCATCCCTTATGAAAGGTGTCTGATGACTATCTTCTTTATCTTTCTGCCTTTACCTTGCGATCTGATATTGTTTCTTCATGACATCCGCTGAGTCACTTTCCAGAAGATGGTAGAGGCATTCTGCATATTTTCTATCTCCCACTTTTTCCTGCACTCCTCCTTTCTTTTGATGACCTTCTGGACTTCTACAGTTCACCACCAACTATCCATATGTATCATATTTCCACACCTGGTTTGGCCACATATCTGTTCTAAGACCTCACAAATGCTGTTTTGAGGCACTGCCATTCTTCTTAAGCTCTGCTCATTTCCTCTTCTTCCTTATTTCCTTGAACTCTTGTGTTCTCTCTCCAGTCAACATCCAGGTCTTCAGCCTAGTGTCTGTTGGTTAGTGCCATCTCTGACAACTGCTAGCAGCTGATTGTGGTAATCAGTGGTTTATGCAGTGGGATGACTGTTTTACTGGGGATGACTTTGCAATTGCTGATTCTACCCAGTGCTCTTTCCTTACTAGGAGGAAGTCTATCTGAGATGCATGTTGACCATTCTTGTATGTCACCTTGTGACTGTCTGTCTTGCTGAACCATGTGTTAGCCACCATGAAGCTGTTTGCCAGACAGAAGTCTAGAACTGCAACTCCTTCTTTGTTCCTGTTGCTCCACCCATATGAACCCAGGTAGTCCTCATATCCTGTTCTGTCTGTATCAATATAATATAAACATTCAGGTCCCCCATTATCAACAACTCTCATATTTTCCTGTTTTATCTAACAGACCCTACACCTGCTGCCTGAATGTAATCTTTTCCTTGCCATCACAATTCTGCTGTGGGGCATAGATTAAGATTATGAATACTGCCCTATCCTTACACTGGAGTCTGATTACCATAAGTCTGTCACTAACTCTGATGACATCCCTCACTGTCTTCTGAAGAATCTTTCTAACCACGCTTCCCTTTCTAGTCTATCCTCTTTCTGAGTAGTAGGCTTTGGATCTCAAGCCAAGTGGCTTTGTGCATTGCCCTTCCATCTTGTCTCCTGGATACAGAGGATGCCTAGCCTCCTTCTTACCATCATGTCATATACCTCCAAGCTGCATCCCCTCAGTGAGCCTATACTGAGTGTAACATTCTTTAGTTGATGTTTGACAGGTCAAATGGTTTTATGTCCAGCTTTCACTCAATAGAGCTATCCCAGGTAATTCAAGCTAGGAAAATGAACACTGACTGGCCAGTAACTTATTGACTACAGGCTGTTGGGCTTTATGACAAGCACATTTATTGAAACTGACCAATAGAGGCTCATAGACTCCTCCCATTACCATATGTCCCTAGAGTTAGTTGAGTAGGTCAGGTCTTCAATCCACTTCATCCATCCATCCTCAACCCCTTTTCCCATTTTGCACATGGGGTTGGGGTGTAACTTCCACAGTGACAATCATCTTGAGCCAAGGTTTACACTGCTGGGTGGCTAGCCCTGTCATGGTAATTCATTCACACCACTCACTTGCACACACACTCTCACCCACATCCAATTTAGAGTGTCCAGTCTATCTACTGCATATCTTTGGAATGTGGGAGGAAACCAGAGCACCTGGGGGAAACCCACATGACCACAGGGAGGACATGCATACTCCACACAGAAGGCACCACAGCCGAGAACTGAACCAGAGAACCTCTTCCTGTGAGGCAGCAACACTAACCATTGCACCACCACGGCCACCCCGGTCTTCAATCAATCCACTTATCATCGACAAATACCCATGTCCATTTCTGATGTCATTAGTCAACACAACCAAATCATCTAGAGCCACTTTTTACACCATCAAGTGGCTAGCTATGACACGGCATACAGTCTGTGATCCATGTTCTCCTATCTAGAGGATAATGCACATCATAGTTGATGCCCAAAACAGTTGGTCTATATAACTCCTTCCTTCATATGCAACATCTAGAGTCTGTGCTGCTGCCTATAACTCCATATTGGAGTGATTTTGAAGTGGAAACACTCAGCTTATTTTGGGGAGGTGGAGGTAACCCTACAGAGACACAGAGAGAATATGCAAACCCTATACAGGAATTGGCTAAAGGCCAGGATCAAAACATGTAACTTGTGCATGGGAAGTAAAGACTTTAACCATTACAGTAACTCTGACAGGAAGTTTCTACCAAAAAAGTACTAAAGATCATATTAAATCAGGACTTCCAAGATAGCTGAACACTGACCAACAGCTTAATCTCAACTCTGTCAGTGTGAAAACAAAAACTGAGAAAAGGGAGCCAGCGGATTTGTCATTTTGGGTAAAATTCCATTACTGGCTAGTAATTACACTGCCTGGATGCCAGCAAAGAAGAAATTTGGAGAATCTAAAAGAAAATCAAAAAGAAAAGGAAATGATAAAACACTGGCTGGGAAGGGTCCTGCAGCTGTTCAGCATAACGCAGTTCAGTCTTTAGCACTGAATCAAGAGATGGCTTCCTGTAATCAGAGAAAAAATAAATCAAATGTACTCAGAGGTGATCACAACAAATGAAACACTGAAGGGATATATCAACTCAAATAAAAATGTTGGAAAAATAGATGAAGCTTTAACTAGCTATTTAGATAAACTTATAAAACTGCAAAAATCAGAGGTTGAAATGATGAAAAGGTTGGGACTATAAGACTTTTTAAGAAGAGCTGTTTCAAAAAATAGTAGCATTATAAGATAGAGCATGCAGAGAAAACCTGAGATTTTCCACTGTACCAGAGAAACGGGAAGGAACACTTAATTAATGTCATGAAAGTACAAATAAACAATTGGATACGAGTTCCACAGCATGATTATTAACTGAAAGGGCACATCAAGTGTATGCTCCAAACCTGGCCATGAGAAAGCAGCCAAGACATATATTAGTAACGATGCAATCATACCAACAGAAATAGTTGATCTTGACAAAACTTTGGCAGAAGGGAAAAGTATTAACAATTGTAGTTTCATTTATCCCTACAGTCAGGAAATTTCAAGACGCAGGTGTGAGATTCAAGATGTTGTCTCCAGCTGCCTTCAACATGCTACAGAAGAAATAAGAAAGCTTATCTAACAAAATGTGAGCAGGTAAGCAGAAGGGGGCTCTGCTTCTCATTCTTCTGACAATAAAGCTCATAGAGATAGTTTGCCAGTGATACCTTTTTCAATGTTCCAAAGGAAAATGCTTGACAGATAGAAAAAAAAGCAGAGGAGTTGATTAGACTAATTAAGAGCACCCTGGAATTGAACTAATGTCTGGTGCTGGGAGATGGAGATGATCAGGAAGAAGAACATCAACAATGAAATTAGTAAATCAATGTAAGACTGTAATGCATCAAGCACATTTGTGAACTATGGCTTTGCAAAGAAAAGTGGTTGGGAAAAGACTGGACTTCTGATAACTTTGTTAAACTTGTGGATGGACTATAAATCATATACCCCACAATAAGTCATTAATGTTTAAAGGATACTAAAGAGAAAAAGTCACTAAATGGTATGTTAAACAATGTTTGCTCTTATTACTATTTGTATAAAACATTTCATGATATAAACTGCATGTTATATTATAAAGCAGTTTTATACAGTGTGCTGTCAGGAGTATTTTAAATTTGGGGGAGTCTTTTCAGTGACTGCTGTATGTGTTAAGATATTAAAGTAAGCAAGTACTTTGTTTAGTTGTATGAAATATATGCTTTACAGTATAACAAAGCAAGAAATGCAAAAAGAAGCAATTTTAAGATAATATAATGATGTGGTCTTGGGCTGCTGGCATAGGGTAGGGATGTAAAAGTGTACTGATTAAATTATTTGTAGAATTAAGATAATAATTTCCCTTGTTTTGACAAGGGTTGATGTCCAGATTAATGTACTTGGCTCAAGAAAATAGGTTTGAAAAAAAAATAAAACGATAAAAGCTATGGTAAAAATGCTTATTTCTCCAAATTTGCAAATTTATTACCATTTTTTTTCCATTAGTAAATGCTCTCAGTGAAAGACAATATGAATGCAGCTGATAGCAGCTGGTCAGAAGAATTATCTAAATTCTGCTCTGAGTGAAATTTGCAAACATTCCTTCATGCATCTGCAAAACTGTTAGGTTCATAGGTTCATAGGTGTGTACTAGCCTAATGGCCCTGGAGCCTTTACAAGCCTAGCCCAAAAATAATTGCCCAGGTACCGTGCCACCTGATGTTAGTTCACAGTGCCCATATCCAGTAGTGCAACTGGAATTATCCCTGGAGTGAACTTTCTGTTACCCATCCACTCATCAAGATTTCTCTTGAAGAGGGCCAGTGAGGTGCTCTGCTTGACATGAATGGGAAGCTTATTCCAGAGTATGGGAAGTCTTTGGGAGATGAACCTGTCCCTCCAGCATGTTCTGTTAACTGTGGCAATGAGGTTGTGATCTCTGGAGTGTGTGGCGCTGGCGGATTGAGATTTCTTTAGGTGTAGCATTTCAAGTAGGGCTGGGTTGGTCTGGCTTTGTAAGTCAAGCAGAGATCACCTCTAAGTAGACAATAAGAGACTGAAAACAGCTGAAGTTTCTTGAGGCTGTACACGTAGAACATGTGTTTAAGGCCTAGGATTCTTTTTGTGAGGTACTTTTGTGGCATCTCCAGCTGTTGTAGGTGTCTGGTCAGGTACATGCCAAACAGGGCATTATATTCGATGATTGGTCTAATGAGGGATGAGTAGAGAGGGATGATAACCTCTTTCTTCCTGGATGTGAAACCTTTGGTTATAAGATGTGCCACATAGAAGGACTTTCTGACCACAGTGGCAATGTGGTGGTCGAAGGTGAGGTGGATGTTGACCTGGGTGCCCAGATCTCTTATGGCCCCTTCAGTGTTCAGTGGGCTCCCATCAATGTAGTAATTAGTGGAAACTGAGTTTTTCCCAAAGGGGATATAATGCATGTTTGGCATTAAGCTTCAGGCCATGGTTCTGACACCAGTCATTGGTCTCAGGGAGGCCTTTTTGTAGGATTCACAAAAAGAATAAATCCACGAACTTGCAAGCTAGTAATGCAAACTTTTTATTCCATAAAGCCCTTTTCGTCTGGCTGGATAGCTAGACTTCTTCAGATGCAATTAAATATTCAAAACACAGTATATAACATGAACATCAGTCAGCTGATCCACCCTCTTAATTAGAACAGCTGATCAACACCAACCAATGCATATACATACCCTCACAGCCTAAGCCAAAATGCCTTAAACACACATACCATGAATTATATCTACTTCTAGATAAATTAATTAAAACCTACTAACATATTTATTAATTTAAATCATAATTTATATATCTATAAATATTCTAAAAACATTCTAAAAACTTATAAAATACTTAATATACTATGTGAAAAGTATAGAAGTCAGAAACCATACCTATAAATGAGTTTCTGACTTTAATTATGTACATACTCCAAAAAACATGTAATTTAAACAAACTAAAACAGTTAAACTAATGATGCAAAACTCATACATCGCTCCTACTGGGACAACTCTATTTAGTAAAATAATATAATATAATATGCATAACATGTAAAATTCATAAATTGTTTGCTATGTAGAATAATATACATTTCTGCCCTAAAAGGTTTTTTAAAAACAGCTTTAAAAATATATAGCTGTAATTATCTTAAAAGACTTTTCAGTTTTAAAATGCATTTGATAGAATGCATCTCATTAAGACCTGGATAGAGACATGCAAATGTACGTAGTTGCCAAAACAATTCCATTTTTTCAAGTAACAAATGTACTGAGCCACCTCTAGCATCTGAGGTTGCACATTATATAGCTCTAAACATAAAACCATGATTAGGAAAAGAGTGAGTGTGTCTAGCTAAGGCATTGTCTAGTTTGTTATTTCTAATGCAATACAAATGTTCATATACTCTGTCCCTCAACCTTCTATCAGTCTTTCCAATATAGAAGGCAGGGCAGCTATGACACTTAGCAAGATAGACCACTCCTTTTGTATTACAATCAAACCTATGTTTAGTAGTATATCTAACCCCTCTGGTGGAGAAGTTTGTCCCTACCTCTATGTATCTACAGTATGGGCACATATGACATTTATACATGCCCCCATGTTTTGTACTAAAATTAATAGGTTTATGAGTTTCTAATAGATTCTTCAAATTCCTACATTTCTTAAAGACTACCTTAGGAAAATCATGTAGTTCTTTAACAGTAGGTAGGTTTGTTTTTATAAATTCCCAATTCTTTCATATTATGTTTACAAAATCATAGCTATCCATATAAAATGTGAGAATAAGACTACATGGGTCCACAGGTTTGCTAGGTAGCTCATCCAATAAAGTGCCTTCTTGGTCAATAACACTATCTAAACCTATTTTAGACGGTTTAGGGACTAAAATAGGTCTATAAGTACCTAAAATTCTCTTTTTTATTACCTCTTGACTTATTTCATCCAATAATACATCCAGATAGCCCCTCTTTTTAAACATTTTTACTAGTTTGTTGCATTCCTCCAAAAAGTCCTGTTCATCTGAAACCATTCGGGCCGCCCTTACTAATTGTCCTTTTACTACGGAACATTTTTGAAATGATGGGTGGCAATTACTATAATGAAGGAATGTGCTGGAGTAAGTTTCCTTTCTAAATAAACTTGTTTCCAACATTTGTTTATCCTGTCCTTTCTTAAATCTATATCAAGGTAAGATATTCTATCACTGTTAAAACAGTGTGTAAATTTTAAAAAGTCAGTCGTGTTATTCAACTGGTTAACCAAGGACAAGGCTTCATTTTTGTTCCCTTTGAATAAAATAAATATATCGTCCAGGAAGTGAGTATAAAAACTAATCTGTTCCATAATGTGGGTCACTCCAAAAATGTGTTCCTGTTCCCAAAATGCCATAACTAGGTTGGCAAAACTGCTACCACAGGGGGAGCCCATAGCAACCCCTATCTTTTGTAAAAAGTATCTGTTGTTGAAAATAATAAAGCTGTTGGACAAAACAATGTCCAACAACTCTTCTATTAGTTTTACTTCACTTTGAGGGACCCGCATCCTGTATAGCAGTAAGCCTACCCATTCTATACCCTCATTGTGTGGGATGGAATATAAGTCCCTCACATCAACTGTAAGGAAATTAAAATCATCCCTGTATTCTAAGTTGTTCAAGTTGGCCAATAAGATCCAGGAATCCTTAAAAAATTTGACTTTGTTGGGTTACATATTTTTTAAGCATATGGTCAAATTTTGAGCAAGCATAAGTAATGCTGGCTCTAGCATCCAGTAATGGTCTCATAGGGGGGTAAGTGATAGACTTGTGAATCTTTGGAACTCCAAAGATAGTAGGCATTCTTGGTGCTGGTGTATCAAGAAAATTAGCAATTCCTACATCTATCCTTGCTTCAATAAA
Organism: Protopterus annectens; assembly: GCF_019279795.1. Classification (NCBI taxonomy): domain Eukaryota; kingdom Metazoa; phylum Chordata; order Ceratodontiformes; family Protopteridae; genus Protopterus; species Protopterus annectens. The sequence goes on from NC_056733.1 coordinate 612,905,985, forward strand.
CAGCTCATCAAAAGTAGAATGAATTCTAGCATAAGCTATGTTTAGCTCATTTTTAGATACTTCAGTATATGTTTCACTTGCTAAAATTTCTTCCATTTTCTTAATATATTCATCCAAGTCTAGTATCACTAACCCGCACCCTTTGTCCGGTTTCATTCTTCTCACTCGGGTTTGCTGAAGCACAGATAAAGCTTCCTTTTCTTCTCTAGTTATGTTGAATTTCAAAGTACAACTTTTTTATTGTTATTTTTGTTTGAAATTACTTGGTTAAAAAATCTAATATACACACTTTTTCAAACAAAGCTATAGTAGGTTTTAATTGAGGGCAGAAAGTACTAGATACATAAAATGGTGTTACTGTGTGTTGCCCCTCCCCAAACAAAACTTTAAAATTAAGTTTTCTTGCAAACAGTTTAAAATCTGTAATTAATTCTGCTATGTTAGTTTTTACTGTGGGGACAAAAGTAAGTCATTTTGCTAGCAAATCAGCCAGCACCAAATCCACTTTAAATTCAGAATAATTAAAAATATTAAAGTCACCTTGCGTGTTACACACTACTGTGTGTTTTAATCCATTTAGTTCTGAAGTCTGACTCTCCAGTCCTTCACTCTCTATTGTTTCTGATGTGAACTGTAATAAACTTTCGGGGCTCCCTGCCTCAGGTTGTAGTCTGAGGCAGGATGCTGAAAATTTTCTCAGTTGTTTGGATCATGCTGTTGGCCCACAAAGGTAGTCCTCCTTCTATAAGCTCCTCCGTTGTTCGTGTTATTATTGCTAGTGTTATTATTAGAAGCATTGCTCTTCTTTTTAGTGGATACATATGTCCAACCTTCTTCATGCCGATCCGATCCCTGAACAGGTAGAGCTGTTTGCTTCACACCTACTGCTGCAGTAACTTCCTGAATGCTCAAATTTTTCTGTATACCAGATTGTGACAATGGCGGTGCAGGGTAGGCAAAACCTTTTGCATACGCTTCTCTGTCCCGGTTTAATTTTTTAAGCTTTGTGCTTTTTAGCTTCTCTATATGCTGGTCAGTACTCATGAATGACCTTTCATAGTCGTATTTGTATCTATGAAAGTCACCATCCTTCTTAATTTCTTCATCTATAACAGAAGCTTCATGTAGTAAACCATCCACCATGATTTGGTAATGTTTACTAATTAACCCTAAAAGTTCAATTCCATGGCTGTTAAACATTTTAATCAAGTCTTTGTGAAAGTCTGAACCGCCTATAAGGCCAGTGGGGTATTGCCAAACATGGAGACCCTTAGGTACTATACCCTCACTGACACATTCTTTAAAATAGGCAAGTTCTAACTGAAGTTTTTTATATTTAAGCAATTTTGCATCCAACTGCTTTAGTTTGTCAGTGATATTCTCTGTTCGCATGTTTTCTGTGGCCAAATCACCCAAAGTTCCACTAGTAGAAGTTTGCTGTAATGACAGTAACCGTTCTAACCAGGAGTTCAAACTAGTGGGTGGGGATTCCATAAGTCGCAATGATTCTTGTGCTAAAATGTTATCACGGAGAATATCATTAAGATTCCCCGAAGGTGTAGCATGAATAGTCAAATTTAGAAGAGGGTCCACACTTACTGTAGGCAGTTGGCTAAGCAAATTGGGCTGTGAGGCAGGTGTACTTCCAGGTAGTGGTAATGGTGGCTTCTCATATAACAAGTCGACTCTAGCAGTTAAAACATCTATCTGCTTAGACAGCTTCAAGACTAGAGAAGTCAAAGTTGTAATTTCCTCCCTTGCTGGTGCAGTAGGCAAAACATTCGCAGACTCATCCATTTCAAAGACAAACTAGGAAAAAACAGCAGCAACAAACCGACTAATGCTCCACAAAAATAATAAATCCATGAACTTGCAAGCTAGTAATGCAAACTTTTTATTCCATAAAGCGCTTTTCGTCTGGCTGGATAGCTAGACTTCTTCAGATGCAATTAAATATTCAAAACACAGTATATAACATGAACATCAGTCAGCTGATCTGCCCTCCTAATTAGAACAGCTGATCAACACCAACCAATGCATATACATACCCTCACAGCCTAAGCCAAAATGCCTTAAACACACATACCATGAATTATATCTACTTCTAGATAAATTAATTAAAACCTACTAACATATTAATTAATTTAAATCGTTATATATCTATAAATATTCTAAAAACATTCCAAAAACTTATAAAATACTTAATATACTATATGAAAAGTACAGAAGTCAGAAACCATACCTATAAATGAGTTTCTGACTTTAATTATGCACATACTCCAAAAAACATGTAATTTAAACAAACTAAAACAGTTAAACTAATGATGCAAAACTCATACATTGCTCCTACTGGGACAACTCTATTTAGTAAACTAATATAATATAATATGCATAACATGTAAAATTCATAAAATGCTGCTATGCAGAATAATATACATTTCTGCCCTAAAAGGTTTTTAAAAAACTGCTTTAAAATATATAGTTGTGATTATCTTAAAAGACTTTTCAGTTTTAAAATACATTTGATAGAATACATCTCATTAAGACCTGGATAGAGACTGTTGTTGTGTCTTTCGGCTTTTCCCGGTTAGGGATCGCCACAGCAGAACTCCGGTCCACTAATGATTGGCAGTAGATTTTTACATGCCGAGTTGCTGGCCCTGACACACAACCTTCATCGAAGGTACGCCCATTCACGCATGTCTCCACACAGAAGACGCTCTAGCTGAGAATCGAACAGGACGTCTTACTGTTAGGCAACAATGTATAGTATATCAGCTGACTGATGTTCATGTTATATACTGTGTTTTGAATATTTAATTGCATCTGAAGAAGTCTAGCTATCCAGCCAGATGAAAAGCACTTTATGGAATAAAAAGTTTGCATTACTAGCTTGCAAGTTCGTGGATTTATTCTTTTTGTGGAGCATTAGTCGGTTTGGTGCTGCTGTTTTTTCCCCTTTTGTAGGATATCTGCATCACTTGGAGAGTTGATAATGACTCCTAGCTTGCAATCATCAGTGAACTTCGTCAGCCAGAGTACTTCTGAGAAGTAGATGCCAAACAGGAGAGGGCCCAGGACCGAGCCCTGTGGGACTCCACTCATGACTGATCAACAGTCTGACTTAGAATCCACAACTTTCACTCTGTGGGTCCTGTCTGTGAGCCAATTTGCAACCCACCTAGTGATGTAAGGACTGATGCCTAGTTTGGTGAGTTTATCAATGATACTTGAGTGGGGAATGGTATCAAAGGCCATGGCCAGATCGAAGTGTGCTGTATGCACTGCTTTACCCTCATCCACAGCCTTGCTGACTGCCTCGAAGAAGTCAACCAGGTTCAGCAGGCAGGATCTCCCCTTGACAAAGCCAAACTGTATGGGGTAAAGAGTTTGGGGATTGCCTATATCTTTGTTAAGCAGGTCCATGATGATGCGCTCCATAGCTTTGCATACCAGGCTTGTCAGGCTAATGGGACGATAGTTCCCAGGGTCTGTAGTTGCTCCTCCTTTATGGAGTGCACTGCGCCATTTGTTAGGGACATGGCCTGAGGTAAGGCTGTGATTGAACAGGGCACACAGATGTGGTGCCAGTTCATTTTGTAGCTCAAGTAGGACACAGTCAGGGATATTATCAGTTCCCATGGATGCTGTATTCTTGGCTTTGGATAATGCAGCTTTTACCTGTGCCACAGAAATGGGGGGTACCAGGCTTTCATCTGGTATTGTGATAGGGCCCTTGGGGGGGAGGGGTAACGTTGGCACTGAATCTGTCGGCCAGTATGTTGGCTATATCTCTTGGCTCAGTATAGGAGGTGCCATTGTGCAATAACTCAAAGCAAATCTAGGTATTGTCTTTGAGGTTTTTGATATAGCTATAGAAGGCTTTGTGGTTGTTTTTGGTGCCAGACGCTATTCTGCCTTCATAGCTGGCTTTAGAGGATTTGATAAGGGATCTCAGCTTTTTGTTGAGACTGATAAGGGAAGTTTTCCAGTCTTGTGACTTCATTTTTTTCTGCAACAGTTTCTTCCTTCTGTTGTAGAGGTTATTGATGGCTGGGGACTAACCAGATTGGCTTCCTTTTTTTTGGAGGAGAGCTTCTTTGTTCTATTTGGTATGGCAAGGTCCACGCATTTGTGTACATGCTCGTACAGTGCATTGGTGTATTATTTGGCAGTCATGCAGCTATTTTCCATTGGCATGGATGCCGAGAAGTTATCCACCTCTGCTTTTAGGAGCACAAAGTTGGCTTTAGAGAAGTTTTTCAGGGTCATCACCATAGCGGGGGTGTAGGTGAGATGGAGATTTCCATTGTGATCAGTTTGTGGTCAGATTTAACCAGGGAGGAACTGACTATAGGTGTGGAGCAACGGTCTCCCATGTTGGTGATAACCAGGTCAAGGATGTTGCTTCTTCTAGTGGGGGTCAGAATGAACTGGTCCAGGGAGGTTGTTTATTTTTTCATTGCTGACTACTTTTTACATAGCGATGAGCTGCCTGGAAGTGCAAGCAATTAATCTTGAGAGTTCTGAGCATTCCCTAATGAGGGAAAAGCAAAATTTAAAGGTACAATTGCAAACCATTTGTTGAAAAATAAACCTTGAAATTTTGGAAAGTGAATAAGAGATAGTATCCTCCCCAGCAGTCTTATTACATTAATACATTTAATAGAACATTGCACAATTTGGTTTTATTCAATGTAGTCAGTGCACTTTTTTAGGGATAAATGTAATGTTTTCACATCTGGGAGGGGAATATAGATGAAAACAGAACAGAGAGCAATCAGAGTAAATGTGAATACAGGCTGTAACATGCACTTTGGCAGGGTAACCTTAATGTTAGAATAAGATATGCATGTGGGTACCACTGTCAATTTGGGACACTTGTTCCTATCTGGAGGGTTAAACTTCATTTTTTGAAAATGTACATGGTTCTGTGTTTGTTCTAAGTTACTAGGGAATGGGGGGTGTTCTGAAAATGTATTGAGTTTTTTTATTTGAGCCTTTTCATTAAGGCATATGTACAAATGGAGATGAGAAGAAATAACAATATAAAAGATCATCCTATCAAACATTAGTGTGTGCATGTAAGACAAAAGTTGTAAATATAAACTGTCATCTATTATAGGTGGAAACAATACATTTTTAACATAATGACTACTCTAACCATGTTATGTTGGAATGTAAATGGCTTTACAGGTATAGACACAAATGAAGGAGTACTAAATTATAATAAGAAATGCAGAGCTGCTCTGGTGGTGTACAGGGATAAAGCCTTATGACCCAGCTGACCCAGGTTCAATTAGTGGCTCAAGCAACTGATGGAATGGCAGGGAGAGTTGGGTGATACCATTCCTGGGTGGTTGGGTAGTATTATGCACATCTATGTTTTTGATCTCTAGTAGAGACAAGGGATGACACCTAGGTAGGCATGCCTAAAAGTGGGGAAGAGGATGGAGACATGGCTGAGCTGTTGTGGAGTTCAGGCAATATACTGAATATCTAAACTACACACATGTCCCTCAGGCAGAACCATTAGGCCTGAAGAGAGGAGGGAATAGTGGGTCGGTCATAACAAAACAAATTCCAAATGTACAGATATACAGACATAATAACAACCAAAGTACTTAAAAACACTGTAAACTTAAAATAAACTAAGAAAAAGATACAGAACGCTGCCGTATAACCACTTAATTAAATACAGTCAAGTGCTTTTGTCCGACTGACAGAACTTCAGAACTGGTTTAAAATCCACACACTTCCTTCTTATATAGCTAAACACATGCTCAATTAAGTAATTAAGTACCATAAAGCCTCTAAAAAATGTGAACATTAATAAAGTATAGAGGTGAAAAATACAGAAAAATATAAAGATAAAAACCTGACTACAATAAAAATGTGCACAAATTCATCATATCATAAAATACTGCAGGATTAATATATTAAAAATGATTGGTTAAAACCAAATGCAAGTTTAATGCAATCTGAATAAATAAATAAAGAAATAACTCCAAACACTAGTTTAAATAGTAACAAATTCAACTACATAAAACAACCTCCTTTGAGCCTTAAACACTAGATATAGAAACCAAATCATTAAGACCTGGTTCCACATAGGAATTTGTTCTGAGTTGTCATTTCAATTCCAACAACTCAAGAATATCATTCATAGGACCCCCATGAGACCCAAGATCCACCTGGTGGATGGCATAAAACTTAAAATTATATTTAGATATATGGACTTGCCAAGCCACTGGATGTCTAGGTCTAGACTGGTGCCTCCATTACTGGAATAGTCAGGGCAAGAGATGTCTGGTAGACATAGCATAGACTGGTACCAGAGTGCAGGGATAGTACCATGAAGGAAGGGTGGAGGAACATAAAAAACATTGTATTAAGAAATGCAGAATGCAAATAGCACTGCTGTAGGTGATGCGTTTGGAAAGAAATGACCATGTAAATTTGAAAACTAAAGGATTTCAGGATGGATATTTAGCAGAATATCAGGGACAAGTGAAAAGGGGAGTAATAATAATGATTGCTAGAGGGGCTCCAATAGTGATAGAAGAGGGGGAAAATGACAATAATGATATATGTATATATGTATATATATATATATATATATATATATATATATATATATATATTTATTTTTTTTTTTTTTTGCAGTAAGGGGTTATTGGCAAAGAAGAAGGATTATGCTGGTATGCATTTATATCCCCCCTTTACCATCTACTCAGCCAATAAAACTAAAATTGAACCTGTCCAGCACACCAAACTCCTTGGGGTCACAACTGATAACAACCTAAAATTTAACAAACACCTCACTCTATCAAAAAGGTCCACATTAAACTAGGCTCACTAAACAGAGCCAAGCCATACCTAAGGCCACTAGACATTTCATAGCTAGGAATCATCTACTCTCTACCCTTCTATATTTCTCGCCAATATTCACTGATCTCAGAAAATCAGATTTAAACAAACTGGAGTCCTGCTATAACAAAATTGCAAGATTTGATACTAACCTTCCTTACAGATCACATCACTATACAGAGCTACATAAACTAAATTGGATTGAACTACCCAATCTCCTATCCCTTCAACCAACTTTCATTTATTCCAACTTCCACCATCCAGACAACTGTCCAGTATTCACAAGCTTAGTGCAGCCCTACTCAAATGGCAAGCCACTAAGATCTTCCAACAAACTACTACTCAAAGCAACTAAGTCTAATAATTGTTACGGTAACTCTCTGTTGTCCCAACAAATATCTAAGTCCTGGAATTCCATGCCTCAGACAATACTAAATTATAGCAACACATCCAAATTTAAACTATTGTTTAAGGAACAACTAACCAAACACTGCCTTTGCTCTTGCACTAATCAAAGAAGATCTCTGTCCTTCCTTGTTCGTACAACCAGAATATATTTTCCCTTACTAAATTCTAACATCCAAACTATCCCTTCTCTCATGGAATTCCAATTTCTCTCTACCTATCTCAAGATCATTACTGCTCCTAGTTTCATCATATTCCCTCCTTCTTGTACTTCACCTCAGTACTGCCTTAGCTATCACTGTTTAGAACAAGTAACACTAGTATAGCAACAATCAGCCATGTTCTTGTTCATATACCATACATGTATCTCATAAATACTACCACCAAAACCATGATATTCATCTACTGATCAGTTATTTCTCTATGATGGCACAAGCTATTTCATGCTAGTTTATTTATTAGCTTTTTTTCTATGTTATATTACTCTCTCAGTTTTTATTGTTTATGTATAAACTATTTACTACCTATATTTACCAAAGTTATGTATTCTTGATTGTTATCAATTTCTTGTATTGTTTGGAAATGTGTTTTTGTAACGGAGGTTTTCTCCCATGGCCTCCGCTGAAAAAGGGCCATTGGCCCAGTCGGACATCCCCAGTAAACAAATGTAAAATAAATTAAATAAATAAATCATAGGATCATAGGAGATTACTAGGCTATTGACCCGGAGGTCATTTTAAGCCTAGACGTTTCATTCCAGTGCAATACCACAGAAATGCTAGTCAATATCCAGGATTGCATTTAGTGATGACTGCCCATGTCCAGGAGGGTTGTTGGCACTATCCCTGGTAAGAATTTATGGCACCCCATCCACTCATTCAGGTTCCTCTTGAACAGTGTCACAGAGGTGCTCTGTTTCACATGAACTAGTAGCCTGTTCTAAAAATGCAGCAGTCACTGGAAGATAAATCTGTGCCTCCAGCATGTCCTATTTATGTTGCAGGCTATATTTAAGTACCTGGAATGGGTACCCCCATTCCCATTTGATTTACAGATATCCAGCAAGTTCATTAGGTTTGGGTCTTGGATTGCTCTGTAGGCCAGGCATAAGTCTCCCCTAAGAAGTCTATACGATATGGAGTATGGCGACAGGGACTTTAGTCAGTCTGTGTATGGCACATGCTGGAGCCCCTTGATTTTCTTTGTTAGAAACCTCTGAGGTCTCTCCAAATGCTGCAGGTGCTTAGTATGGTACATGCAGAACGGGGTGTTATACTCAATTATGGGATGGATAAGAGCCAAGTATAGAGGGCAATGCCTTTACTAATCAAGTGTGCTACATAGATGACTTTCCTTACTACAGTACACACATGGTGGTTGAAGTTAAGGTTGCAGTCAACTTGTGATCCTAGGTCCCTTACCACTTCGTGGGTACATAGGGTATTGTTGTTGATTTGATAGTGTGAAGGGACATTGTTTGTGCCGAAAGGAATGATGATGCATTTCTTTACATTCAGTTTGAGACCATGACTAATACACCAGTTACTGGTCTGTGTGAGACCCTTCTGGAGTATACTGGCATAATTTGGGGATTCAATGACTGCACCTAGTTTGCAGTCATCTGCAAACTTGGTCAGCCATAACCCCCTTGTTTTGACCTGAACTTCTGAGTATATACTAAGCAGTAGGGGGCCCAGCACTGACCCCTGTGGCAGACTGCTGGTTACAGGTCTTCTGGTTGATGTAGAGTCACTACTTTGATAGTGTGTGTCCAGTTTGTGAGCCAGCTGGCAACTCATCTTACAACAAAGGGGTTTACATTCAGTTTGCTAAGTTTATTGGTAATGCCTGAATGTGGGATTGTGTTGAAAGCCTTTGCCACATCAAGGTATGCTGTGTGCACAGATTTGCCCTCGTCAATGTCCTTGGTCACTTTTTCAAAGAAATTCACCAGATTTAACAGGCAGGATCTGCCTTTAACGAAGCTGAATTGGGTAGCATCCAGGATTTGGAGGTCACCTATGTCTTTATTTATGAGGTCCATAATGATATGTTCCATGGCCTTACAGATGAGGCTGGTCAGGCTTATGGGTCTATAATTCCCTGGGTCTGTTGCAAGGCCACTTTTGTTGAAGGTAATAACTGTTGCTGTTCACCATTCCACAGGAACAAAGTCTGTGGTTAGGCTACGATTGAAAAGGGTACTTAGTGGTGATGCTAGTTCATGTTTTAGCCTGTTTAGAAGACAGCCTGAGATGTCATCTGGTCCCATAGAGGCTGTGTTTTTTGCCTTGGCAAAGGGTTTGAGGATCTGCTCTTCAGATATGTAGGGTGGGGGGGGAGTTGGGGGAAGGTTTGTGATAAGTTAGGAGGGGATAAGGGAGTGAAATTTTAACCACACATCCACTAGCAAGTTTGCTATCTCTGTGGAGACAGTGAGAACCCTAACATGCTTGGGTCCTACCTTTTAGGCTATGTACGTAGCTGTAAATGATCTTATGGTCATCCTTGGCTGTACTTGCTAAGTTTCTCTCAAAGGAGCCCTTGAAGGATTTGACAAGTTGTCTTATTTGCATATTGAAGTAGAGGAGGGTGCTCTTCCATTGTTGGGGCCTTGCCTTTGTTTTCTTGGACAGCAACTTTTTGCATTTATTGTAAAGTTTGTTGATGCTGGACAGCCACCATGGCAGCTTGTTTTTACTTGAGGCTCTGGAGATGATTCTTTCTGGTACAGCCGAGTTTATATACTTATGGAAGTGATTGTACTGGGCATTAGTGTAAGCTTCAGCGTAGTTACCACTTCCAGCTTGGGGTGGGGCTTGGAATGCATTTATACCTTCACTTAGGAGGGTATAGTTTGTCTTGTTGAAGTTTTTTAGTCTGATTTCACTCTCTGTGAGTTCTGGTGTTTGTGCTAGCTCAAAGGTGAATGATTTGTGGTCAGGTTTAGCTAATGAGGGTCCAACAGTTGTAGCAGAGCATCTGTTTGACATGTTGGTTAGGATCAGATCTGGAATGTTTGTTCCTTTCAGGGTATGGACAAGTTGTTCCATAGCATTTAAATAAACAAAGTCAAAGAACTTATGCGCTAGTGAGTTAGAGCTAGTATAGGTTTCCCAGTTGATGGTGGGATAATTGAAATCCCCCATAACCAATGTGTTCAGTAAAATTTGAATTGTCTCCAGTTTGGTCAAGTAGACTTCATGGGCACCATGACCCATGGAGTGGGATCTATAACTGGGTACGACTTGAATGGGGGTCTTACCTACTGTGACCCGGATGTGGAGTAACTCCATGGAGTTGTCCAGTCTAACTAGATGAGAGGTGAATTCATCTCTAATATAGATTGAAACACCGCCTCCTTTGGGTTTCACATATTAATTTGGCGGTCTAAAACTGTGGTAGGCATTGTAGGCTTGCAAGGCCAAGGTACTCTCTGAGGTCTTGAACCAGGTTTCTGTGATGCACAGACATCTACATCTTCTATTGATAGGAGTGCTTCCAGGGAGTGCAGTTTTTGGTTTAAGCTCCTTGCATTTAGTAGCATGACCCTTATTTTGTTCTGATTGGTTAATTTCACATCAGTAATATTGTTTTTGAGACCTTTCCTAAAAAGGCAGGTTGGTAATGTTGTTTTCGAGACCTTGTCTATAAAAGGCACTACGGGGGAGGCAGGAGCCTTTGCCAGCAGCCAAAAGCTTAGAGGTGACAGGTGCAAACCATCTGTGGAAAAGCAATGAGGTTTGTCGACCATGGCTTCCCAGGCTGACAGGAACTCGATCCCCTTTGAATGACACCAAAAAGTAAGCCAATTATTGAACTCAATCATTTTTGTTTATACTGTGGCATCATTCTAGGTGATGGTAGAGTATGCTGCTCAAGGCTAGGGACATACCTGCCAGAGACCCATACTCAGAGATCTCAACCATGTCTCTCTTCATATAGTCCCGTGAGGTACGTCTCAGGTCGTTCACACCAACATGAACTATGACAGAGTGATAATGGTATTTGTTGCTGAGAGACTTGAGTGCATGCATGTTCTGATGAATATTCCACCAAAAACAGCAGTTATGGAGCTTAAGGCATTTTTGAGACAAATAATCAGCTTCAGGATGAAATATTACTTATAGATGGGGACTGAAACTTGATTTGCAATAGTGAGGGTGTATTAGGAGGACCTATAAGGGAAAATATAAGAAATGAGTGTAGATTTTGGAAGAATGCTATGAAAATATTTGGTATGAAAGGAACTTGGATGGAATTTGCATATTGTTTTCCAAGGTACAATAACTGGGCTAGACTGGATAAAAATTAGATTTCACAGAAATGTGCATTTAATTTAAATCTTCAACACACGTCCAATAACTATTTCAGATAATGCACAGATTAAAACAAATATAAAAATGCAGAGTAATGAAGTAAAAATGAAACACTGGTGCTTTCTCACCTAACTGTTAAAAAGAGAGGAGTTTAAGGAATGAGCAGAGGAAATTATTCAAGAGTTATTAGGGAACATAAAATTTCTTCAGAAGGGATAACTAGTGAATGGGATAAAATGAAAATGGAGTTTAAAATAGTGTAGAAATAAGTGAGAGAGAGAAGTAATATGGATTATTTAGAGGTTAAAGTATTGCAGAATAAGGGGAGTCTCACAGAACAAGAAGAGGGGCAAATGCAGAGTGCTAAAGAGAAAATAAGGCAATATTTGGATAACATGCATGAGTTTAGAAAGACTATTGCTATGTAACTATTTTTTAACAACTCCAGAGCACAAAAACTTTTAGCACACTGACTTAGGCAACAGAAAGTAGAAAGGGTTGTTGCCAAACTTAGGGAGCCTATGGCAAGAAAAATAATCAGAGTTCCTACACAGGTATTAGAGATATTTTGGGAAATTTATAGAAACTTGTATAAAACAGAGGAATGCAGAAGCCAAGAAAGAGAACAAATGGAAATATTTATGGAAGACTTAATTATGCCAATATTAAAGAAAGATGAGGCTCGACAATTAATAGATAGAAGAAGATAAAATAAAACAGTGATATATAATCAATCTGCAGGGAAGTTTCCAGAAACAGATGGAATTTCTGTGGAAGACTAGACGTTAGGAAAAGGAAAGTGATAACAATTTGGAAAATTTGTTAATAGCATTTTAAAAGGGGGGAACATCGGCATCTTGGAAGAAACCTATGGTTGGTGACTCTATTAACAAAGAGGATAAAGACTGATCAGGCCCAGTTTCTTATAGACCCATTCCAGTTTTAAACCATGATTATAAAGTGTTTATGTCAATACTGGCTAAAGGAATAGTAAACATGTTGCCAACATTGATAGATATCAATGTGGTTTTGTGGAGGGGAGGCAAACAACTGACAAAAATTAATGGAACAATGATGACTGAGAGAGAGAAGCAGAATGTAAGAAAATACCACTGTTGGTGGATTTGATATAGATAAAGCATTCAAAAAAGTAAATTGGAATTTCATCAGTGGGAAAATTTAAGCATTTCCATCCCCTGCAACAATAATAATGATAATTAGGGAGACATATGAAGGATTAGAGGCAAGAATTAAAGTGGGCGGGCTCCTATCCAATAAGCTGTGTTTGAACGGAGGAACCAGGCAGGGGTGTCTTCTTTCCCATCTGTTATTTGCTTTATATCTAGAGCCTCTGGCAAAGAAAATAAGGGACAAAGAAATTTAAGGATATTATTGATATGGTAATCAAAGAAATGTTGGCTTTATTTGCAGATGATATTATTTTGTACTTGATAAATCCAGAAAAGGGCATCTTGATGCAGAATATTTTGAGACAATTCCTTTTTTAGGATATAAAATTAATGAAGATAAAGTTATAGTTATAGCTGTAAATTATGTGCCACTCATGAAATGGTAAAGCAATTCTCATATTTATGGGGAAATGATAAGATGAAGTATTTAGAAGTGTGAATTTAAAAGACTTCTTTTATGGTATCTAAGGATAAGTGGGAAGAGACTAAACAAAAGATAATACAATAACTGAGAAACTGGAAACTCTTGTTTATGGATGTAGCTAGTAAAATACAAGAAGTGAAAATGTTTTAGTCTCTTTAATTTTATATATAGCTCAGGCATATTTTTATCAACCAGAGGAGAAGTTGTGGATTGCAATTAATAATGAGTTAAAGGATTTTATGTGGGAGGGGACAAGGCCAAAAGGGGATGAATGCAAGTAGGAATATTGAAAATAGGCAAGAGAGGAGTAGAATTTATTGGAGAAAACTGGCAAAGGAACAAAGATATTTGGGAGCAAATGGCTAGAGTGGGAAAGATAATAAAGTGGGATGAGGCCAAGAAGAAGTTTGGACTGTAGGTTAGAGACTGCCTTCCCTACCAAGGAATGATATCAGAGTAGAGGCAAAGAGAAAGGAATGGGTGAGTCCTAAGTGGAAGACCTGCTCTGGTAGAGTTTTGGGTTGAATCTAGAACAGAAGTTGCAGTTAAAAAGGAATGGTAACTAGAGCATATAAAGTATTGCATGATAACTATAAGTATCAATCAGAGGAGGTTAGAAAAGATTGGGAAGAGAGACTGGAAAACCAATTTACAAGAGAACAAAGGGAGGACGTATGTATGGCTGCTAAGTATACAACAAAGACCGGAAGGCTTAGGATTTTTGCTTGGGAGTGTTTGCATTGGTATTTGTATGCCCCATACAGACTTCAAATAATTTTTCTTCAGGTAGATAGCAAATGTTGGGAGATGTGCTAGGGAAGAAACAACTAACTGGGAACATGTTTTTTGGGTCTAATGAGTTGGCAGATTTAAAAAAATTCCATATGGAGTGCACTGTCAGAAATATTTTTGGTCAGATAAATGGCTGTAACTAAGGAAATGATTAATTTGATCTGAATTTCCTGGACACAGTAAGACCTTGTTAAGTTTAATTCTGTTGGATGCCAAAAAAGCAATTACTAGAAAATGGAAATCTAAATCAGCTGTATTTGAAGTACTGAATATTGCGAAAGAGATAAAAAAATGGAAGAGGGATCATTAGAAAAGGGAAGGAAAACAATACATAGACATAAATGGAATTCTTTGGAACAATACATGCAGGATAATGTTCAGGAAGAGGAGCAAGGTTTACAAGGAAGCAGGAATTGAATACCAGGGGCGGCCCATGCTATCGGACTGCCAGACTGCAGCCCCCTCAACAAAAAAAAAAAAATTTTTTTAAATTCGCGCATGCGCAGTAGTCCAGACTACTGCGAGTCTACTGCGCATGCTCCAGGCAGTCCGGCAGTCCAGTAAGGGAAACATAGGAGAAGTCTGTGCACTTTTAAAGTGCACAGACTTGCTGGGAAAACACGTCGGGGCCGGACTGCAACAGCAGCAGTCAGATGCTCTCGTCGAGGACTGTGGATTAGGGTTTGGAGCACGGGAATCTCGCGGGACTATGGACTCTCGTCGGGACTGGAGTATTGCGCGAGCATTTGGATTACGTTATGGAGAATGGGCAGCAAGGACAGGTAAGTGTGTTAATTATTGTTTACAATGGTAGGGAAGTGTGTGAATGAATGTATGCCTATTTGAATGGACTGGTGTGTGTTTATTGTGTAGAATGGTAGGGAAGCTGTGTGTGTCTATTTGAATGGACTGGTGTGTGTTTATTGTGTAGAATGGTAGGGAAGGTGTGTGTGTGTGTGTGTGTGTGTGTGTGTGTAAATGCCCCAGGTGCTCATGGTGGTGTGGTAGGGAATACCTCAGGCTTGAACCCTGTACCCTGTATGCAGGTGTTAAAGACTTGAGTTCCCTACCCACCACCATTTGTAAAAAATTGCAGATTTTTGCCTCATATTTGATCTGATCTGTTCCTCATAATATCTGTGGTTTGTAAATGTTGCAATGCTTGATATTTGATGGTGTAGTAGTAGCATTGGTGCCTCACAGCTGCAGGTTCTCAGGTTTGATTCTTGGCTGGGGTTCCTTCTTTGTTGGGTCGTTTGCTTGATATTTGATGGTGTAGTAGTAGTAGTGTTGGGGGTTTCTTCTTTGTGGGGTCTGTTTGCTTGATATTTGATGGTGTAGTAGTAGCATTGTTGCCTCACAGCTGCAGGTTCTCAGGTTTGATTCTTGGCTTTGTGGGGTCTGTATCTTCTCCCTGTGTTTGTGTGGGTTTGCTTTTGTGTCCTCCCATGTTACAAAGACATGTCTGCATTATTTCTTCCTGGGCCTCTGCTGAAAATTGTTTTTTTGTTCCAAGTCAGACTGTCCTGATTAACAAATGTTAAATAAAATTGACAGGCATTTGAATTTCAGACTTCAGGTTTCTGAATGTTTGTTTAATTTCTTACATATTTGATGGTGCAGTGGCAGTATTGTTGCCTCATAGCTACAGGATTTGTGGTTTGATTCTTGGCTGTGGTGCCTTCTTTGTGGAGTCTCCATCTTATCTCTGTGTTTGTGTGGATTTGCTCTGGTATCCTGCCATTTTACAAAGACGTGTCTACAGTATTTCTCCCTGGGCCTCTGCTGAAAATTGTTTTTGTTCCATCAGAAGTAAAATTGACAGGCATTTGAATTTCAGACTTCATAGTCTTCAGAAAATACATAGTAAAACAACTTTTTATTCTAGCAATAAATATATAGTAACACAACCTTTTATTATAGCAATTTTTTATGTTTATAAGATGACTATTTGAAAATTTTCCTTATTTTTGGGACTGTAATACCCTGTTAATGGCTTTGTCCAGGTGTTTTGTGCTAAGGGGTTGACAGCTATGGTGAGAACTGAATTAATTAAATGATAGCCATTTAAGTTTCAGTCTTCCTCTCATTCACAAAACAGCTGATTTGGCATAGTGGTATGTTGCTCTTGACTGTTTTGCATAGGGACCTTGTCTGTAAAATGTACGATGGTAACACAGCATTTTTCTTTCACAAAGCAGGTGATTTGGCATAGTGGTATGTTCTGACTCTTTTTTGCACAGGGACTTTGGCAGTAAAATGTATGGTGGTACCGTGGTAACACAGCATTTTATTCTAGCAGCTTTCCAAGATTATACAAGCAATGTTTAATGTGTCCCTGTTTTTTGCCCTTTTGACCCACCGCAATAAATTTTGCTTTTTCCAGACTTCTTGTGCTGCGAAATTGAGATGCAGTTGAGTATTGAGCAGATTTTACAAGGAGCTGAGAGCTGCAGGGGAAGAGAAGTTTAGTGCTAATAGCACAACAGGCTGTGTGCTTGTTTTTGATGCAGAAGGTTGTTGGTTCTACTCCCATAAGGGGTGAATGCTGAAAGTTAAGATACTAATTATGAGCCTGTTATCAGTTTGCCATCCATTTCCTATTGCAATATTACTAGCTTATTTTTAATGTAATTTAGGCAATTTATTCCATAGGGGCATCAGACACTTTATTGTTCGATGAAACCATGAAATGTAAAGGCGATTGCTAGCACCAACCTCTTCATTACAGATTTATTTAACGTGGAATTATTTAGATGACTTTTTTACTACTTCAGAGATTGTGCATATTTACTGATAATGGTGGACTGTAGAATTGTGCATATTTACTGATAATAGTGGACTGTAGAAGTTTGAGTAGACTTTTATGATGGAAATGTTCTGAATTGGACAGTTTTGTTTCATTGTTTACTGGAAAAATGTTCAAAGCAATAGGAAGGTGTACAAAGAGCACATGTATGTTTCATATGCAAGGGGCCTATGATTTGAAAACAGCCCAGAATTAATTTTTATCTGCCACGAGTAAAATGTATTTTCTTTGAATGTGGATTTTAATGTTGTTTCAGTGAATGTGAGTTTCAAGGGCAGATAAGGTTTAATGCCAAGTTTATTATGTCTTAGTGTTTGTGCTGTAAAATGCAAAAATAAAACTTTCAAATGAAGTTCAAGTCATCATAGAAGTAAATCAGTATGCACATTAGTGTTTATGGTAAATGGAGTGAAATAGCAAATTAATGGATTATTGGAATGGCTGCAGGGAGGCTCCATTCGACCAGGGTTTTGTGAGGGGGAAGGGCAGCAAACTTAGACAGCCCCAGCTGAACCATACCTCCCAACTGTCCAGATTTTCAAAGAATGAATAGATGTTTTGCTTCTTATTTTTGATTTGTCCCTCATAAAAATTTGTGGTTTTCTGGCAAATCATTTAGGAATTAAGTCACTAAATAATGACACACCTAGTTTCAGACTTCATAACCTTCAGAAAAATGCATGCTAAAGTAAGACCTGTTCTATCAACTGTTCCAGTTTATAGAAGATAATTTTTTAGTACTGTTTATATGTTCCCCCCAATATATTTGGCCTTGTCCAGATTTATGTCCCAGTTTATACAAGAGCAATTTTTAGTACTGTTTATATGTTCCCCCAATATATCTGGCCTTGTCCAGATTTATTGCATTAACAGGTTGAGAGGTACATGCAAATAAATTGCTTTATAGAATTAGGCATAGCCAAACCTCTGAACTGTCCCTGATTTTGACTCAAAATGTTGCTCTTCCCCTAATGATCCCTCCACAAAATAGCAATTTTAGAAGAAAACATGGAGGGTTTATAATTAAGAAATAACTGTAATAATCAGATTACTTTTATTTCAGAAATGCATGTAGATTATTTTATTTTGTCAGCTGCTCAAGTTAGCAGTACTAATATTAAAGTGTCCCTTCTTTGACAGGTTCCCAGCTGTATTGTGTTGCTATTTTATATTTTTACATCACATTTTTGGTCCATTTTTCATAAAATTGTGTTTTTTTGGCAAATTAGTGACAAATAATTAAAGACTGAAGTTAGAAAATAATGACAGACATTTGAGTTTCAGATTTCATACCATTCAGAAAATTCATACTAATGCAAGACCTCTATTAGCTTTCTAAGGTTATAAGAGCGATATTTTAAAAATTGTCCTTATTTTTGGGCCTTTGTCCCATTTCTTTGTATGGCTTTGTCCAGATTTCTTGCTCTGAGGTTGAGAGGTATGACAAGTGTGTCAGGGCCATCACAAGTCAGCCAGAGACGTTTCAAACTGTGACATACTTGTTACACCCCACTCCCCCATTTAGTGATTCTGGATGTGTCGAAGCAAGGCAAGGAGTAGTTATGCAGTGTAAATGTGCAGAGAATCCCACCCATCCAAGGTAGACACAAGTACTAGATTGGCTTTTCATCTGTCCTTGATTTTTGCAGAATGGTCTGGTTTCTGTCATATTTTTTGTACTGTTGATTTATGCTTATTACTCAAAGTGCATGTTGCTCTGTGTTTAAGTAGCAATACTTTAATGACCATCAGGTAAGCTTGGCTGAGATTGCAAGATGCAAGTAAGCTTTAATAAGCATACTGCTAAAGAATTGCCAACATTGAAAGCCTTACTGTTGCCATGTAGAGAATACTTAACTAGATAATGTATAAGCCTTGGGTATTGAAATGCATATGCCAGTATTTGTAATAAAGGACAGAATTACATTATTTTAAGAGTCTCATTACACTTGGAGACTTACAGTCATCTCTGCAGGCTTTAACCATAAACCGAATGCCAATCGTGTGGTCTATAACCTGTACAGTAATCCTTTTAAGCAATGTATCTTGAGCTTATTTCTTGTTTGCTTTTCATTTTTTACTTTGATCATGTTTTCCCCATGAAACAAGTAGATGTCAGGCAGCAGGTCTTTTTTTGGATAAGGAACATTTTTACAAGTGGGGGCATCAGAGATTTCTACTTTCAGCATGTTACTTGTTACTGTAATAAAGCTGAATATAAATTATAATTAGAACTGCAGTGCAAGAAGTGGTTTGAGTTGAGTGCTGCTTGTTTTTCTTATACTTGATTTTGACTGGCATTCCATTAATGTATTTAAAAAAAAGTAATTTATTTCTTCATGCCTCACAACCTTTTTTGTTTCCGTCTAGATATTAAGCTGTCATGCAGCCAATGCATTGAAATATTTTTATTCTTCTACACTTCATTTTGTCTTGATTGGACTCTCATGACAACTGTTTGGCACCCAATGCAGTATATTTAGTTTTTGTGGTTTGCTACTACAGGTGTTTGTGTGTGTGGTAGGGAATACCTCAGGCTTGAATCCTGTACCTTGTATGCAGGTTTTAAAGACCTTAATTCCCTACCCACCACCATTTGTGAAAAAAAAACTGCAGATTTTTTCCTCATGTTTGATCTGATCTGTTCCTCATAATATCTGTGGTTTGTAAATGTAATGCTTGATATTTGATGGGGCAGTTGTAGCATTGTTGCCTCACAGCTGCAGGTTCTCAAGTTTGCTTCTTGGCTGGGGTGCCTTCTTTGTGGGGTCTTTATCTTCTCCCTGTGTTTGTGTGGGTTTGCTTTTGTGCCCTCCCATGTTACAAAGACATGTCTGCATTATTTCTTCCTGGGCCTCTGCTGAATTTTTTTTGTTCCAAGTCAGACTGTCCCAATTAACAAATGTTAAATAAAATTGACAGGCATTTGAATTTCAGACTTCAGGTTTCTGAATGTTTAAGTCTTTGCATATTTGATGGTGCAGTGGTAGTCCTGTTGCCTCACAGCTATAGGTTTTCTGGTTTGATTTTTGGCTGGGGTGCCTTCTGTGTGGAGTCTGCATTTCCTCCCTGTGTTTGTGTGGATTTGCTCTGGTGCCCTGTCATTTTACAAAGAAGTGTCTGCAGTATTTCTCCCTGGGTCTCTGCTGAAAATTGTTTTTATTCTGTCAGCAGTAAAATTGACAGGCATTTGAATTTCAGACTTCATGTTCTTCAGAAAATACATAGTAACACAACCTTTTATTCTAGCAATTTTCTAAGTTTATAAGATGAATATTTGAAATTTGTCCCTATTTTTGGACTGTATTCCCTCATTATTGGCTTTGTCCAGGTCTTTTGTGCTAAGGTTGACAGCTATGGCAAGAACTGAATTCACTGAATGTTTGAGGGCTGTATTCCCTCATTACTGGGTTTGTCCAGGTGTTTTGTACCAAGAGGTTGACAGCTATGGTGAGAACTGAATTCACTAAATGATAACCATTTAAGTTTCAGTCTTCCTCTTTTACAAAGCAGCTGATTTGGTGTAGTGGTATGTTGCTCTGTTTTGCACAGGGAGCTTGGCAGTAAAATGTATGGTTCTAGCAACTTTCCAAGATTATACAAGCAATGTTTGTGTCCCTGGTTTTTGGCCTTTTGACCCCCCCCAATACATTTTGGCTTTTTCCAGTTTTCCTGTGCTGCAAAGTTGAGTATTGAGTAGATTTTACAAGGAGCTGAGAGCTGCAGGCGAACAGAAGTTTAGTGCTGCTTAAGTGAAGTTGGTTTGCCTTGTTAATAGCACAAGTTGTGTACTTGTCTTTGATGCAGAAGGCTGTGGGTTCTACTCCCACAAGGGGTGGATGCTGCTGTACTGAGAATGTTCTCCTTGGTGAAGATACTAACTATGAGTTCGTTATCAGTTTGCCATCCATTTCCTCTTGCAATATTACTAGCTTATCATTTTTTAATGTAATATAGGCAATTTATTCCTGAGGGGCAACAGGCACTTTATTTTTCGATGAAACCATGAAATATAAAGGTGTTTGCTAGCAGCAACCTCTTCATTAGTTACAGATTTCTTTAATGTGGAATTATTTAGATGACTTTTACTTCTTCAGAGATAGTGCATATTTACTGATAATGGACTGTAGAATAGTGCATATTTACTGATAATGGACTGTAGAATTGTGCATATTTACTGATAATGGACTGTAGAATTGTGCATATTTACTGATAATGGTGGACTGTAGAATTGTGCATATTTACTGATAATGGTGGACTGCGGAAGTCTGAGTAGACTTTTATGATAAATGTTCTGAACTGGGCAGTTTTGTCATTATGGGTGCATGCATTTTGTTTCATTGTTTACTGGAAAAATGTTCAAAACAAATTTAAAACGCCCTCTAACAACTGTAATATATTGTACAAGGAATATAATTTAGTACAATGAGGAAGGTGTATCAAAGCGCACATGTATGTTTCATATGCAAGGGGCCTATGATTTGAAAACAGCCCAAAATTAATCTTTATCTGCCACTGGCAAAATGTATTTTCTTTGAATGTGGGTTTCAATGCTGTTTCAATGAATGTGAGTTTCAAGAGCAGATAAGTTTTAATGCTAAGTTTTCATTGTGAGGCTGCATTGCTTTGTTTAGTAGATGACTTAGTGTTTGTGCTGTAAAATACAAAATAAAACTTTAAAATGAAGTCCAACTCATCATACAAGTAAAGCAGTATGCACATTAGTGTTTATGGTAAATGGAGTGAAATAGCCAAGTAATGGTTCATAGGAATGGCTGCAGAGGCTCTTCAACCGTGATTTTGTCAGGGGGGAAGGGCAGCAAACTCAGACAGGCCCAGCTGAACTATACCTCCCAACTGTCCAGATTTTCAAAGAATGAATAGATTTTTGCTTCTTATTTTTGGTTTGTTCTTCATAGAATTTGTAGTTTTCTGGCAAATCATTTAGAAATTAAGTCACTAAATAATGATACACTGAGTTTCAGACTTCATAACCTTCAGAAAAATGCATGCTAAAGTAAGAACTGTTATTCTATCAACTGTCTCAATTTATACAAGAGCAATTTTTAGTACTGGTTATATGTTCCCCCAGTATATTTGGCCTTGTTCAGATTTACTGCATTAACAGGTTGAGAGGTACATGCAAATAAATTGCTTTATAGAATTAGGCATAGCCAACCTCTCAACTGTCTCCGATTTTGGCTTAAAATGTTGCTCTTCCCCCTAATAATCCCTCCGCAAAATAGCAATTTTGGAAGAAAACATGGAGGGTTTACAATCAAGAAATAACTGTAATAATCAAAGTTATAGATTACTTGAAATGCATGTAGATTCTTTTATTTTGTCAGCTGCTCAAGTTAGCAGTACTAATATTAAAGTGTCCCTTCTTTGACAGGTTCCCAGCTGTATTGTGTGGCTATTTTATATTTTTGCATCACATTTGGTCCATTTTTCATAAAATTGTGTTTTTGGCAAATTAGTGACAAATCACTAAAGACGGAAGTTAGAAAATAATGGCAGACATTTGAGTTTCACATTTTATACCCTTCAGAAAAGTCATACTAATGCAAGACCTATTCTATTATCTTTCTAAGTTTATTAGAGCAATATTTAAAAATTGTCCTTATTTGTGGGCATTTGTCCCACTTCTGTGTATGGCTTTGTCCAGATTTCTTGCTCTGAGGTTGAGAGGTATGACACATGTGTCAGGGCCATCACAGTCAGCCAGAGACATTTCAAATTGTGACATACTTGTTGCACCCCACTCCACCATGTACTGACACTGGATGTGTCCAAGCAACGCAAGGAGTAGTTATGCAGTGTAAATGTGCAGTGTGTCTCCCCCCCCCCCCCCCATCCAAGCTAGACACAAGTACTACAGTGGCTTTTCATCTGTCCTTGATTTTGTAGAAAGGTCTGGTTTCTGTCATATTTTTGTACTGTTGATTTATGCTTATTACTCAAAGTGCCTGTTGCTCTGTGTTTAAGTAGCAATGCTTTAATGACCATAATGTAAGCTTGTCTGAGATCATAAGATGCAAGTAAGCTTTAATAAGCATACTGTTAAAGAATTGCCAACATTGAAAGCCTTTCTGTTGTTGCCATGCAGAGAATACTTGACTAGATAATGTATAAGCCTTGGGTATTAAAGGACAGGATTTCATTATTTTCAAAAGCTCATTACACTTGTTGGAGACTTCCAGTCATCTCTACAGACTTTACCCGTAAACTAAACAGAATGCCAATCATGTGTGGTCCATAACCTGTACAGTAATCCTTTAAGCAATGTATCTTGAGCTTGTTTCTTGTTTGCTTTTCATTTTTTACGTACATGTTTTCCCCATGAAACAAGTAGATAGTTGTCAGGCAGCAGGTCTTTTTTGGATAAGAAACATTTTTACAAGTGGGGGCATCACAGAGATTTCTACTTTCAGCAAGTTACTTGGCACTTTAATAAAGCTGAATATAAATTATAATTAGAACTGCAGTGCAAGGAGAAGTGGTTTGAGTTGAGTGCTTCTGGTTTTGCTTGTACTTGATTTTGACTGGCATTCCAGTAATGTATTTAAAAAGTAATTTATTTTTTCATGCCTCACAACCTTTTGTTTCCATCTAGATATTAAGTAAGCTGTCATGCAGCCAATGCATTGAAATATTTTTATTCTTCTACACTTTTGTCTTGATTGGACTCTCATAATGATGGTTTGCCATGCCACCCAGGGGGGTGCATTTAATTAAAGTTAGTTTTTGTGGTTTTGAGCATAGCTCCTCCCCTTTCTGGTTGGCCACACCCCTTCCCCTTGACCCCACCCATTCAGCTGGCTCCTGCAGCCCTCCTTTGATTTGAAGTCACCAGCCGCCACTGTTGAATACTTAACATAATATTGGACTAAAAGACAGTTGTTATAAAGAAAGAAGACATTTGTAATGTATAATGTGTGTAAACGGAAAATGTTAACATAGTTTGTTTCCATTCCTATTAATGTATGTGTGCCTATGTCTTAAGTGATAATTTGCTAAAAGTGTTTAAACACAAAAAGCAATCAAACTGAAACAGGTACCTGCATCTGTAACAACCAAGATACAGTGGTCAGTCATCCCTGTTCTGAAGTGTAAGCCTCAGGCTCTCTGGAAAAAAAAATCTGAAAACTGAACTGCAGGCTTTATTACCTGGAGAGAATGAAGCTTTCTAGCTAAAGCCTACCCCTTTCCTATTAACAGTACATGTAAGCAATTCCAATATCAAAACAGACTAGAAGAGGCTAGCTAAAGAAATCATTGCCATGTTGGTGGAAAAGGCCCAGTTAGTAAACCTAGTACAGATCAGTCTTCTCCTATATCAGTACCTACAAAATTTTCCTATAAATCAAGAAAGATCCTACCTCAGTTATATGAAAAATACAACAGCAATTCACAGTTCAATGCCTTCCTACAAAATATATTCAATGAAAATGTGTTCTCTCAATCTTCAGAGTCCAACAAAGGTGCAAAATGTAATTACTATGAACATTGTTAGTGAAACCTACAACTGGCCAACATCTCACATTTCCTCTCTTAAAACAGACTATCAAAATGGTTAAAAGGCCATAGAATCAATGGGGAGAGTTATTCCTCAATTCAAGAATATTCAAGATTTACTGAAACAAGATTTTAAATATTCTGCTGTTCAGCCACCAGCTGTCAGGTCAGCTGGCTTTTTGTATAAATCTGACAAGAGCAAAATATTTTCTCTATTATATGAGGTCATATCTTGGAAATTTGGTCATACTAACATCTGAGCCCAATAAACTCACAATCCCTCAAGGTCATTAACCCTTCTCCAGACAGAATAGGCAATTGGATAGTGTAGGAAGTTGTACTAGAACTGTGGGAAGAGCTGAGGAATAGCATTTTAAAGTAAGGAGAATGGGTTAATCTTTAATTGTGACAGCTGCCAATTGTGTGGTCTGTGACTGTTTTTTTTTATTTTCCCTACCATTCCCCTGCCCCTATTGCATTCTCACTGGCTCTTACACACACACACACACACACACACACACACACGCGCACGCATGCACACACACACACACACACACACACACACACATTTACTATTAAAATCTCAAAAGTGAAAATAAAAAATGTACTTATGAGCGAAGTGTTTCGCCAAAAGTACACATCACCTAACAGCCCTAATGTCGAAAAACAGCTGTTAATGCTGAAAATGTCGAACATGACATTTTCAGCACTTAACAGCAATCCCACCCTTCCTGTAACTCCCTAACTAGGAAACCTAACATCCCGTTTATGCAGGGGGGCAAGCCTCCCTGTATCCCCCTGTGGGGGGCACAACCCCCCCACCCCCCCTAACTATATATTCCAGCTCTGAGATTGTACTACAGTGAGCAAAGGGATGTATTTCCCTTACCGCACTGTACTGTGATAGTTGTACATAATCGAACATTATATTTGTGAATGCACAGACCATTCGCAAATATTCCATTCGATTATGTGGCTGACACACATATGAACTATTCAAACATCTGTAGTTTGGATAGTTCATAGGCGTGCAATGCTACGCCGACTTTTTAATAGTAAACGACATACACACACACACACACACACACACACACACACAAGAAAGGAAAAAAAATAAAAAGGAAAAAAAAACTGGGGATTCAAGAATAAGACATGTAATGACTATCACAGACTAGACAAGAAGAATGGATGAGCGACTCATGAGTTGTTCAGGATGGGGAGTTGCTGTTTAACTCAGGGAGCTTTGGGATAGCACTGAATGTGGAGTGTGCAGCAGAATGGAGCAGATTCACAGTAGAATTCTGGAACTCGAGATGTTAGTGGACTAGCTACGAAGGTGTGAAAGGGGAGAGTGGGACAGGATGAGGTAGAAAAAGTTCGCAAGTAAGGCACAGAATGAGAACATGGGCAGAGGTTGTCAAAGAGGTACAGGAAAACAGAGTGGCACACAAGAGGTTACAGGAGATAGTGTGCAAAGAATCTATTTAGAGACATAGGAGGAGGAGGCCAGTGTGGAAAATGAGACGCAAAAATTAGTGACAAGTAAAAAGGAAGAGATAGTGTATGTAGTGGTCAGGTAGGAACTAGCACTGAAAGGTGAGTGGTAGGGAAATGGGCATGGAGCATGGATGGAAACTCAATGAAATGGGAGCGGCAGGGGCCAAAAGAGAAAGAGCAATGAGGAGGTCTTGCAAGAATGGTAATGACATAATGGAGAAGAGCTTACATGCGCTACATGGAGGGACACAACCTGCATAAAATATGTTAGACTGAAAATGGCAAAAATGGCATGGAAATGTTTTAGCCAAAAGGGGTGGTGGCATGGGGCAAGAAGTAAAGGAGAGGAGAGCTGTTGTGAGGAAAGAGAAGAGTGTGTTGGTAACTAAAAGGGGGTCAGGAGTCTAAGCAAGTGACAGAAAGAAAGACCAGATTTCAATGTAATCAATCTTAGGATTCAAACGGAGTAAAACATAGGAGGAGGTGAACTAAGTGATTCTTAATTGGGAAGACTGAATGCATACTGTGGTGTCTCTGGGAAATGATCTGTTACAAGAGACAGCTGAGGTGGTAACAAGCAGGGCCAGGGAGATGTCAAAATAGATGTCAATGAAGGAGGCTTGATGCAGCATTTTTAGAAGCATTGCCTGTACTAGCAGTCGGCACTAAAAGGAAAGAGAGGATTAGGAAATTTGCTGCAGATTCAGAACATAGTAGAGGAATAAACAAGGGTGAGTCAGACCATGTTTGTGAAGTCTTACTCTGCAATCCAAGGAGTCTGAGTAGGAATTGGGGACAGTTACAGGAAATGGTGCTGGAGGTAAACATTACTTTTAGAACTGAAACATGGGCCAATGATAA
Organism: Protopterus annectens; assembly: GCF_019279795.1. Taxonomy (NCBI): domain Eukaryota; kingdom Metazoa; phylum Chordata; order Ceratodontiformes; family Protopteridae; genus Protopterus; species Protopterus annectens. The sequence goes on from NC_056733.1 coordinate 612,932,670, forward strand.
GACAGGATGGGACACAGAGGTGTCTGGATATAGGTTGTTCAGGAATGACAGATAAAGGAGAAATGGTGTTCGTTCATTAGTGATGTATATAAATGAGAGGTTAGAGAAGAGGAAAAACCTCAAACCAGAAATGGAGAAAGGACACAGCAATGGTTAGATGGTAGGTTACATGCCCTGACGGTTAAGCTGGGAAGGGGGCTAATGAATTGATATAGTATATTTCCATCAAGAGCCACAACAAAAGAGGAGGAGACAGGAAGGCAGACTAAATGAGTGGGGTAGGAAGGAGAGGGCAATAATCATGGGGGATCTGAATCTGCCAGGAACAGTATGGAACATTCCATGCTCCAGAGTAGCAAGGGAGTTGGAGTTGACTGAGATCATAGACCATTAGGGGGTGCAACAAACTGATGCAGGACAGTTTGGAGTAGGGGGAATGGTAAAAATAAAAAGATAAGGATGATGGTATAGGACTTTAGAAAAGAGGATTATACTGTGCTGAGGAAGGTGGTCAAGAATGAATTAGAAGGCTCTAAGCAAAATGTGGGACTAAACAAGTTATGGGAAAAGTTTGAGGATGGACTATACATGACTATGAACAAGAGTATGAGGAACAAGCAAAAAGAGGGAAAGAGGAAGGTGGATAATGTAGCAAATAGGAATGTGGCCTTAGCAATTAAGATAAAAAATAGGGCATACAAGAGGTACAAAGGGGGCATTGGAAGGTACAGTGGTGGTGGTGGGGCTATAAAAAAGGCAATAAAGATGTTAAGGCAGCAAAATCTAAAGTTGAAAGACAGCCAGAAGGGTTCCTTGACAGAAGCATGGGCATTTTAGGTACATAGTAAAAAAAGGAAGGGAAGGGCAGAACTAGTAAGGTTAAGCATATATGGGAAGGAGATCAGATATTACTGGGAAAAATAACAGGTATTAAATTACTACTTTGCATCATTCTACACAAGTGAAAGCAAGGAAGTGCCATGCGGAGAGGGAGGCATAGCAGAATAAGGAGAATACTGGAAAAACAAAAGGACAGAGACAGAGTGAAGTTTTAGGGGAACTGGATACCCTCAGGAAGGATACAGCATAAGGACAACATGTGCTACTCCCAATAGTCCTCGAAAATCAGGCCAACGTGTTAGCAAATTAATGATGAATCTCTTCAACAGATCATTAGCCAGTGTGAAATTGTTGAAGAACTGCAAGACGGCAGAAGTGGTTCCCTTACACAAGAGGAAGAATAAATATGTGGAGCTACAGCCATTTACTGTAGCAACAGTGGCAGGGAAAATTATGCATAGAATACTGAGGGAAGACTGGTAGCACTTCTAGAGGACAACAGTCTTCATGCCAACATGGGTTCGTATTTAGGAGACGCTCAGTCAAACACGATCCAGTTTTCTGACTGGGGTACAGGAGGACTTGGTAGGGGATAATAAGTAGTAGGTTCAGTCAGCCTGGACTTCAGCAAGACCTCTGACTTGGTCCCACACAGAAGGATTACAGGAAAACTAGAGGGTACGTGGATAGCACCCAGACTGGACAGCTGCATGGCTGAAAGGCATGACACAGAGGGATGTGGTGAAAGAGAGAAAAAATGTCAGGAAACAGGGAAATGAGCAATGGACTATAACAGGGGGTTGTCCTGGGTCCATCTGACTTGATTCAGTGCTCTTCAGTGTTTGTCTCAGACATACCTGAGGGAATGTAGAACAAGATCAATCTCTTTCCTGAACTGATCATTACTCAAAGAGAAATGCAGGAGTGAAGGAGCTGTAAAGGCTGAATAACTTTGCAAAAATGTGGCAGTTGAGGTTTGATGCAAACAAATGCAAGGTATTGCACACATAGGCCACAGCAAACATGGTATGAAGTTTCAACTGACAGAAGTGAAACTGATGGCAACAGAGTGGGATAAAGCTCTACAGATGTAAATCACATTTGGATTGAACCATCAGAAAGAATGTGAGAGGGCAGTGACAACAATAAATGAAATACTGGAATGTTTTTACAGATGGATGGAATACAGAAGCAAAGATGCAATGCTTCCATACCTCTCACTCTCTTTGTACTTGAAGTCTGGACAAAACTTGACAAAATGGGGGACAAAGGACCAAAAATAGTGACAGATTTTAAATACTGATCTTATGAACTTAGAAAGTTGCCGGAATAAAAAAATTTGTGTTAACATGCATTTTCTGAAGGATGTGAAGTCTGAAACTCAAATGCACATCATTATTTAGTGACTTCAGTCCTCAGATCATCCTAGTGATTTGCCAGAAAATCACAAATTTTATGAGGAACAGACCAAAAATATGAAGCAAAAATCTGGACAGTCTGCAAACATCTGGACAGTTGAGAGTTATAAATGCTTCCACCATACAGGTCCCTTGCTAGGCCACACTTTGAGCACTGAATGCAGTTCTGAAGGTCATGTAAGGAAATGGGGCACCCATCTCTTGAGAGGAATACAAAGGAAATAAATGAGAAATATTGGTAAGACTGAGGGGAATGATTATAGCTAAATGATAAGGGAGTTAGAACTCCTCTCAACTGAGTTCAAACAAGGAGGGAGGAAATTACTCTAATGCACAATATAATTTCAGGGAGACGTGAATGGGTCATTATGAACAGTAAGGACAGAGCTTAAGGAGGGAGCACTGGCAACAGACTGTGGGACTCTCTGAATCTCAGAAAGTATTTTCTCACTGAAAGGTTTTGGACTCATGAAATGGGCTACCAGAATGTGTAGTGGAGAGGGATTCTACAGAGGCATTAAATAGGACATATGATAGGTGGAGAAAGGGTAAAGGAGAAGGTAGGGATGGTAGACTCGTAGGGCACTTAAAAGGACAAACTATATTTGCTTAATGGCAGGAGGAGGCAATAAGGACATACAACCTAATTTATTATAAAAGATACGGGAAAAGGATTTTGACTTCTAGCACCTTAGCATTGAAATTCCATAAATATCAGACTCATTCTGTCTTCTAAAAATTCTGTTTAAAAGTACCCAGCTCTGTGGTATAAATGGATAAAGCCAGCATTATGACCCAGATGATTAGAGTTTCATTGGCCACTCAGTAACTGGAAGGGACAGGGAGGGGAATGTGGGAGTGAGTGGCTTAAATCACCTTACCTATCCTGTGGGTAAGATGGTGATCCTGGTCAGTCAATTGGTCCTAGGCAGGCAAAAGTCTGTATGACACTGAAGACTGAAGGATCAGGGGAAAATGAACTTGGAAGTCTCAAGTTACTGAAAGCACCCCTTGCTGATGTGTGCAGGAGAACACACATAAAGTGGGAGGGCACAGGACACTTTTGGGGTGATATGGGTGCTCATTTCAGCCTACATGAAGCAGGCAAGAGCCATACCAAATGCACACTCATGGGCAAAATGCCAGAAAGGGCACAAACCACCTCTATGGTCACCTGTATGATGATCTCCCTCGATAGCTCTTGCCCTCATTAGGAAATACCCAGGATGGGGGAAAGAATGGGCTAGTCTCAAAGGGGAAGGCTTGATAGTTGACAGGCACGGTGGAAAAGCAACTAGAAAACAGTCTGTTTCAAAATGCTAACAGCTAACTGTTCTCTTAAGACAGCTTAATCCACATTTTAAGAAGTTAGCTGCCACTATGATGCTATAGATGCAAGATCCACCAAAGCAAACTGGGAAAAATTAGAATGGGAAAACATCAAGCAATCCCAGCTGACAGGGGAGGCACCTTAACAATGTATATGGATGTGGAGTGGGGTAACTTCACAGACTTTGAAAAACTTAAGAAAGATCTGTTAAGTAGGACTGGGGTAACTTTTGAAGTGGGCTTTTAACCCTGACAAACTGGTAGATGTATTACCTAAAACATATTTTAAAGCTTTGGTTAGAATATGAGAGTAACAGTTAAAATAAAATATTACAAATTCTAGCTGTGGACACCTTTGCTTAGTACTATAAGAAACTGGGTGCAATAAACTGATTTCAAGAACATTGACAAGGTAGTTGCATTAGTAAAATACACAATGTTTAAAACTGAATTTACTGATTCTGTCTAAAGCTGTTTGTCATGCTGCCAGCCCAGCTATCTGGAATTTTGTAAATAATCATGTCATTTGTGAATATCAGCATGATTCATATGGTTGTCTTACAAATGTAAGAGAACTATATGTTATATGTATATTAAACTACTGGTACAGGTGTGTGTGTGTGTTGAACAGGGTTTGTATACTACTGAGCTTCAAGGATGTGTCCACAGTGTACCTTACTGAAAAAGAACAGAAATGCATATAAACTATACACCTGTACAAATGTATATTATTTTTTAACAGTAGAAGCTAGAACATAAAATGGTTAGCTTGCAAAACTTCAAGAAAATAAGTTGAAATTAAATTGTTTTACGATTGTGGTATAAAAGTTAGTTTCAATGCAGCAAGGAGACAGGATGTCTAGAACTAGGGTGTCTTCTGCATTGTTTTGTTAAGTGTTTTATTGTTTTATGCCCTCTAGCAGGTGCAAACATCTGAAGGCTATGTATTCTCACAGTGAGCTGCTAAATTCTGTTAGTTTTGACAAAAGGGGTTAGCTTGGAAACTGAAGTCAGGTGACAAAAAGTGATGTCATCCAAGCTAACCCAGCAGTAATATTTGATATTAATTTAAGAACTTTCTCAGAGAGAGACTGGGCATTTTGTATTTTGTCTTGGACCTAGCAAGAACATTCACTCATCATTACCATCTGCACTTGCCTTGCTGTAAGTAAGCTTTAGGGCATAGCATCTCTTTTAGATATAGAAAGGAACATAGTAAAGTTTAGTTTAGATATTTTCTGTATTTATTTGAGACTGTCTTGCAACGCTGTTTTAAAATATTTCCTGTGATTTTGAACTCTGACGTTACTGTGCTTGTATACTGAGTATTGTCTTGTTCTTTTATTATTTATTATTAAATATATTAAACCTATTTTTGTGGCTGATATTTGTGAGACATATTTAGGCTCTTAGAGTACTTGCATATGCATTTGGTGACACTGTACAGGCCCCTTCTAAATAGCCTTGCATGTCTTGGTCAGACTACCATTTAGATAATAGTAACATTACACAGTAGAATTGGACACCCTTTGTAAGGGCCTTATAGTAGCTGATAAGTAGGGGTTGGTGGCAGTGGAAATTACCTTACAGTCTGGACAGAAGGGGGCATAGCTAGTAAACCTGTGCTAGCTTTCTCCAGGTGTGTGTGTGTATGTGTGTGTATTTGTATACAAGTCAAATCTCAATGTGTGTGTGTGTGTCAGCTACTTGGGCAGGGACACGAAGCACTGGTTGGACAGATAGGGTGTTGGAGGTTTTGTCTTGACCACTCAGCTGAGATCTCAACGCTATAGCTGTGCCAGTGGGGAGCCTTATCGGGATCTGGAGAAAGAGGGAGAAACCAGCTCCAGACTGACTGTGGTCTCTTGTGTGCACTTAAGGGAAATTGCACTTTACTGTGTGTGTACTTGTCATCCTCCCAGTGTGTACATCCCCTAACTTTTGTCGTGGGGGAGAATTGAGGTTCCTTGATTACTGGGCCAGTCGCAGCTGTAATAAAAATGTGCCCTCTACAGTGAACCGGAAAAAGAGTAATATGTTAAGTTCTTTCAAATGTTGGGGAGGCATAACCTTGCTACATTCTGTTCCATTAGGACTGAAAAGAATGCTAGAAGTAATGTGAAAACTGATAAGCATGCTACAAATTAAGCTGTTTGAAAGATCATATTTAAAGGAGTGAAACATGTTTTTCTTTTCAAACAAAAGTGTTAGCATGCATCTTTATGTTTGCAAACATTTTTTATATGAAAAGAAAAGTGTGTTTTGAAGCCTTTAAAAATATAGTTTTAAATATTCCTTCTGAAAGAGGAAGACTAAATATAGTAAGTCAGTTTTATGGAGTTAATATTCATAGAAGTGTAGAAAGCAATTACATCATTCATGGTTCAAGCTCTAACACAGCTGGATTAGCTTAGGTAAATAACTGTAAAACCCGGAATTACGTAACTCCTCCCTGCCCTCCTATGAATATTAATGCTGTAAACACGGCTTACTGCATTTGGTCTTCTGTGTTTGGGAGCAATATTTTAAAAAATGATTTTTAATGCATGGGTAAGAAATAACCTTTGTTTTTTTTTGCATAAAAAAGTGTTTGCATGACTAATGATGCATGCAAACATTTTTTTATACAAAAAAACAAGGGTCATTTTGTATCTTTAGACATGCTCTTTAAGTCTACAGCTAGAGTAACTGTGACAAAAGTATGCTACTGTAAAGCAATTGAGGTGTATTGTTTTTATGGAAATAAGAGAAGTTCAAGCTCTGCTAGACTCTGGCAGCATGATTACCTGTGTCAAGGATTCCCTGGTATGTAAGCATAAGATTTAAAACACACAAACAAAAAGTTGAGGTAATACCTTTTCTTGGTGATAGAAGGAAATATCCATTCACATATGTGGATAGTCACACAGATTAAGCAGAACTTACATCCTGTGGCTGTAGCCACTGATCTCACTCAATGTTATATTACAAAAGATATTTTCCCATAAAAAAGCAATGTACAAAGGTTTAGTCCAGATAAAATCACCTTAGGTAGCAGATCTAGAAGACTCTCTCTCCCTCATGCCCTCCCAGCAGGAGGAATAAAGACTCCTTGTTGAAGTTTCAAGTAGTTTATTCAGTGAAGCAAATTGATGGAAAAGTGATCTTGTTCTAATATATTACATTCAACATATCAGTTATTTAAAGCCACTTACAGACAATGGTGGGCGGATCCCAGGGAGCTGATGTAAATCTGGGAGATGGAAACTCATGGAGCAAAGCCCAAAGCTTAGAGGTTCATCCCTTATTTAAATATTCCTAAAAAACTCATAGGAATTTACTACCTCAGCAGCATGTGGAACCTCATTTGTAGTTAAAAGGTTTTTATTTTTATTGCTATTATTAACAAACAAAAAAATGACAGCATACAATGAGCTATCACTATAGAACTATATTTAATAAATCACTTTTGACTGACCTTTATCAAGTCCATTTAATAGAGTGGTTCGTAATGTAGTTTAGAGTTTGATAACTGAAAATACCTGTTTTTATGATGCTATCACCAGAATTAACACATTTTATATCACATGTAATATGAGAGGCTGTCTGCCTTTGTGGGACTCATATCCCTTGAAGCAAATTATGAGTTTTATTACAGAACTTTTTCCAGTCTGACTTGTCTTTATCAGTGCTTGCATCACATACAATATGAGAGGCTGTGTCCACTTTTATGGGACTCATATTTTCTGAAATACATTACAAAAGACATATGTTTTTGTTTGGCAAAAAGGATTAAAGTACCTGCTTATGGGGCTCTCTTCTTCCCGATGAAAGCAGCCTTTTATATGGAGAGACAGAGAAGTCTCTCACAGGTTGCCACTTCTCTGGAATAGACTACCAATTCACATCAAACAAAGTCCCTTTCTGACCAAGATGTAAAAGCACTAAACACAAACCAAGGAACACAGAAATTGGAGAAGGGAATCCAAATAAGTCACAAAGCAGGTATTCCAAACACAGGTTTATTAAATCCAATCTGATTAAGCGCTTTCATCAGCAAATTTGACTTGATAAGAATAATGAACATTAAAGCCAAGTTCCTTATATAACCTCCCCCAGCACAGATGACATGACACCACATCCTCAATCTATAATACATCACATCCTAGATGAAATAAAACATATAATAAACCTGTTAAAAATTAGGTACTATAAAATATATAGATATCAATATGTCTCCATACACTCTACTCGTACTATTTTTTTAACTCTTAACCTCAGTGTTCATCCTTTTAAAATCCTCCAGGCTTTTACTGCACTGTACCATTGTCAGTGACTTTTATTTTACTATGATAATTGCTATTTTTTATTATTATAATACCTAACGTTTGTGTATTGTTTGTACTTATACTTTTGAAACATGTCTTTGGAGCTTTTCTCCCTGGGCCTCTACTGAAAATGGACATATATCCAGTTAGACTAGCCTGGTCAACAAATGTAAAATAAAATAAAATAAATAAAATAAAATAAATAAAGAGGAGGTACTCACTTAGAGCCACACTAGATGGCTCCCAATTTTTGAAAAATATATGCATCCAGAGAAATAGCTTAGAGTGGAAACAAGTCACAGTGCTCATTTGTAAAAACATTGTGGATGTGCACAATTTGACACCTCAGAACTTTTTGTGTAGGCTTTTTTTGCCCATGGAATAAAAATCCACTAAGTGGTGAATGGCAGACTCTACAAAACCTTTAATAAAAATAACTATCTCAGATCTTTGAACATAGGCTAACTATGCCCATAGTGTAAAGAATGCAGCAGTATGGAGTGGGGCCCTAGGATAACATTTTTCACTGTACTGCAAATTACAGAAATTATGTTAAATGTAGGCCAAGTGACTAGAACATCTATGCCTGGGTGTTGTGGGGTATCCACCATGACAGGGAGAATGCCCCTGGTCTCAGAGTTTGGTTCTGTGGTGTTCCAGTTTGTGGTCTTCGCTATCAAGCCTCGTCCTGGGTCTAGCAGTTAATGAAGGTTCTTTTGTTCAGATTCTTCCTCTATTCATGTTAAAGGTTCATAGGTGTTTCCTATGCTAATGACCACAAGGGCCTTATTAAGCATAGCCATGAATCCCAAATCTCTGACAAGTTCTGGTACCCTTAATAAGTGTAAGCAGGGGCTCAGGAGGTGAAACATTTACAAGAAGGGGCCTGGGAGATTAACCATTTATAGGCTACTTGTGTCCACTAGAGCCATATGTGCCAAACCAGGGATAAATTTCCTGTTCCCCATCCAACTGTCCAAGTTACACTTGAATTGGGTTAGGGAGGAACTCTGCTTCATGTGGACAGGGAGCCTGTTTCAGAGATGAGGTAGTCTCTGGGATACATACCTATCTCTCCAGCTGGTCCTATTTATATCACAGGCAAGGTTTAAGTCTTTAGAATGGGTAATTCTGGTGCTGTTTGTTTTGCGGATATGCAAGGCCTCCATCAGCGTGGAGTCTGATAATGCCTTGAATGCCAGGCATAGACAGAATACAGGGAAAGAGCCTTGAGGTAGTCTGCAAAGGACATGTTACTTACGCCCTGTATTCTTTTATTGAGGAACCTCTGTGGACATTCCAGTTGTTGGATATGCCTGGTTAGGTACATTCCAAAGGGGACATTGTACTCAATGATAGGTTTGATGAATGCCGAATACAGTGGAACACTGACTTCCTTGGACCTAGATGCCATACCTTCATATATAAGTTGCACAACACAGAATGATTTCCTCACTGCTGTAGACATGTGATGGTCAAAGGCTAGATTACTATCTGTGTGTGTCCCCAAATCCCTGACTACTGGGTCAGCTCTTAGGGGTGTGTTGTCAATATGATAGCTACCAGGAGTGGATGACTTCCCAAAGAATGTGAAGGTGGTGAAGTCAGGAGTCTTGTGTTCAGATTCTTCCTCTCTTCATGTTCCAGGTGGTAAAGTCAGTGCAACAGAGGACTAGACAGCTCTGTGCCTAGCTAGGTAAAGAGCTGGAAAATAGGAGGGATCAGGTGGAAGGGCAGTTAACCAACCTCTGTTTCATATTAAAAGCAGCAGTTAAAGTTAATTACCAGTCAATGTCATTAATATTAAAGAAACAGAAGCCAATCAAGAAATTAAATCTGTAGATCACTGTGTCTACTTTTGTTCAGTTTGTCTGGTGAACTAGTAACACAGAAAAGAAGACACTATTTTATTATTATTATTATTGTGATCTCAAGAGTCCTCACTAACTGCTAGTACTCTTATAAGATCAATCATTGAATACAATGGCCCCTAACGTATGTACCTGGCTAGGAATATGCAACAAATGGAGTATCCTCAGAGATTCCTCACAAGAAGAACACATGGTGTGGAAAACAATTCCTATGCAGACCATCTCAATGTCTTGTCCTTGCATTCTGTCTCCTACAGGCTGCTGACAGGTAACCAAGTCTTTCCCTACAAAGCATCCTCTGATCAAGCCCTAATGGAACTATCATACATCCCAATACAAACTGCATCAGGAACACCCAATCTGGACCTAAACCTTGCCTGCCTACAACATAAATTGCATAAATTAGACACGCTGGAGGGACAGGTATGTGTCACAGGGACTCTCCCTTCTCTGGAACAGGTTCCCCATCCACGTGAAACATAATATACAAGCAACACCAGGAATAAAAATTAAAATGAGAACTTAATGGAGTACCAGAGTAACAGAAACAGCAAGAGAAGTTGTTAGAAAAGATGCTCAGACTAGGAGGACATAAGAGTCATAATGAATAGAGTGGCCTGGTAGTGTTAGTTCATGAACTTGATGGAAGTTATAGATGCTATAAGAACTTTAGGAAAATGAATAGCATTTCAAAGTTTGATCTCCATCTCATGGCCATAATCAAAGATCTTACAGAGAATCTAACAAATTACAGATACTTGGCAATACGGGACTTGACAAAGGGGTAGTGGCAGAAACTGCTTTCCCCTCTGCTAAAGAAACATCCTTTGTAATCCCTGAAAGTCTGCTTTGGCACCAAGCTATTACTTGGCCTACATGGTACTTCAGCCACCTTTCTGATTGATGGATAAAGTATTGAACCACCACTCACAATATACTGCTGCATACCTGCATGTTGTGGTCATCCATTCAACAGACTCTGGTCTCACTTATCCATAGTACAGGCTGTGTTGCAGGCTATACAACACAGGAATGACTGTGGATGCAAAGAAAAGTAAACAGGGCATGGTCTAAGCCAAGTATATGATACCTTATAGGAAGAGGGGTGATAGGACCACGACTGGAAAAAAACACTAGTCATAAAGAAGTGGCCTATACCTTCCTCTTAAAGAATGGTAGGCTCTTCTAGGACCAGATGGGTACTATAGAAAATATGTACCTAATTTTGCTACTACCTGTCCTTTGCCCTGACAAGGTACATTGCTCTCTTGATGCAGATAGAGTATTTAATGTGCGATAGAGTATTTAATGTGCTAAAAATTGATACTGCATTCTGAACTAATATTGACAACTGACTTTACTAACAAATTACCCTGTACGCAGATGCATCATAGGTGCATCTGAGAGCAATGCTGCCCAGGATAATTAAGGTGAGGAGTACTCTGCATGCCATATCAATTAAGGTATTTGGCCAGAGAATGAGAAAAAGAAAGAAATAAAGAGTGAAGTTAAAGTGGACTTTCTATTTCGTAATAGTACTTATTACGTAGGCATTTCAACTTGGTAACTGATCATGTCCCAGTTACTTTTTAAGTAGGTATTTCAACTTGGTCTGCATCTGGACTAGCCACCCAATGATATGAACATGGCTCAAGGTGATTTTAGTTACTATTCATGCAACAGCCAGACCCAATGTACAAATGGGGGAAAAGAGGGGTTGCTGCTGATTTCAACCTGGTAACTGATAATGTGCCATTAAGATGACCAAGTAATCAGAAAGATGATAATTCAAAGTTGTGCCAATAAGCACCACCCTTCCAACCCTTCCAGTACATAGTGACCCACAGGCCTAGACTAGCTGACAGGTTGTCAGGGTCCTATAACTCATCACTCTGAATCAAAATCATATGGTTTTGTGCTGGAAGGGATAGTTATAACATCCTGTGCATGAGTATGGGGAACATACCCTTGTGTGCCTTGTACCTGAGAAAGTCCCACACAAAAATAAAATGTATTAGCTAGTTAGTCAAAACCTGAACTGTCAATTCTGTGATATATAAAAAGTAGCTCTTAAAGGCCTATCTCAGTAATGAAGCATGACTATACACTATACATGCCCACATTGGTCAGGAGGATTACTTCCTTTCTTCTTCTTTTGATAAATGGGAATGAAACAAGATTTGCCCTGGGTAGAACTACATCAAATAACTTAATTAAAACTATGTTAATCATAAAGATAGAGCATTACTTTTAACTAGGACCCAGCAAGCAGAATAAAAAAGGAACAAACCGATGACTCCAGAGTTAACACAATTTGGAGTACTTTATTAAACAAAACGTAAGCGCTTTCACAGTTGATCTAACTGCTTCATCAGATGTTAAAAACACAAGGCAAAAGAGATTTATATAGGCAGCATTGCATCACTTCTCTTAATTAACTTATTAAAACCTATTTAAAAATGTAAAGTCATTTCACGTAAAAGCACATTGTCACATATTAACAAATGAAGCACAGTCCTATAGACATAAAATATACAAACATAAAAAACATGCATAAATAAATAAAAACCGATCTAATGCATGGAATTTATAAACTTGACAGACAGCAGATTAAACTATTAGACTAAGGAGTCTCTCTATTTTTCTCTGTTTGAATAAGCCAAACAAAATTAAATATTTAAGTCTTAAGTTTGGTCTGTCACTGAAGTCCACACAAGAAAAAACTTATGGGCAGATTCTGTAGAAAACTAAAGAATTTGCTCACAGGTAGAAAGGCCTATATTTAGAATTTGAACAGATTTCAAGCAATAAGATGATTTATCTTCCCATTACTACTATATGCCTGTCAAAGCATACCCTTCCTCTCTCAGAAGGGTTTCTTATTGAATTTAAAACAAATGATTGCCAATTTTATCTGGATGGTGGGGGGAACCTTTTATAACTAGGTACATCCTACTCTACCCTCTCCTTTTGGGAGGAGTGTTCTCTCCAAGTTTTGACTTACAGCTTGTCAATGCTCATAATATTAACCCTTAGGTTGGTAAATTTGGGCTACCAGTCAGCTTGGAAAGATATTTTGCTGTCCTGACTGGGAGGAATCCATCAGTTGTGTAATTGTCTTCATGTTTTTTTTTTTTTTTTTGGCATACTGGCGTATTATCAGGACCTTTATCCGAATAAGAATGTAAATAGATTAACAGGATATATCTCCATATGTGTCAGTATTAGTTCTTGGTTGATTGTTCTTGTTATTTCTTCTGGATGTTTCTTTAACTTTTTATATTTCTTCTGCATCATGTTCAAGAATAATATGTTCAATAAAAAATGTTATTTTGAGAAGAAAAGGCAGTCTGGAAACAGCAAACCAGGAAATATTTTTCTCAATCAATGGTTCAATGTGAGCAAATGCAGGGTCTCTACCTGAAGGACCAAGACTATCTGAGTTCAATAGCCCAATAGAGGCTTCTTGAGAAAGTACAGTTTTGTACCTACCATAAATGTAGATGTTCGAGGATTCCATTGCTGCAGTCCTTACTATTGGGTATAGTCCGCATCCAGTCGGCCCGAATACCAGAGTATAAGGCTGACGTCGGTCAGGGCGCATTAGACTGACGTCAGTACGTCAGGGTACTAATGCGCATGACCGGCGTCATATCCTCAGTCTTTTCTTGCCCCAGATGTCAGAAGACCCTAAAAAGACAAGGCCCAAAATACCTGCACCAAAACATGAACAATATATACAAAAATATAAGCAGGTAAACTTACCTACACAACCACCCCTAAACACAGAGGGGAAGGAGGGAGGGTAAATTGGACTGCAGCAATGGAATCCTCGAACATCTACATTTATGGTAGGTACAAAACTGTACTATGTTCTTCGTTTTCCATTGCTGCAGTCCTTACTATTGGGTAGAATCCCAAAGCAGAGGTAAGGGAGGCTGGCAAATCATAAAGAAGCAGGAGCTGACAACATGCCTTGCAAAACAGCTGTGGCAAAACCAGCCCTAGACTTAGAGTAGATAGGAAGGTGATAATGCTTAGAGAAAGTATGCACTGAACTCCAAGTAGCTGCTTCCAAAATATCCTTAGTTGCCACCCCCCGTAGAAATGCTGTTGAAGTGGCAGTAGCCCTAGTGGAATGAGGCCTAATCCCAGCTGGAACCTCCTTGCCATGATGGGAATAACAAAATGCAATGCAAAAGCCAATCCACCTAGAAATAGTTTGTTTTGACACAGGCCTGCCCTGCGAACTCAAAGCAAAGGAAACAAACAACTGCTGAGACTGCCTAAAATCCTTAGTCCTGCTTAAGTAATAACGCAATTGCCTGTGTACATCTAAAGTATGCAAAATCTTTTCCCCTTTATTTTGGGGGTCTGCATAAAAAGTAGGCAAATGAATAGTTTGGTTTAAAGCCACACTAGAAACCACCTTAGGCATAAAGGAAGGATTAGTACGTAATGATACCCTATCCTTATGGAAAATCAAAAAGGGCTCGACTGCCATAAGGGCCTGCAACTCAGACACCCTTCTTGCAGAAGTAATAGCCAACAAAAAAGCAGTCTTCCATGACAAATATTTCAATTCAGCAGTAGCCGCAGGCTCAAAAGGTTGTAGAGTAAGTTTTTCCAACACAAAATTGAGATCCCAAGCAGGAGTAGGAGCTCTACGTGGGGGTCTTATATTCCTTGCCCCTCTAAGAAACTGCTTGAACAAAGGATGCGAAAACAATGGTGGGTCACAATCATAGTGAGCTGAGATTGCTGCAGCATGAATCTTAATGGAAGAGAAGGACAGACCCTTGTCCAGTAACTCAGTAAGATATTGAAGAGCCATACTCAAATTAGGCTCAGAAATCTCCAAATTCTTTGCTCTACTCCAAAATAAAAATCTCTTCCATTTTGCTGCGTACACTTTCCTTGTACTAGGTCTTCTAGCTTCCCTAATCACATTTAAAACTTGTTGAGGAAGTTGAGACCTGCTGTGTTTCAACACAGAATATGCCAGGCTGTCAGATGAAGAGAGTGAAGCTTGACATTGAGCAGATGACCGTCCTGCTGGGATAACAGATGTGGAATCAAAGGTTAAGGCCATGGAGGCTTCTTTACCAGACTCCGTAGTAGAGGGTACCAGTGTTGCCGAGGCCAATCTGGAGCTATCAAAATCATCCTTGGCCTGTCCTGTCTGACCTTTAACAGTACCTTTGGAAGAAGAGGCAGAGGTGGAAAGGCATACACATGAAGGTTTGTCCAACTGAAAGACAGAGCATCCACTTCCCAAGCTGTGTGATGAAACCCCTTTGTGCAAAACTGTGGCAGCTGGTGGTTTAGTGGAGAAGCGAACAGATCTATGTCTGGAGTTCCCCAAGACACTGTCAATTTCTGAAATACATGAAGATCCAGTTTCCACTTGTGGGGATCCATGATTTGTCTGCTTAACATATCTGCTAAGGAGTTCTGTGCTCCTGGCAGAAACCTTGCCTGAAGAGTTAGGTGCAAGCGTGGGGCAGTCTCCCATAAAATCATTGCTTGCCTGCATAGAGGATAAGAATGTGTTGCCCCTTGTTTGTTGAAGTACCACATGACAGTTGTGTTGTCTGTTAGAATCAACACCTGCCCTGGAAGAAGTAACTCCTTGAAAGCCAGCAATGCGAACTGGACTGCTAACATCTCCTTCATGTTGATATGTAGATGCTGTAGTCTGGCAGGCCACTTGTCTTGTATCCACTTTCCATTTAGATGAGCTCCCCAAGCAATGTCTGAGGCATCTGTCGGTAAAATCTGACTCGCCTCTGGCCGGGTCACAGAGAGTCCCTTGTTTAGGTGACATTCCTGAGCCCACCACAAAAATTCTCTTTGAAGGCAAGGTATTATTTGAATGACAGTGTCTAAATACTGGCAGTGCTGTGTCCATACATTTTGAGATACCATTGTAACTTCCTCATATGCAGTTTGGCATTGGGAAGCACCAGAATACAAGATGCCATGAACCCTAATGCTTGTAGGACTGTCTCTGCAGTCAGCACGGACTGATGAGATAGTTGATGGAAGTAAAGTGATAGATTCTTTTGTTTGTCCGGGGTTAAAAAGGCCATCTGGGCTGCTGTATTCAGTCTCACACCCAGAAAGCACATGTCGTGAGAGGGTACTAGACTGGACTTTATTTCGTTCACAGAATACCCTAGGCATCTTAGCACTGCTATAAGATATTCCAGATGCTGTAGAAGGTCTTCCTTTTCTTGAGCCAGAATCAGGCAGTCGTCTAAATAAGGATAAATTTGAAGTCCTTGTAGCCTGAAGTAAGCTATCACTGGAGCCAGAACCTTTGTGAATACTCTGGGCAGTAGATAAGCCAAAGGGCAATGCAGAGAACTGATAATGAGAATCTCCAGCTCGAAACCGCAGATACTTCCTGTAACTTAGCCTGATAGGCACATGAAGGTAAGCTTCCACGAGATCTAAAGTTACCATCCAGTGATCTTTGCCCAGCAGGGGTAAAAGCTGTTGTAACGTCAACATCTTGAACTTGGGAATGTCCAGATAAGTGTTGAGGAGAGATAAATCCAAAAGCAGTCTCCACGTGTTCCCCTTCTTTGATACTAGGAACATGCGAGAATAAAATCCTAGGCCCCTTTCTGATACAGGGACTGGCTGAAAGATGTCCAACACCCATCTGTCTTGAGTAATTAAATCCCAATTTTCTTTGAAAAGAGACAGTCGTCCTTCCAAAGGAGCTGCCAGACGAGAATCTACTGGCAGCTGAAAAGGCAGGTCATTGGGTCTGTTTACGAAAGGACTGACCCCTGCCCTCACCAGAAGTCTGAGCAGGTGAACTCCCTGTTCTAGGCCTAAAGAACCTTGAGCCCTGCCCCTACCACGTCTAGACCTACCCCTAGACTGGGAATCATAAGCAGGATATGTCCACCCCTTAGCAGGCCAATTTCTACTAAACTTGGTGGCTGTACCTGCAAAAATCTTTAACAGTTTGCATAGACTTAGCTTTGTCCTCCATTTTCTTTAAAACTGCTTCCACAGGTGAACCAAACAACACATCAGACTGCTAAGGAGCATCCAAAATCCTTGTCTTAACATGCTCAGCCAAATTTTGATCCCTCAACCAGGCATGCCTGCGAAGAACAGAACTAGTGGCAGCCACCCTCGAGGAGGCCTGCACAGCATCAAAACCACATTGCAAAGAATGCTTGCCCACTTGTTCAGACACATAAACTAAATCCAGCAAGTCTTTACAATCAATACCTTCCGCCAAAGCATCCACCTTAGATTTCAATTGTGAAAGGAGATAATTTTGATATTTCAGCATGTGAAACTGACAATTCAACGCTCTCATGGCTAGAGTGGAAGAAGTATACACTTTCTTACCCCACCTATCTAACGCCCTTGCCTCTTTGTCAGTGGGAACAGGATTTTTAACCACAGAGGCCTTAACACCTTTAGGCCCCTGAGAAACAGTTTCTGGGTCCGCCCTAGGACTCTTAAACAAATACTTATGAGCTTGGGCACCCTATAGTACCTATCAGGTTTAACAGGAGCAGGAGGCAAAGAATCAGGGTTCAGGGAAGCCTCTGCAAAAACATCTTCCACCACATTCAACACAGGAGGTATAGCTAAGGGCCTATGCTGGGGTAAAACAAGAATTCCCTAAGCCTCTTCCTGGAATCAGAGTAATCCTGGCCTTCCCATTTAAAGTGCTCCCTCATGGAATGCAGAGTCTCTGAAAATGAAAAATCCTCAGGAGGAGAAGCCAAGGAGTGGCATCATCCACATCAGAATCAGAATAATGAGGATACTCCTGCAAATCT
The DNA here is from genome assembly GCF_019279795.1 of Protopterus annectens. Classification (NCBI taxonomy): domain Eukaryota; kingdom Metazoa; phylum Chordata; order Ceratodontiformes; family Protopteridae; genus Protopterus; species Protopterus annectens. The sequence continues at coordinate 612,950,252 of NC_056733.1, forward strand.
TCCGCAGAAGACTCAGAAGCCCCTGAACCCTGTTCAAAACTGTCAAACTCTGGTTCCACTCTAGGCCTCTTATCAGGAGGGCCCATAGAACCTCTAATCATAGTAATCAAATCTTCTGCCATTTTAAGCATATGTTTCTTAGGTACAGAACCCGAAGGCTAGGAGAAGCCCTACTGAAGCTGAAGTTGGCCTACCTCTAAAAGAAGTTTTGGCAACAGAAGGAGAGGCTCTAACTACTGTGGGAAAAGAGGGAAGAATAGTTACCTGAGAAGCCCCCTCAGCCTGGCCTGCCTCCTGAGAGGGTACATCCTGTAACAGTAAAGTTTCTGCCTGAGACTCCATAGAAACCCCTGGCAAAACCTCTGGCTCCATTGAGCCACCTAAAGAACCGGCGTCCGGGACTGCGGTTCATCAACCCTAGGCTTCGCTGTTTTGTCCTTGCGCTTCTTGGCCGAAGCGGGCGTCGGAGCATCCGTCGGCATTTTATAATTGCAACGCTTCCCAAACACTAATCTGGCACAGTCTAACCTCCTCTTAATAGTGCGTTTGTTAAACCTAGCACAAGAGCGGCAACCAACAACGTCGTGCTCAGGCCCTAAACAAGGTATACACAATGTATGGTAATCCCTATGAGGTATTTGTTTCCCACAAGAAATACAGTTATTCACTTTTTCTGACATCCGGTTAAATACTGAGGCAAAAAATGTTCCCCAACGGGTACTTAGCCAACTCTGATTCGGTCTGAAACTCCGGTTTCGGAAATATTTCAGAACGCCAACCTGCACTCGCAAAACTGCTTCTGCATCGGACCACGCGGCAAAAAAGACTGAGGATATGACGCCGGTCATGCGCATTAGTACCCTGACGTACTGACGTCAGTCTAATGCGCCCTGACCGACGTCAGCCTTATACTCTGGTATTCGGGCCGACTGGATGCGGACTATACCCAATAGTAAGGACTGCAGCAATGGAAAACGAAGAACATCTGGGCTTGGGACTAAACTCAGGTGAAGATTTATTTTCTTGTTTATGGAAGCTGATGAAATGGCCTGTCAGGGCCTACACTTGGGACATGTTTCCAAACATACTGTTTTGCTGGAAATGCTCTATAAAATCGGTCTTTATGGTGAAGATAAGCAAAGTACAGTCTTGTTTTTTGTTGAAAGCCAAGACAAGCATAATTTCTATTATTTTTTTCTGAAAACCTACACATTAAAGCTGTGCTTTAATGTAAAAGTTTAGCCTTCAGTGTTCTTAAGAATTAGTGAGAGTATATATTTAGCTTGCTGTCAGACAAAACATCACTGGATTTCTGGCTTAAGTTATGCTTATCTCTAGGCACATTCCAGTTGTGCCTCTTTGCACCTCTCATACAGAGGGCAGTCTGCCATTAATCATGCCACTTATTTTTTTTCCTTTTGTGCAAACCACCCAACCAATCTCACCATCAAATTCTTATAATTTACTTTCCTTATGTACTTCATTAAATTCTCCTTTACCTGCATTCCCTGTGTTACTTACTTCACTGCCACATAAGCCTTTAAATTCCCTCTCTCTCTCTGCAGTCACCACTTAGGTATCTCTTCCTCTCTTATAGAGTGCTCCATACTCTATCTTATCTCTCTTTTCTCCTAATAATCCCCTACACGCTAACTTCTTTATCTGCATGGTAAGTTTACAACTCATTCTCTATTAATTCCACCTTTCCTGAAGAACTCACCCTCTTCACCACCATTCTGTGTTAATTCCTTTCTAATCAAGATGCAATTATTAGTAATATACTTTAATTTGTAAGTGCCTAATTCTGAAATCACCGTTGTTGCAGTTCTGCTGTTGAAATATGCAAATATGTAGCTTTAGTGCCAGATTTATCCAAACATTCAAATATGGTACTGTAGTACATTTTTGATGTCATCTATTTACAAAATAATTTGCTGTTGAAATATTCAAGTATATATCCTAATTTATTTTCTGATTTTGATACCATCCAATTTCAAATAACCAAGTCTGACTGAAAGACTAATATTAATATGCAGTAACTTTTGCAATAGTTATATTTGCTTCCATCATTTCATAGTTTTTATAAGATAGATAATATATTCATACAGACAGTATATTCTAGTGAATCTACTGGCATTTTTAACATTACATTTATGCAAGGCAATTATTTAAATTGTTTTATGCCTATATTAGTTTCTGGAAGTTATATTTTTGCTCAAAGCTGCTATCAAAATCTTCTTAAAATGTGGGCTTAAGAGGACTTCCAAGATGGCTGCACACTGATAAACAGCTTAATTTCATCTCTCCCAGTGAGAAAAAAGAAACCAAGAAATAGCTTTCAGTAACTCTGCCCAGACTTAGTAAATTTAGTTAATAATTAATAAATACACTGTCTGGATGCCAGCAAAGAAAAAACATATAGCCTGAAAGGAAATCAGCTAGAAAAGGTAAAGAGAAAATACTGACTGGAAATAATCCTGCTCCTGTTCATAAAAGGCAGTTCTAGCTCCAGCCTTGGTGCAAGACATGGCTTCCAGTAATTTAGAGGAAAAATAAATCAAATGTATTCAGAGCTTTTAAAAATAAATAAAAAGTAATATATCAACTCAAATAACAAAAGGCTGGAAAAATGAAGGAAGCTTTAAGGAGTTATTCAAACAAACTGATAAAAATTCAAAAAAAGGTTGAAATGAAAAAAAGGCTGAATGAGTATGAAACTGATCAAGAGCTGTTTCAAATAATTGTAGAGTTAGAGGACAGATCAAGTGGTACTAGAAAAACTGGAAGGAACAGATTGGATTAGCTTTGTGAAAGCACAAATATATGACTAAACTAGTATTTCACAACAGGATTTGTTAACTGAAAGAGCACACCATGTATATGTTCCAGAAATGGCCATGAGAAAGCAGTAAATACCTATATTAGTAAAGATGCAATCACTCCAGCAGAAAGAGTTGATACTGACAAAACTGTGGCAGAAGAGAGTTTATTAAAAACTGGAGACGGCAGTGTGTTTGTAGAAAAGGTGTATTCACTGTACACCTGGCAGAAGATAAGCAAATTCATCCCAGCAATCAGAGAATGTTGAGAGGCAGTTTTGAGATTCATGCTGTTGTACACAGCTGTTTTCGGAATATTTTTTCCTGGAGGATCAAAGTCATTCTTGATGCAGAACAGGCTGAGAAGAAAATACAAAAGTTTGTCCAACAAAAAGTTTTCCAATAAACAGAGGGAGCTGTGCTTCTCATTCTTTTGATAATAAAGTTCATAGACTTACTTTGCCAGTGAAATCTTTTCCAATGTTCTGAAGGAAAATGCTTTTTTAAAGACAGAAAAAGTGCACAAGAGTTAACTAGAATTGGGAATTCTTTGGACTTGAACAGGTGTCTGGGGTTGTGAAATGCAGATAAACAGGAAGAATGCCAGCAACACTGAAATTAGTGAATAAATGTGAGACATAAAGCATCAATCACATTTGTGAAATATCACTTTTTTAGAAAAGGGGAAGATTGGACTTTTGTTGACTTTAATTTGTTGGAGACTGAAAAGCATATACCCCATTTCATGTCATTAATGTTTGGAAGTACACAAGGAAACAGTGGGATTAATTTAAGTAAAACATTTTTATTCTTATAATTACTTGTATAAAACACTTCATAACTGCATGTTATATAGTAAAGCATTTTCAGTTATTGCTGTATGTGATAAAGATACTTAAGTAAGCAAGTGCCCCTTTTCCTTCTTTTTTTAGTTTTAAGAAATGCATGTTTACAAAGTAAAAAGAGAAGAAAGGCTGTGCAAAAGCAGTTTTAAATTAATATGCTGTAATTTTGGGTTGTCGAGGTAGGGAATGGGATGTAAAAGTGTACAGATTATAATATATGTAGAGGTGATAAATTTTCTCTTTCTTTTGCATAAGTTAATGTCTGGATTAAGGCCCTTGTCATAACCTAATATGACTCTTTTTTGTGTATGCAAGTAAATACAAGAACACTAAATATAATGAAAAGTTTCCCTTTAGCAAATAAATGTTCAGTATGAGAAGTCTGTAGCTGAGGGCAGACATATATTTTATTCTTCAGTTTCCATGGAGACAGGCTGATTGGAGTGCAGTAAAAAAGTCAGAACACTTTTTGAAAGTTAAAAAGTTAATCTTCTCTAAAAACATGCAAACTGCTTTTCACATCTGGGCAGGGAAAAAATAAGACAAACAGACAAAAATTAATGTTAAGTAGGAGTGCAGGCTGTAACATGTGTCTTAGGACGTATATCCTTAATTTTAGGTCAGATTTTGCCTGTGTGTGCAACTGTAAATGTGGGACAATTGTTCCCATCAAAAGGGTTAAACTTCATTATTTGAAGATGTATATAGTTTTGTGTATTTATTTTAAGTTAATAGGTTCTGGGGGTGTTCTCGGGACATGTTTTTTTGAGGTTTCTTATTAAAACAAAACATCTTATAAAATATGGCATAGGTTCAAATGAAGATGAAAACAAAACAACTGTATAAAATAACTACCAAACATTAGTGAATGCATGTTAATATAAAAGCTGGAAAAAGACATTAAAAAATGCTGTCCTATATAATAGGTGGGAAAAATAACTTACCATAAGGGCTACACTAAACATATTATTAAATGACCACACAGATGTGGACAAAAAGGAATGACTATTGAATTATATTTAGAAATGCAGAGTGCAAATAGCAATGCTACAGAAGAAACTCTTGGAAATAAATGAGCATATGAATCTGATAAAAAGAAGCAGATCTACTGACATTTTTATCACCATATTTATGCAAGGCAAATATTTAATTTTTTCACGCATATATTAGTTTCTGAGAGCTATATTTTCACTCAAAGCTGCTATCAAAATCGTGAATTTGATAAAAAAGGATTTCAGGTGAGACATTCAGCAGAGTATCAAAGATGAAGGAAGGGGGAGTAGTTTCACTAATTGCTAGTGGAGCTCCAATAGTGATAGAATAGGAAAAAAACATAATGGTGTACTTGTGGTAGACAGGGCTACTGGCAAGGGAGGAGGATTATGCTGGCATGTATTTTTATTCCACTTAAAACTGCTATTATGGAGAGTAAGAAAATTTTGGGAGAAATAATTAGCTTTCAGCAGGGAATATTACTTACTGTTGGGGACTGGAATTTGATGTACAACAATGAGGATGCATCTGAGGGACCCAGAAAACAACATATAACAAAAAAGGGTTGATTTCTGAAGAAATTTATGAAAATATTTGGTATGGAGGATGTGAATTCAGTAGTAGGATCTCAGAATTTACATATTATTCCCAAAGGTACAGTAATTGGGTTGGACTAGACAGAAATTATATTTCAGAGGAACATGTGCATTTAATTGAAAGTTTCAACACACACATACTGAATAATTATTTCAGATCATGTGCCAATAACAACCAGGATAAAAATGTAGGGTAATGAAGCAAAAGGGAAATACTGGCATTTCCCTACATTAGAAGTTATAGCGGGTTCTGGCACCTAGGCAGAGACATTTCCCTGTGGTACATTTGGCTGTGGACAGACGGCTGAAGTGATAACTGCAGAGAAATATGGCTGTTTGCAAATTCCCTGTGGGCAAAGAGAAGAATGTGTTGCCATGCCTACAACTTCAAGAATCAAAGTCACAGGGGGAAAACAATGTCCATGGTCCCCAAGAGAACATGAGACAACAGGCAATATGGCAGGCATCAGCAGCAGGCTGGCCAGAGGGCATGTCAGTGGCAGTACAAATGCAGTGCACAATGGGCAGTACCTTTATAATCGGTGTGTGTGGACCATTACCCCCTTTACATTTTCTAGGGAACATTATCCAAAACACACAATGGAGCATAAATGTGACTGCAGTAGCCTGCAGGAGGTCCTCCATGCTGTAGCACACTTCCACATGTTGTAGTTACATAAGTATGTACTCTACACTGAGCACAACACTCATTAATTCTTCTGCCTCCATGCATTTGGTTATTAAAGCTGTGAGCATGGCAATATGTGCTTCTCTTTGCCCACAGGGAATTTGCAAACAGCCATATTTCTCTGCAGCTGACTGTCACTTCAGCCATGTGTCCCCAGTCAAATGTACCACAGGGAAATGTCTCGCTGCCTAGGCGCCTGAACCCAGTTATAGCTAGTAAGTGGGATAAAATGAATGCAGAGATTAACAATATGGTAGAAAAAAACAGATATGGTTAAGAAGTAATAGGAATTAGTTAGAAGGGCTGATTGAAGGTTAAAGTATTCCAGAATAAGGGGAGTCTCACAGAGCAAGAAGAGGTGCAACTGCAGAGAAAATAAGGGAGTATCTGCATAATATGCATAAATTTAGAAAGCTTGCTGTTAAGCAACTGTTTTTGAATTATAACTCCAGAACACAAAAACAATTAGCTCAAGAACTTAGGCAACAAAAAGTAGAAAGGGCTGTTGCCAAACTTAGGAAGCCTACAAGTAAAATAACCAGAGATCCTGTATCAAGTGAGATTTCAGAAAATTTATAACAATTCATATAAAGCAGAGAAATATGGAAATCAAAAGAGCACAAATGGAAATATTTATGGAAGACTCAAGTATGCCAAGGTTAGAGGTAGATGAGGTGCAACAATTAACAGTTAAGATAGGAGATGAGGTAAAAAGAATGATGTACATGAGTTGTGACACAGAACCGGAATTGCCTAGACATAGTAAGGCCTTACAGAGTTTAATTCCGGTGGCTGTCAAAAAAGCAATTACAAGAAAATGGAAAGCAAAGTCTAAACCATATGTACTATTAAGTTGTGACTATAGTGACAGAGATAAAAGAACTGGAAGTGGGATCTTTAGAAAAGGACAGAAGAAAATTACACAGAAAAAAATGGGAATTATGGGAACAATACATGTAGAATAATGTTTTAGAAGAGGAGAAGTGAGGTTTAAGTGAAGGCAGAAATTTAGTGAGCTATGTAATGTTTGACTGTCAATGACTGTATAGAAGATTATATGTGATGTATGCTTGCAACTCTGAGACAGTTTCAAGTCTTTTTGGGATATAAAATTAATGAAGATAAAACAAAGGCTTTAGCTGTAAACTATGAATTGATCCAGTAATGCTCACTTTTATGGGGACAGGATAAACTGAAGTATTTAGGAGTATGGATTAAAAAGGATTCTGTTGAGGCAGTTAATGATACATGGAACAGACTAAACAATAGCCTATACAAAAAATGAGAAACTGGAAACTTTGTTTATGGATATGGATAGCAATATACAAGCAATGAAAATCTTTTCAGTCCTTTTAGTTTTATATACAGGTCAGGCATATTTTTATCAGCTAGAATAGACGTTGTGGACAGTAATTGACAAAGGTGAAGGTTTTTTATCTGGGAAAGGAAAGGGCAAGGGTGAAGTGGAATAAGTTTCTCCTTCCAATAAAACAAGATGGATTAGAATTACCTGATTAGAAGGGATATTTCAGAGCTAGACGGTTAAGGCTCATATACATAATATACATAATGCAAGAAGAAAGCTATAATTTAAAGTGAAATGGGATAATGATGAAGCGGGGGGGGGGGTTCAAAAAACAAGGACAGAGTGGGATTTTGGATCCAGATCCTTAATGAGAATAATATCAGTCTTACGGATTACAATCAAAAAGTAGCAAAAAGCATTCTGAGAACAAAGCCAACACAAGAATGAAGAAAGGAGATTTTGCCAATAGGGATTACTGCAATTAGGGGTACAGAGAATAGGCAAGAGGGCTGGAATTTACTGAAGAAAACTGGCAAAGGAAGCAAGGTACTGGGAGCAAATGCCTAGAGAGGGAAAGGTAACAGAATGGGAAGAAGCCAAGAAGATATTTGGACTGCATACTAGAGACTACCTTTCCTATCAGGGATTGATATCAGAGTATAGGCAAAGAGAAAGGGATAGGGGAATCCTAAGTGAAAGACCTGGCAGGGCTTTTAATTGAATCTACAACACAAGCTGCTACTAAAAAGGGAGATTATTAGTACAGCATATAAAATACTGCATGATAAATTTAAAAATCAATCTGAGGAGGTTAGTTAAGATTATGAAGAAAAACTGTAAAAATAATTTCCAAAACTATGGGAGTACATATGCTTGGCTTCCAAGTATGCAACAAAGTTGACAAGGTTTAGGATTTTTGCTTGGACTTGTTTGCATATATAATATCATACTCCAATCACATTTGAAAAAATGTTTTCCTCAGATAGCAAATGCTGAGGGTGTGATTTGGAAGAAAGAGTAACTGGGAACATGTTTTTTTGGAGTGCAATGGTTGGCTAATTTAAACAAATCCCTACAGAGTATTTTGTCAGAAATATTGGAGATGCAAATGGATCTAACTAATAATAATTTATTACACCCATTAGTAAATGGAAACGTGTTAATATGTTCCAGTACTGAAAAATGGAACTTTCTAAAACATCACATACGAAACTATGTTTACTTAAGGCATTTAATGTGTTTTTGCCCTTATGGCTTTCATATGCTACCCAACTCTAATTTTAAGTGATCTCGTACTTTTACCTAAGTAAAAATGATGTAAAGTACTATATTATATTCAAAAAGCAGCAGAAAACATTCCAAGAACAAAGCCAACACAAGAATGGAGAAAGGAGATTTTGCCAATAGGGATGACTGCAGTTAGGGGTACAGAGAATAGGCAAGAAGGGCTGGAATTTACTGAAGAAAACTGGCAAAGTAAGCAAGGTAATGGGAGCAAATACCTAGACAGGGAAAGGTAACAGAATGGGAAGAAGCCAGGAAGATATCTGGACTGCAAACTACAGACTCCCTTTCCTGTCAGGGATTGATATTGAAGTATAGGCAAAGAGAAAGGGATAGGGGAATCCTAAATGAAAGACTTGGTAGAGTTTTTAACTGAATCTAGAACAGAAATAAAAAGGGGGATAATTAGTAAAACATATAAAACACTGCATGATAAATTTAAAAATTAAGCAGAGGAGGTTAGCTAAAACTGGGAGAGAGACTGGAAAAATAATTTACATAACTATGGGAGTACAAACGCTTGGCTCCCAAGTATGCAACAAAATCTACAAGGTTTAGCATTTTTACTTGCACTTATTTGCATAGGTAATTTTATACTCCAATCACATTTCAATGACTTTTTCCTCATTTAGATAGCAGATTTTGAAGGTGTGATTTGGAAGAAAGAGTAACTGGGAACATTTTTTTGGAGTGCAATGAGTTGGCTAATTAAAACAAAATCCCTACAGAGTACTCGTCAGAAATATTATTATATAAATATTATCTTTTCTTTTCCCAAATATTTGGGAAAGGAAAAGATAATAATGCTCTGTTTAAACATTAAAACAATTGTGCAAAGCTAAATTTCAGTTTTTTGTCACAGAAGTAGTCCCGCGAGACCCCAGGGGAGGGCTCTGTTGGAATATAGGAAGCTATATTGGCAAATTATTCTTGATGCAAGTTCTGCCCCTGGTTTAAATGAAATGTTATCCTTGAAACCTGTGCTGAAATTGAGATCAGCTAAATTTTAGTATGTTGTTATTATATTTATATTTTAAATAACTTTATATATTATATATGCAAGCATTTTATGGTTTATTTAAAAATAATATATGTATTTATCTTTTAACAAGATGAACATGCATTTAATGTAATTTCCACAAGATGGTGATATTTCATTGTATTTTGGATTCAATTTAGCTTCTGCTTTTGAAAAAAACATTTTTAGAAGCATTTCAGGTTTGTGCTGGTAATGCTTATATTTAACAAAGCAATTTTAACTAAGGTTTATGTTTGAAGCTTTTTATATAACAATATATATATACATACATATCTATTTATTATATCTATTTATTATATATACTTTTGGTTTTAACTAATAGATTCATTCACCTTTAAGGTTCATGTGTTTTAATGCATTCTGCATGCGTAATTGAATTTGTTCATTCATTGGTTCATTTGAATTAGATTATTTTATTTATTCATCAAAGGAAGAGAGGTTAGGTATCTGATGAAGTTATTGTGATGAAAACGTATGTGGATTAACTTTACAGCGTTATTGTGCTGTTGCTTGTGCTTTGCAATTTCGTTTGCTGTGCTGCTGTGATTTAGCTTGCTGTGGATTGTTTTTGTGCTTGTTCATTAAAGCAGTTGTCCGTTTTTTTGAGCTCCGTGTGTGCCTTACTTCAGGTTTACCAGTTTTTATCTTGGGCACTCAGACAACTGGTTTGGTTTATTGTTTTTTTGTGTGGTCATGGAATCCTCGGCATCGGACGCTTCTGTTTTTGAAACAACTGCAACTGTAGTTAAAGGAGGTGAACTGGGCGAGCTTCGAAAGCTCGTAGGTCAGATATCCCAACTTGTGGGCTTGCTTACACCCTTAACACAAACTTTGATACCTTCGATTCCCTGTAACCAGGAGAGACTCGCTGGTTCAGCTTCAAATGAAGGAACCGTTTCCCAATTGGATTCACAGCATGGCCAGGGTGTACAGCCTCAACGTAAAAGCTTGGATGATTTTTCCTATTTCTTTACCAGCAAGTTCATCTGGAACTTCAGTTTTGAAATCTGTGAATGGAAGCAATGGAAGTATTGCAACTTCAATGGGTGTTGTACATCAAAATAATACAGGTACTGTTCAGTTTAAAGATATTCTTGATTTTAAACTTGATTTTAAACAGATGCCTATACCTCAACACAATAATTATAGTGGCAGCTACACCACTTTAATTTCAAATTTGCTTAATATGCTTTTTAAGTTTAAAGCATTGGAAATGGACATGTATCTTAAACATTGTTTGCAATTGAACATTATTCCTAAAGGTCTTCGGGTGTGTAAATACCCCAACAATGTTGTGGAAAACTCGGACTTTCATAAGGACCTTATTTGTGCATTTGATAAATGTGGGTTTGAAATTATGAAGGCTATAATTAGAAACAATGAGTTGGAAATGGATAAAATGTTTTCTCAGATTGAAATTATTAATAATAAGATTGTCACTGATTTAATGTTTGGCATTGAGTGTGAAAGAGTTAAATGTCATGAAATGTTGAAAGATGTAGAAGTAAAATGTACCAGGATTTATGAAAGAAAATTTAGAAAGGTGGAAAGGGATGTAAAGGAGTACAAAAATAATACACAATACCCTAAACCAAAGAATAACTTAACACCCAGTGTGTGTGTGTTTCTTTCGGCTTTTCCCGGTTAGGGGTCGCCACAGCAGACCTCCAGTCCACTAATGATTGGCAATAGATTTTGACGTGCTGGCTTGCCAGGCCTAATGCACAACCTTCAACGAAGGAACACCCATTCACACATGTCGCCACACAGAAGACGCTCTGAGAATCGAATGGGCAACGTCTAACTGTGAGGCAACAACGCTACCGCAGCACCACCACCGCACCCTAAAACCAAAGAATACATGGAATAATTTTCACAACAAACCACATGAGTATAGAGGTGAAAGAGACATGGGGCACGACAATTTACCAGCTGCAACTCGGTTTAATAGTTATGACATACACGACCCTTTAGAGTTTCCCTCCCCAAGGAGATCAGAGAGACTCAAGAACAAGGACCCAGTAGACTACAGGTACGGTTATTAGAACCAGAGGGGTCGAAAGGTACCATGGAGGTAATTCCTTCAGATGAAATAGTGATTAATAAATGTATGTTTAGTTACAATGGTTTTCACATTTTTAATTATACCCTTACTCCAATTATTAAGGGTCATTTCAATTTATTTACTAAAGGTTTTACTTTTATTCCTAACGTTAAGGCCAATATAGCGAAGTTATTAGTGGATTTTAAACTTATTAGGCAGAAAAATTTAGAGGTATTTTTTAATGGTAGTATAAGAAAACAATACCACTGTTTTAACAAAGAAGAGTACGTTAAATCTGCCCCTTCACCCTCAGCTTAGGAATTTTGAGGTTTTGGTTGAAAAGGAGCTAAGAGATGAACTTAAGTACAACAAGGTTAGTCCAAACCTTTCTACGGAAGAAATGCATACACTCAGTTTATGTAGAGAGAATAAAAATCTTAGATTCATGAAGCCTGATAAGGGAGGTGGGGTGGTTTTTATGATTATATTAATTATGAGGCAAAAATGTTTGATTTGTTAAATGATCAATATACCTATGAGAGAGTGTCTATGAATGAAATTCATATCGCTTATAAAAAACTTTCCCTCTGTTTGAATGATTTAGTTTTAGAGGGGCTTATTGATCTGGAAATATATAATTATTTACATGTTGAACAACCCAAAGTGCCTTGTATTTTTGGTATACCAAAGGTCCACAAAAATCCTGATGACCCTCCTCTCAGATCTATTGTATCTGTGGAGGGTTCTATTACTGCTCCACTGGCAAAATATGTAGATGTACATCTCAAGAACGTGGTGATGGAACATCCTAATGTGTTAAAGGATTCTTGGGATTTTTTAAGGCATATTAATAATTCTAATCAGGTTGACACCTCTAGTTTTATCACTTTGGATGTTGTGGACCTTTTTACATGTATTCCTCACGAGATAGGTTTAGTTTGGTTTGAAGAGTTTTTGGGAAGCAAGAATAATATTTCTTTTAAGGTATTTTGTACATGCCTTGTTTTAATGGAATTGATTTTAAACAATAATTTTATATTCTTCCAAGGGGAATATTTTAGACAATCTAAAGGCATAGCTATGGGTGCCCATTGTGCACTTACATATGCCAACATCATTTTATTGTATTGGGAAGAAAAATTTGTTCACAATTCTAATTTTAAACAATACTGGAACTACTATGGGCGCTTCCTGGATGATGTTTGTCTTTTTTGGAACAATACCCTGGAAAAATTCATGGAATTTTTTGATTATATTTCAAATACAACAAATTTTTTAAAATTCACCTATAAAGTAGATAAAGTTGAATTGCGTTTTTTAGATGTAAATATACAGAGAATGAGGGAAGGTTTTAAATGAAAATTTTTTAGAAAAGATACGTTTTCTAATGCTTACTTGCATTATACAAGCTCTCACCCACATTTTCAAAAAAGAGCAATAGTTAAAGGTCAGTTGTTGAGAGACAGTAGGATGACATCAGACGATCTGGATTTTAATACTGAATGTGAATTTATTAAGAGTATGTTTGGAGCAAGGGGGTACCCAATAGAGCTCCTAATGTCAGTTATTGTCAAGGTTAAGGAAGGAAGAGCAGGAAGATTTGCTCCAATTTTGGGTGTACCCCTACCTACATTGGAAGTACAAAATATTGAAGCAAACACTGCTATTGCCACAACTTTAGAAAAAGGTTTTCATTCTGCCATGTTTACCACTTTTGACAGGGAGAGTAATCTGGTGAGAAGTATTCTTAGTAAAAAATGGAAAAAAAAATTGCTGGTTTGTCTGACATAAATCATATCTTTGAAATTCCATTTAAATGTGTATATAGGAAGGGATGTAACATCAAGAATATATTGGAAGGGACAAAAGTACAGTTTTGTACCTACCATAAATGTAGATGTCCAATAGGTATGCATCTGCAGTCATCACATATGGGTTGACCTGCCTCAGGCAGCCCTTCGGTCGGCCGGATTCCAAAGTCTGGGTCCGGCGTCGGCTGATGTCGCCCCTTCCCCGACGTCAGAGCGCCTGGGGTATAAAAGCGTCAGCTGACACCATCTTCCTCAGTTTTTCTTGCCCCAGATGCCAGGTGCCCTCTAAGGAAGGCTAAATTTGGAGAAATGCAATAAATTCCAAACATGCACAAAAATATATACATATATAAAAACAAATACACCATAATAGATAACCCCAGCTAGCTATGAGAGGGAAATGCACCCAAGAAATACCACAGAGGGGAAGGAGGGAGGGTAAACCTGACTGCAGATGCATACCTATCGGACATCTACATTTATGGTAGGTACAAAACTGTACTATGTCCTTCAAGGATGCATCTGCAGTCATCACATATGGGTAGAATACCATAGCCAATCTGGGGGGGTGGATCTATGTAAAGGATGGTGTAGCTAAAATGCCCTGCAGGACTGCCGTAGCAAAGCCTGCTCTGGATCTGGAATATAAAGGTAAGTTATAATGCTTGGAAAATGTATGCATGGAGCTCCATGTAGCAGCTTCTAAAATGTCCTTGGTAGCCACCCCTCTTAAGAAGGCTGTGGAGGTGGCTGTGGCTCTGGTCGAATGAGGCCTAATGTTAGCTGGTACAGTTTTTCCATGAAAGGAGTAACAGAAACGAATGCAATTCCCTATCCATTTGGAAATTGTCTGCTTTGAAATTGCTTTTCCTTGTGCACTGGCAGCATATGCTACAAACAACTGGTCAGTTTTTCTGTAATTTTTAGTTCTGTCCAAGTAGTAGCGCAACTGTCTGTGTATGTCCAGGGTGTGCAGAAGATTTTCCCCTTTGTTTTGTGAATTTGGAAAGAAGGTAGGCAGGTGAATAGCTTGGTTTAATGAGACCCTAGATACCACCTTTGGCATAAATGAAGGATTGGTTCTCAATGAGACTCTGTCTTGATGAAAAATAAGAAATGGCTGTACTGCCATGAGGGCCTGTAACTCAGATACTCTTCTTGCTGAGGTTATGGCCAGAAGGAAAGCAGTCTTCCATGAGAGGAACTGTAGTTCTGCAGATGCTGCTGGTTCAAAGGGAGGCAGTGTTAGTTTTTCCAACACGAAGTTAAGGTCCCAAGTAGGCAGTGGTGGTTTCCTTGGAGGATTGATGTTTTAATTCCTCTTAGAAACTGTCTTAGCAGAGGATGAGAGAAGACAGGAGGATCAGTGTTGTACTCTGCTGAAATTGCTGAAGCATGAATTTTAATGGAAGAGTAAGACAGGCCATTGTGGAGCATTTCTGCTAAATATTCCAGGATATGCGCCATGTTCATAACTGTTACATCTAGGCCCTTTGAGGTGTTCCAGGTGTGAAATCTTTTCCATTTTGCTGAGTATGCCTTCCGTGTGGAAGGCCTGCGAGCTTCCATGATGATATCCTTCACTCTCTTGGATAGCTTATCCTGGTGATGAGTCAAGGTATTTTCCAGGAAGCTAGCTGTAATGTTTTCAGGTTGGAATGCAGAGTTTTGTAATTGTGCTGTGTCAGGAGAAACGGCCATTGTGGCAGAAGCCATGGTTTTGTCCGAGACATGCTGTTTAGCAATGGGTACCAGTGCTGTCTTGGCCAGTTTGGAGCTATCAGAATCACTCTTGGCTGCTCTGCCCTGATCTTCAGCAAGACCTTGGTCATTAATGGAAGAGGAGGGAATGCATACACTGTTAGATCTCTCCAGCTGAAAGAGAACGCGTCCACTTTCCATGCTTGTGGGTGGTATGTCCTTGTGCAGAATTTGTCCAGCTGATGATTGTGTGGGGAGGCAAAGAGGTCTATGTCCGGTCTCCCCCATGATTGTGTTATCTGTTGGAAGATGTCTGGGTGCAGCATCCATTCGTGTGCATCCATGATGTTCCTGCTTAAGCTGTCCGCCAGTATATTGTCCTTTCCTGGTACAAACTGGGATTGCAGCTGTATATTGAGAGTCAGGGAGAGTTCCCATAGATTCATTGCCAGTCTGCAAAGAGGATAGGAATGAGTGCCTCCTTGCTTGTTTATGTAACACATAACTGTAGTGTTGTCTGTCCTTATTAGCATGTGGCCTTGATGTAGAAATAACTTGAAGGCCTCAATTGCATGTATCACTGCCAGCATTTCCTTTTGGTTTATGTGCATGCGTAGCTCTTTTTGTGACCATAGTCCTTGAATGCATCTTCCTTCCATATGCGCTCCCCATCCGTGGTCTGAGGCGTCCGTTGTAATGGTTTGGCTGGCTATTGGTTTGCTGAAGGGCAAACCCCTGTTTGACTGGCTTGCTTGAGCCCACCACAGAAATTCCCTTTGAAGGCATGGGATGAGTGGTATCAAAGTTTCCAAGCTGTGACTGTGCTGAGTCCATAAACTCCTTAGGTACCACTGGAGTTTTCTCATATGTAGCCTTGCTTGAAGAATCAGAAGAATGCAAGAAGCCATGTAACCCAGGGCCTGCAGGATTTTCCTTGCAGTCAGCTGAGTTTGTCTTGACAGGTTTTTGAAGTAATCCGGTAGTTGGTTTTGTTTTTCTTCTGTGAGGAAAGCCATTTGGGTGGTTGTGTCTAAATCCGCACCCAGAAAAGTTATTCTTTGGGATGGTACAAGTCTTGACTTGTGAATGTTGACTGTGTATCCCAAGGCCTGAAGAAGATAGATGGCATAATTCAAGTGTTTTACCAAAATTTGTTGGCTGTCTGCTTGTTAAGGCAGTCGTCCAGATACGGGTATATTTGCATCCCCTGAAGTCTGCAGTGTGCAATTACTGATGCCAGGCATTTCGTGAATACTCTGGGCAGTAGATAAGCCAAAGGGCAATGCTGAGAATTGATAATGCTCTGAACCTGCAAGAAATCTGAGGTGTCTTCTGCAGCTTTGTCTGATAGGGACATGCAGGTATGCCTCCTTGAGGTCCAGAGTTACCAGCCAAGACCCCTTGCCCAGCATGGGAAGGAGCTGCTGTAGAGTCAGCATTTTGAATTTTGGCACAATGAGATAAGCATTTAGTGCGGACAAGTCGAGAATAGGCCTCCATTGCTTTTCTTTTCTTGGAACAAGGAAGAGTCTGGAATAAAATCCTTGGCCTTGTTCTGCAAGAGGAACCTTTTCTATTGCTTTCATTTTCATTAAGTTGGAGATTTGTTTCAAAGCCTCTGCCCTTTGATTTGGTGGCAGGTCTGGCATGCCTTTTCGTTTCGGTAATGTGTGGAAATGGAACCTGTATCCTTTGTCTATTATTTGTAGTGTCCATTTGTCCCTTGCAATAATGTGCCAATTTTCTGAAAATAAGGAAAGCCTTCCATCCAAAGGTGCTTCCAATTGAGCCCTGGTTGGCGGTGTCAAGGTAAAGTCATTGAGTCTGTCCTTGTGCAGCAGTTGTAGGCCCTGCACTACCTCTCTGGTCGGGTTGCTGCCATTGACGCCCTCTATAGGAGCCTCTAGCTTGCCCTCTACCTCTGGCACGCCTGTTCTTGCCTCTCTGAAATCTGCCCGTGTCGGGAAAGGACCAGTTCTTGGAAGGCCAATTTCTGCTGAATCTTGGTGGTTGGACTTGCATAAAATCTTTGACTGTTTGTACAGATTTTGCCTTTTCTTCAAATTTCTTTAAGACCTCCTGAGCAGTGGAGCCAAATAACTTTTGCTTTTCAGTGGAGCATCCAGAAGCTTTGCTTTAACATGGTCTGGCAGAGATTGTTCATTCAGCCAAGCATGCCTACGTATAACTGCACATGTCATAGCTGACCTACATGAAGCTTCCAATGCATCATAACCACACTGCAGAAAATGGTTGCTAACCTGTTGAGAGTTATGTACCAGTTCCTGAAGAGATTTGCGATCTAGGGGTTCAGGAGAAGACAGCTTTTTATGCAATTCATCTAACAAACATTCTTGGTACTGTATCATATGGAATTGACAGTTTAAAGCCCTCATAGCAAGGGTAGCAGAAGTATACACTTTTTTACCCCATCACTGTAAAGCCCTGGACTCCCTTTCAGAAAGGAGTGGATTTTTTGTAGTGGCAGCTGTAACCCCTTTAGGACACTGGGAAATAGTTTCTGGGTCAGCAGAGTGGGCCTTGTAAAGGAAAATATGTGATTCCGGGACCCTGTAGTACCTATCAGGTTTGGCAGGAGCCGGAGGGAGAGTGTCAGGGGTTGAGCTAGATTCCGAGTACACATCATCAATGACATTCAGAACAGGGGGAATAGCCAAAGGTCTATGCTGAGGCAAATGCAAGAAGGTCCTTAATCTCTTCCTGGAATCAGAGAATTCCTGGCCTTGCCATTGGAAATGCTCCCTCATAGTGTGCAAAGTTTCCCCAAAAGACAGTTCTTCAGGAGGGGAGGCCGAAGGGATAGATTCCTCTGCATCTGAATCCTTGTAGGCAGAAAAGGCCTCCTCCTGGAAGTCCAAGAGGGCAGAGCCAGCAGAGGCCTCATCTGAGGAGAGGGGATCAGAGGGCTCAACCCTGGGCTTTTTTGCTGTAGAAGGTTGAGAGCCCCTGTCAGGATGAGGCTGAGAGCCCCTAATTAATGAAATAAGGTCCTCTGCTAGACTAAGGATCTGAGAACCTGAGGGATAACCCTGGGAGGCATAGATTTTGAGTGTTTAGCAGCTTTAGCCCTAGAGAATGCCTTAATAGACATGGATGCAGGAGGCCTGGCTGCACCACGTGCTGGTGTAGTTTTGTCTAAGGGAATGGTGTCGGAAGGTTCCTGGACACCAGATTCCAACGGAGATTCAACAACCGAGACAGTAGTGGCCTCCGGGGCAGAGGTTGTCGGTTGTACGGTTTCGGTTGACGGTATTACCAAAGACTCGGTTTCAGCCGAAACCGAGACACTCGCGGTAGGCCTGGCCACGGTTTCAGCCGAAACCGCGGACCGCGGGTGTCGGTCCTTGTCCTTGCGTTTCTTCATTAAATGTGAAGTCGGAGTCTCCGATGACATTTTGTAAGCAAAACTAGCCCCAAAAAATTCCTCTGCAAACTCCGACCGACGTCTTAGAGTGCGTCGGTTGAAGGAAGCACAGGCGGAACAGGCCGAGACGTCGTGGTCTGGGCCTAGGCAAGGTAGACAGTAAGAGTGGAAATCCTTATGAGGTATTTGTTTCACACAAGTTAAGCAATTAATAATTTTATCTGACATCGGCTGAGGCAAGAAAGAGTCCCCAACGGGGTACTTAGCTTTTGAAGTCTTCGGTTTAGCTGAATTACAGGAGCGGGCCGACCGGCACTTGCGAACTGCTTCTGCTTCGGGCACCACGTGGCAAGAAAGACTGGGGAAGATGGCGTCGGCTGACGCTTTTATACCCCAGGCGCTCTGACGTCGGGGAAGGGGCGACATCAGCCGACGCCGGACCCAGACTTTGGAATCCGGCCGACCAAAGGGCTGCCTGAGGCAGGACAACCCATATGTGATGACTGCAGATGCATCCTTGAAGGACATCTTCCTTAACCCCACTAATAATAATAATAACAACAAAAAAGGGACACGAAAATGCGGGCGTAGTCCATATTGCATTAACATCAAGGAAGGTGATTCTATTCTTTTGACAAAGAGGAACAAGTATATTACTACTCAAGGTTTTGCCAACTGTAATACCACAGGAGTGATTTATATTGCTACATGTGAAATCTGTGACTCTTTTTACGTTGGCAAGACCGAGAGGAAATTGAGGCAGAGAATGTATGAGCATTTATATGAGATAAGGAAAAGAAAAGATAATAATGCTCTGTTTAAACATCAAAACAATTGTGGCAAAGCTAAATTACATTTTTTTTGTCATAGTAGTCCCACGAGACCCCAGGGGAGGGCCTTGGGAGACTCAGTTGGAATATAGGGAGATATATTGGCAAATTATTCTTGATGCAAGTTCTGCCCCTGGTTTAAATGAAATGTTATCCTTGAAACCTGTGCTAAAATTGAGATCAGCTAAATTATAGTATGTTATTATTATATTTATATTTATATATTTTAAATAATTTTATATATTATATATGCAAGCATTTTAAGGTTTATTTTAATAATAATATATGTATTTATATTTTAACAAGATGAACATGCATTTAATTTAATTTCAACAAGATGGTGCTATTTCATTGTATTTTGGATTCAATTTAGCTTCTGCTTTTGAAAAATCATTTTTAGAAGCATTTCAGGTTTGTGCTGGTAATACTTATATTTAACAAAGCAATTTTAACTAAGGTTTATGTTTGAAGCATTTTATATAACAAAATATATATACATATCTATTTCTTATATATACTTTTGGTTTTAACTTTTAGATTCATTCACCTTTAAGGTTGATGTGTTTTTATGCATTTTGCATGTGTAACTGAATTTGTTCACTCATTGGTTCATTTGAATTATATTAGTTTATTTATTCATCAAAGGAAGAGAGGTTAGGTATCTGATGAAGTTATAGTGACAAAAACGTATGTGGATTAACTTTACGTTATTGTGCTGTTGCTTGTGCTTTGCAATTTCGTTTGCTGTGCTGTGCTGCTGTGATTTAGCTTGCTGTGGATTGTTTTTGTGCTTGTTCATTAAAGCAGTTGTCCGTTTTGCTGAGCTTTATGTGTGCCTTACTTCAGGTTTAACAGTTTTTTTTCTTGGGCACTCAGTCCACTGGTTTGGTTTATGGGAGTACAAATGCTTGGCTCCCAAGTATGCAACAAAATCTACAAGGTTTAGGAATTTTGCTTGCACTTATTTGCATAGGTAATTTTATACTCCAATCACATTTCAATGACTTTTTCCTCAGTTAGATAGCAGATGTTGAAGGTGTGATTTGGAAGAAAGAGTAACTGGGAACATTTTTTTTGGAGTGCAATGAGTTGGCTAATTAAAAAAAAATCCCTACACAGTACTCGTCAGAAATATTGTGGAAGCAAATGGCTGTTGTGTCTTTTGGCTTTTCCCGGTTAGGGGTCGCCACAGCGGAACTCCGGTCCGCTAATGATTGGCAGTAGATTTTTACATGCCGAGTTGCCGGCCCTGACGCACAACCTTCAACGAAGGTATGCCCATTCACGCATGTCTCCACAAAGAAGACGCTCTAGCTGAGAATCGAACTGGACAACGTTTTACTGTGAGGCGACAAAGCAAATGGCTGTAACTAAGTAAATTATTCTTTTGAGCTGGGACACAGGATCTGAACTGCCTAGGCATATAGTAAGGCTTTATTAACTTTAATTCTATTGGCTGACAAAAACAAATACTAAAAAATGGAAATTAAAATCCAAACGGTATTTGAAGGACTGAATATTGTAAAAGAGATAAAAGAACTGTAAGGTAAATCTTCAGAAAAGGGAAGGAGCAAATTACACAGAAATAAGTGGAACTTGTGGGAATAATACATGCTGA